>NC_132821.1:5507678-5840893 GCF_048594095.1 Paramormyrops kingsleyae | reverse complement strand
CAACCATGCCACGCTCAAAATTGCTTAAATCACCTTTCTTTCCCATTCTGACATTCAGTTTGGAGTTCAGGAGATTGTCTTGACCAGGACCACACCCCTAAATGCATTGAAGCAACTGCCATGTGATTGGTTGATTAGATAATTGCATCAATGAGAAATTGAACAGGTGTTCCTAATAATCCTTTAGGTGAGTGTATATACACACACAATTTATATAAGCATCTGGAAAAAGAACAGGAAGCTGAGGTCCTCCTGCTGTAGGTTTAAAAAGCCTTTGTTTTTAACACTTGCTACCTGCCGACACTTTTCCACTAGAGCTACAACCAAGTAGCCCTTTCGGCTGGTGCTACAGCTTACAGCAGGAGCGGCTCCTCTTCTTTTGTGTTTTTCAGATGATATTCAAAGCCCCAACCTGCTGAGCGCCTGCATCTTTATAAGGATTGGTAGTATTTTTCTGACCCAGGGAACAATCCCTTTCTCTTTGTTTTAGTATCATGCAGTCATTTGTTTCATTTATGTCTTTAGAAATGCACAGGATGCAGCAATGGAAAAATTCTTCTACTATTGTTAAACCACATTTACTAGGTTTAAACCACATATATACTAGGGTTAAACCAGTTGGGCCTCCTAAATTTATTGTTGTATTTAAATGGATACATTTTAATAAAGTTACATTTCTTTTTGTTGGAAATATGGCGTTACTGTCAATTAATTACAAAATGCTATTATTTTATATATTGTATTATATGCTTATATACACTTAATGTGCTCTTTATGTATTGCTTGTGGTAAACTTCATCTAAATTGTATTTATATTTAGTTTAAAATTGTATTTTCTAATAAATGTAATGAACAAACAAATAGATGTTGAATTATTAAAACAAGGTCTCTTGAATGAAGGCAGTATGCAGCCGAGTTTTAGTTAAATTTGGATTTTCATATCAACTCCTTCTCTTTCACTGGATAACAAGAAAAAATCTGTTTGTCAGAGGTCCACTGTTTTATTCAGTATAATTCAAGTAAAAGGGTTAAATATTTATATATGCATCTTCAACATAAGGTAACGGAAAGTTTTTTTTTTTATACATACATAGAGTGTGAAAACCACACATTCTCGGAGACTCAAAATAGTTGCAGGAGACCACTGTCATTTTTTTCTCTTTTAAAAAACATCTAATGACTTCTCCTCCTGCTGTAGGTTAAGTGCCTTTAAAAAGCCTTTATTTGACACCGGCTCCTTGCCTACAGGTTTCTGCTACTGAGTCGTCACTCTGGGACCTTTATAAACTTACAGGCGGAGCCCCTACTGAGTCGTCACTCGGGGCCCTTTATAAACTTACAGCCGGAGCCCCTACTGAGTCGTCACTCTGGGACCTTTATAAACTTACAGGCGGAGCCCCTACTGAGTCGTCACTCTGGGACCTTTATAAACTTACAGCCGGAGCCCCTACTGAGTCGTCACTCGGGGCTTTTTATAAACTTACAGCCGAAGCCCCTACTGAGTCGTCACTCGGGGCCCTTTGTAAACTTACAGCCGGAGCCCCTACTGAGTCGTCACTCGGGGCCATTTGTAAACTTACAGCCGGAGCCCCTACTGAGTCGTCACTCGGGGCCCTTTGTAAACTTACAGCCGGAGCCCCTACTGAGTCGTCACTCGGGGCCCTTTGTAAACTTACAGCCGGAGCCCCTACTGAGTCGTCACTCGGGGCTTTTTATAAACTTACAGCCGAAGCCCCTACTGAGTCGTCACTCGGGGCCCTTTGTAAACTTACAGCCGGAGCCCCTACTGAGTCGTCACTCGGGGCCATTTGTAAACTTACAGCCGGAGCCCCTACTGAGTCGTCACTCGGGGCCCTTTGTAAACTTACAGCCGGAGCCCCTACTGAGTCGTCACTCGGGGCCCTTTATAAACTTACAGCCGGAGTCCCTACTGAGTCGTCACTCGGGGCCCTTTATAAACTTACAGCCGGAGCCCCTACTGAGTCGTCACTCGGGGCCCTTTATAAACTTACAGGCGGAGCCCCTACTGAGTCGTCACTCGGGGCCCTTTATAAACTTACAGCCGGAGTCCCTACTGAGTCGTCACTCGGGGCCCTTTATAAACTTACAGCCGCAGCCCCTCAGCTTCTCTCCTTTATCAAATGACACTCAGAGCCCCAGTCTGGCTTAATCACAGATAAACCAGCTGTCCCTCCTAAATTTATTTTTTAATTTAAATAGGTACATTTTAATAAAGTTATATTTGTTTTTTAAAAACACAGCATTAATGTCAAAGGAATTACAAAATGCAGTTACATTTCTATGTTGTATTTTAACCTCCTGAGACCCGACCTATTAATTTATGTCCATTGTAGTGGACATTGTATTTTTGCATTTATTTTTTCACTGATGTTGGTAAACGTATTTATTCTTGTTGTGCACTAAAGAGGACATGCTGTGAAATAAGAATAAATTTGAAAAAATCTAAATTGTAAGATGTCTTACTTCCTCCAAAGACAAATAACCTACAATTGAAGGACACTTTTTTCCTTGGGTCTCAGGAGGATACTGTATATATGCTTATATACACTTAATGTGCTCTTTATATATTGCTTGTGGTAAACTTCATCTAAATTGTATTTATATCTAGTTTAAAATTGTATTTTCTAATAAATGTAATGAACAAACAGATAGATGTTGAATTAAAAAACAAGCTCTCTTTTCATATCAGCTCCTTCTCTTTCATTGGATAACAAGAAAAATTCTGTTTGTCAGAGGTCCACTGTTTTATTCAGTATAATTAAAGTACAAAGGGTTAAATATTTATATATGCATCTTCAACATAAGGTAACGGAAAGTTTTTTTTTATGAATATATAGAGTGTGAAAACCACACATTCTCAGAGACTGAAAATAACTGCAGGAGATCTCTCTGTTATTTTTTCTCTTTTAAAAAACATCTAATCATTTCTTTTTTTGTTTTTGCAGGCACTAATAGTGAGAAGAGATGTATAAAGATAACAGTTCAGGAAGAAGAGAATGTAACCATTCCATGTTCCTATGATAACAAGCATGCTGATTATCAGAAACTATGGTGCAGGCAATCAATGTCATCTTGTTTTTCTCAAAGAGGCCGTATGTCAGTCACTGATGACCCTGATCAGGGTGTCTTCACAGTGACCATGAGGAGCCTGCAGAGACATGATTCTGGCATATACTGGTGTGCTGTACGATCTGGTGGGGAAACCAGAGCAGTTGGCGATTCATTTATGATAACAGTCATCAAAGGTAATATGTTCTTAATATGACATTTAAATTGTTTTAAATATGGAATAGACATAAGGGGGTTGATTCTGCCATCAAACACTTAAGTCAAAAAAGCACCTAAAAAGTTACGCACTTTCAAGTTAAGCGTATTCTCCCCTCCTCAGCGCGGACATGCCCACCGCACTTCTTGTTTTTCATCATGTTCATGAGAACATGACTAAATATAAGCTTAGTAGGCTACTGCCATGTGTCACATCCCTGTCCGTCTCCTCCCTGTCATGGCCCTAACAAGCCACGCCTGTTACTCGCTTACCTCTCTTGTCTTGCCTCTTGTTCCTAATCCTAACATGGAAATCACTCCCAGCTGCCTCTCATTAACCTTTTGTTAGCTTTTGTACTTAAGTCCCTGTTTGTCTTGTCATCCGCAGTCCAAATTATGAATTACATGAGTGTCCTGGTGAGGTAGTTCTGCTAGGGTCCCCTGAGCTAGTGTACAGTATATACTATATGTATGAAGTGGCTGAAAACATGCGATGCTTTCAGTGTCGGTCAGCTGAAGCACATCAAGGTGAGCGTGGAATATTCTGGTTGTCATTGTCTGTCACACAGTTGCAGGATCGCAAGTACATTTACTGCAGGTTAAGATTGCGAGGACATGTTACTTCCTTTGAACCTATTATTTTTTTCTCATTTTTAGTGAGAATTATTTTTTAATCAACAAATCGTTTAGCCTAATTGATTCGCCTGCTAGGTGTTTTGACAAAGCAGATGTCACTTGGATACTGCATAATGGTAAAATACTTGTTTATTATAATATATACCACTTAATATACATGTTTTTTACTTATATAACACAATACAATATAGAAATATATGTCATATCATTATATTCATTATTCAAATAATTTTTGAATTGTAAATTTTGTTTCTAAATATATAATACATGTTAGTTTTGTTTTGTTACATGTTCGGCTTTCTCAAAACTGTAATATTGCATTTGGCCATGTAGAGACACGTGACTTAATACAGCCTAGAGGCTGACAATTTTTCCTGAATCCCGTGGGATGGGAGTCAATTTCAGTATTAGTCACGGGACTGGGATGGGATGGAAAAGTCAATGGGGGCGGGCAGGAATCATATTAATAGGCCAGTTTTTATACGGTGATCTAGTGTAAGTTAATGCTGTTTTTTTAACACTATGCTAGCTGTGTCATTGACTTTTTAATTCTTCAAAACTCTCCTCTCTGCTATTCGCTGGATGCTGGTAGCCGATACTACCTTTGATTTTGCATGATGCAGTCATGAAATAAATGGACCCGGAGCCAGACAAGATAGTGTCACGATGAAAAGTTAACAACAACGATCCTAAAATCTCACTTTCTGAGCTTTCAGGCATGTCAGATTAAGAGTTATTGTTGGGTTAGAGTTGTACAGCAACAGAAGACGGCTGGTGTGTCGGGTTGCAGGACAAGAGTGAAAATCCACTCTAATACCTCTAATACAGCCCTCCAGAGCACATAGTGAAAAATGCACTTAAGTCAGTGGCAGAGTGCACTTAAGAGTCATTTACATGGAATATGCCCATATTTTTGTGTTTATCTGCCCAAAGTGTGTAAATCACCTAAGTGCTCTTAAGTCAATGGGAGAATACGCTTTGCATTTTTTTGACTTAAGTGCATGGGAGAATCCCCAAGATAAATAATTTATCCATATTAAACAGTCTTGAATTACCAAAAGTATTCATAAATCCATATAGAGATACAAACAAAGAGATACAGACACACTTTAACCACTGCAGATGACATGTATCCATTCTGTCCCTGTTAAGGTCCTCCAGACCTGTCAGTGAGGGACATCATGGTGAATGGTGAGGAGGGCGGTACTGTCACTGTCCAGTGTCTCTACAGTGACAAAAACAAGTACACCAAGAAGACATGGTGCAGGAGAAACATGGAGAAGTCCTGTTTACAAACATGGAGCAGAACAGAGACTTTCGGCAGAAACAGAACTAAACTGCATGTCAATAATTTAGAAAGAATCATGACAGTGACACTGACCAGACTGGAGAAGGAGGACACAGACTGGTACTGGTGCGGTGTGGGAGACTTAAACTTCCCCGTTCATGTTACTGTTTCTCATCAAACACAGAGTAAGCTAAACACTGAAAAAAGTATGACTCTCAAATACAAATGATAACAATGATATACTGATTGACTGTATCGATTTAATAATAAATTATATTCATATATTAAATCTATGCAGGGTAATGTTCTTATATTTGCATCACAATGACACATTGAGCTTTCATCTTCCCACTGTTTATACTGATCAGGGTTGTGAGGGAGTCTGAAGCCTATGCCAGACAGTGCACATATAAGGCACAAAGCAGGGCTGTTTCACTGATACTGTGTAATCATATCATATTGAATAAACTCAGAAATACTGAACTGTGTTACAGCTACTAGAGGTCCAACAACAATGACCTTGACTACAAACATGCCAACAACATCACCAACAGAATCTTCAGTAGTTTCATCTTCAACTGACTTGATACCTACTGGAACCAGAAATGGGACAAACTCGCAAGATTTCACCAGGTGCAGTGATAAATACTTAATCAAATCTTATGTCAATAATTAAACAACAGTTAATCAAATTAATGAACAAGTAATCAAGTCTTGTGCCAATATTTAAGGAAGATATGTAGGTATGGTACCTTCTGATTGGAAGCATGCCAACATAATGCCCATTTTCAAAAAAGGGGATAGAAGTAATTTGTCAAACTATAGGCCAATCAGTCTAACTTGTATAACTGGTAAAGTTATGGAGGCTATAATCAAAGAGAAAATGGTAGATTACCTGAACTCAAATAACATTTTGAGGTATAGCCAGCATGGATTTAGGAGAGGTAGATCCTGTTTAACAAATCTGTTGGAGTTTTTTGAGGAAGCTACTCAGGAAGTTGATGATAAGAAGGCCTATGATGTCATCTACTTAGATTTCCAAAAGGCTTTTGATGTTGTCCCCCACAAGGGGCTCTTACTTAGACTCAAAGCGACAGGTATTTTAGGAACTGTAGCGACCTGGATTGATAACTGGTTAACAGATAGGAAGCAGCGAGTAGTTATGAGGCACAATGTCACAGTGGGCCTGCGTTCATAGTGGGGTACCGCAGGGTTCAATTTTTGGACTACTATTGTTCCTAATTTACATAAATGATATAGACACCAATATATACAGTAAACTGGTGAAATTTGCAGATGACACCAAGGTGGGTGGTGTAGCAGATACTGAACTAGCGGCTCAGCAGCTACAGCAAGATCTTGATTTAATTAGTGACTGGGCCGATACCTGGCAGATGAAATTTAACTTAGACAAATGTAAGGTACTCCATGTAGGGAGCAGAAATATAAAGTACAGGTATTTTATGGGACCTACTGAAATAAAGGTAGCAGATTATGAGAAAGTCCTTGGTGTGTATGTTGATGCTTCCATGTCTCATTCTCGCTAGTGCGGGGAAGCAATAAAAAAGGCCAATAGGATGTTGGGGTATATCTCCAGGTGTGTGGAGTTTAAGTGAAGGGATCGAGATAATGCTAAGATTGTACAATTCCTTGGTGAGACCTCACCTAGAATATTGTGTGCAGGTTTGGTCACCAGATCTTAAAAAGGACATTGCGGCCTTAGAAAAGGTGCAGCGTAGGGCCACAAGAATGATTCCTGGTCTTAGAGGAATGTCATACAAGAAAAGGTTAGTTGAGCTAAATCTGTTCAGCCTCAAGCAAAGGAGACTGAGGAGGGACATGATCCAGGTCTATAAGATTCTAACAGGTTTGGATGCTGTTCAACCAAATAGTTACTTCAGCATTAGTTGAAATACAAGAACTCGTGGCCATAGGTGAAAATTAGCGGGAGAACATTTCAAACTGGATTTAAGGAAGCACTTCTTTACACAGCGTGTAGTCAGAGTACGTAGTGCAAGCTGAATCCTTGGGTTCCTTTAAATCAGAGCTAGATAAGATTTTAACAACTCTAGGCTATTAGTTAAATCCTTCCCTAACAAGCTTGATGGGCCGAATGGCCTCCTCTTGTTTGTATACTTCATATGTTATTATGAAATAAATAATGTAATCCAAGTAACAAGACTATGCCCATATAAAGTTATATATCCATATATCCATTGATGCATCTGGTTCAGCTGGTTCCTTTTGATATGGAGGAGCAGTGGCTCTACTTTGATCCCCTCCTGAATGTCAGAGCTACTCACCCCGTCTCTAAGGCTGTGCCCCTCTTGAATACTGGGGTAAACTCCAATGTAATGGCACCGAACTGGGGGGCTATGAGCTGACCCACACCAGCCCAACACCTCTCACCCAGGGCAACTCCAAATAAATAACAGTAACTTTAAAGACATTTAATTTTAAATGTTCTCCAAATATTGACATATTGATAGAAGACCCCGTTAGCCTGTGAAGCTAATAACCCACCACTGAGCTTTTATACAGTGTGTCTCTGCTGAAAATACTCCTACCATCAAGTGGATTTCTACTGGTTCTTCTGCTTGTTGTGATGGGTACCTGGAAGCTGTGGCAAATGCGGAGTAAGTATTTCCATCCATATTTTATACTTCTTACACAGTACAGTGTCATTGAAAGCCTGGAGCAGTAAACTATGCAAACTCCACACACACATTAACACAACAGCCAGGAATGGAAATCAGTTCTTCAACATATGATTATGTTTTTTAGGCTACAGTGATAAAAATATCTCCACCCAAGAGTCTATTCATTGATTTTACATCAGCCATATCTTGGGCATTACTTTATCTTATTAATCAGATAGAGATGATGCAGATCCACATTATGGATTTTAATCCAACCCATTATCCACCAGAAATATCAGCCGCAATAGACACAGAAATTGGTATGAATTTGTGTGGAATGATTCTATTAACTTTATTACAGAGAGAAGAACAATAAAAAGCAACAGAGTAAGTTAACATCTCACTGTGATACATGGATGTCAACAAAGCCATTATTATTACAATAAATTGCAATAATGTAATTACAATAAAGTAAATCAATTTTAATTACAATAATATACAATAATATAGTTTTTAAAATAATCAACTATTTTTTCAAAAATAGTTTATTTTATTTAATTTTTACTGCCATCACTTCTGATCTGATATTATACTCACCATCTTTTTGTTTGCTGGTCAGTTTTACTCATTAGCATTACTGAAGAAGGCTGTAAATGACAATGGCTGTAACAGTATTGTTTTCTGAACTGTGACTGAATATTTTTGCCAAGATGGATACACACCATGATAATGAAGTTACATACAGCACTGTTGTCATCAAGGCAAATCGCCAATCAAACACTGTAAGTACAATTTCATTTGTCCTTCATATGACTTACAGTATTTGTGGAAATTATGTATCACAGCAGCGTCCTTCTGTTCTGCTCGTTACAGTCAAAAGAACGGCAGCTTAATGACTCTGGAGATGAAGTGACCTACAGCTCTTTAGTGATCCAACACAAATAGGTGAGTTAACTAGACCTGCACTGTTCTCTAGGTGTCATGCACTCATGATCACACTGACAAAACAGTAAGTGTAAAGCAGTTTGTCTCTGAAGTTGATGCTGAGATTGATTTGATGACACTGCCAGTTTTAGGTCTGAAACAACAATATTTCAATAAAATCCGTACTGTATTCCATTTATGTATAAAAATAATAGCTGTTTTAAGAGGGAAATTGATTTTGGTGAGACATCATGATTTTAACAGTAATGTTAATCTGTTACTTTATTTGTCATTTGTGTTACTTCATCCGTGTCCTTCAGGTGACCTTTAACCCCCTATCTGTTCATAGCAAATATGACTGAAAAGAGGAAAATACAGAGATCATGATTCACCAAGAAGGAGCCTTATCTTGTCACCAAATCACCAAGAAGCAACTTCCCCTTATATATTTATTGATGTCGACATATTACAAAGTTGATTATATATGTTTACAATACACATCTCTATTTAGTTAAATCTCAAAAACCTTTATATTCCCTCATACGTCTTAATTTTAGCTTAATCTCTTACATTTCATTGTGAGTACAGAAGGTAGGACTGTGGTTTTGTAGTGCTTTTTTGTAAGAAAATGTAGCAGCAATATACAATAGAATAACGTCTGTATGGATGAAGATCTTCAGTAGAATAGTAAAGTACTGTTTCATACTGTTAATATGTTACAGTGATGTAACTGCATGGTTTATTCTGCATGTTTCTAAGGATTTTCAGTCACATAAACATATTCAGCTTTACACGATTGTGCATGTAATTTGATTTATTACTTGAATATGCATAGGTATGTTAAATTTATTAGATGGAGTATCAATGGCCATGGAAATCCAAACAAAAGAGAAAAGATTTTGCAGTACCTTAACCACCAACAGGTAGATGTTGCTCAACTACAAGAGATACATAAACAGTGGAACCTCGGTTCTCGAACTCACTAGAACTCGAATTTCTTGAAAGTCGAACAAACCAGTTTGACTTAGAACTCGATCTGAATAACAGAAGTCGAACCGTGAACGCTGACCTAATATAAATTGTACGCGCCAGGAAATGAGTCATACTACAATGCAATACTTACTTGAATGCCTTCTTCACAGACTGGACGATTAAACAAATAAAGCAGCGCAACATTACAGTAACTAACAATAGATAAACCACTAACTTACGTGTACTATTAGAGCATTTATGTCATTTACTTAAACTTTATTTTACCAGGTAAATTAACTGAAAACCAGTTCTCAATGCTTTACGTGATATTCGGGAGAAATAGCAGATTACGCATCGGAAGTTCGGAACTGCCTGGGATACAAATGTCATGCGTGTAACTAAACTATTCAGCCAATAAGGACAAAGGTGTGTCGTCACGGAGGCGGTTCTAGTTTGTGCAGCCGGGTGAGAGGTCGCAATGCATCTAACCGTAATGCATTGCGTCAGGATCAGAAAGAATGCGTTGCTTTAAGCCAGCGCTGTAAGCAAGTCGAACGCACCCAATGACCGGACTGGGGAAACAAACTGAAATGCGGACTTAATACAGAGGACTAATGACAACAACCAGAACCAGCTGCGGGTGTCACGTGAGCAGCGTTTTCTGTCCGCGTTTAACTCCGCAACAAACACCCGTGGGGCGATAACTAATAATATCTAATAATATCTAACGTCGGTATCGTTACTCAGCGCCGGAAAAGGACAGTTGCTCCTGAGCTTTACTCGGCCGCCAGTCGGGGCCGGGAGGACATTTTCCACTTTTTTCCTGCTCCGGCAGTAGCCTGCTGTGAGGGGGCTTTTGTGGTTTTTCGACCTCCCAAGAGCAACTTCGATTTCGCTTTGTTTTTAGTTCATACTTGCTTCAGGCAGTTCTTCTGGTAAGTAGTAGTAAATTTATCAGGTTTAAAATTTTAAATAAAAATAATAATTAAGTTCCGTTTTAACACAAGTAATAACTTGTTATTTTAGTGTACTCTGCACTTTACTGCATTTATCATTACGCAAATTAATCTTTATAGTTAAATACACTATATAAATTTACTGGGCTGGGAGTACGGAGTCATAGTGAGTTAGTTAATTATGGGGCCGGCTCAGTGCTGTGTTTGCAAGATGTTTGCCCTTCTGGACGTTAGTGTCCAGTCGGACTTCATCTGCGAGCGATGTAAGCTAGTGGACTGACTCATGGTCAAGGTTCGCGACCTTGAGGAGCAACTTGCTCTCATCCAATGCAACAGTGAGTTAGAGGAGCTAGTTAATACGCCATTTAGGGAGATGGTGTGTACGCCACTAGCGGGGAGGAGGGAGAATGAAGAGCAGAGAGGTCGAGAGAGCTGGGTGACCATAGGTCATAGACGCAGGAAAAGGCGTACACACATTATAGAGGCGGCATCACCTGAGGTGACTGTGTCTAACAGGTTTCAGGTGCTTCCAGCTTTAGAGCCGGAAGGGACTGGGGAGGCAGGTGGGCCCTTGGGCACTGAGGAGCCCCCTCCCCCCAGGAAGAGGGAGGTTGTGGTAGTGGGGGATTCAATTATTAGGGGAGTAGACAGTTATGTGTGCACGCGTGATAGAGGGTCCCGTACGGTGTCTTGCCTGCCTGGTGCCCAGGTAGGAGACCTTCCAGATCATGTGGACAAGCTTTTGACCCCAGCTGGGGTGGATCCAGTTGTCGTGGTGCATGTTGGCACCAACGACATAGGCAAGGGTAGGAGTGCTGTTCTGCAGGATAAATTTATAGAAGTCGCAAATAAGCTTAGAAGCAGAACGTCCATGGTGGTATTCTCTGAAATACTCCCCGTGCCATGCGCAAGTCAGGCTAAGTTAGCTGAGATAAGGAGATTAAATGCGTGGCTAAAAGGATGGTGTAGGAAAGAGGGGTTTAGGTTTATGGGGCACTGGAGGACCTTCTGGAACAGGTGGGACCTGTTCAAGCTGGATGAGTTGCATCTGAACCGGAGGGGAACTAGTGTACTGGGAAGGCGTATTTGTAGAGTAGTTGAGGAATGTTTAAACTAGGGACTGGGGGGGCAGGGAGGTTAGTTAAGTATGTAAGTGGGGGAAATGGAAAGCCCCAAAAAATCATATTATAAGTGGGCACCGTAATAGGCCTACACTTTGTTGTCTGTATTTAAACGCCAGGAGTATTAGGAATAAAATTCATGATTTACAGGCTTTTATCTTATCGGACTCTTATGATATTATAGGAATAACTGAAACGTGGTTGACAGAAAAGGATGGACAAGAATATAATATTACGGTGGCCCTCAAGGGCAAAACACGACGACATTTCAAAAAACACAACGACATTTCCAAAAACACAAAACACAACGACATTACAGAAAACACAACGACATTTCCAAAATCAGAAAACACAACGACATTTCCAAAATCACAAAACACAACGACATTACAGAAAACACAACGACATTACAGAAAACACAAAACACAACGACATTACAGAAAACACAAAACACAACGACATTGCAGAAAACACAAAACACAACGACATTACAGAAAACACGACGACATTTTCAAAAACATAAAAACACAACCACATTACAAAAAACACAACGACATTTCCAAAAACACAAAACACAACGACATTACAGAAAACACAACATTTCAAAAAACACAACGACATTTCAGAAAACGGAAAAGGTAGGACCAAACTTCTTGTTCGTGATTGGACAGTATCCTTGGAGTGACATGGGTACTGTACAATCACGAACACGAAGTGTGGTCCTACCCTTTTCCTGATTGCGATTGGACCCTACCCATGTCACTCACGACTGTTCATTTCCCGTTTCTGTTTCTCCTATTGTTATTGTGCAAAATATTTTACACTGTAAGTTCGCTTTTGAATCGATGGATGAAGACAAAACGAGAATATTTTGATCGAGGGCATTCATACAGGGTCATTATCGATTTGCTTGCTACATATCATAATATTTACATTTACTTAAGAACCTTGAAAACACGTCTTAGACAATTCGGACTGAAAAGACGGAGCGGGTACTCCTCAGAAACTGATATTAGAAGGACTATTCTGTCGGAGCTGCGTGGACCTGGACAGATGTTTGGATATAGAACTATGTGGATGACTTTAAAGATGAATCATGGTCTCTGTGTTAAGAGGGAGACTGTAATGCAGATGCTTCGTGAACTGAACCCACGTGGAACCTTTGCACAGACACGTCGTAGATTTATTAGGCGCACGTAACATTCTATGGGCCCAAATTACTTATGGCACGTAGATGGTTATGATAAATTGAAACCGTTTGGTTTTGCTATATCTGGGTGTATAGATGGGTTCTCCCGCAGAATCATGTGGCTAAAATGTGGGCCAACGAACAACAACCCAGAAGTAATAAAAGACAACTTTATTAACTGTAGTGTTGGCGTCATTCCCATGAGACTGCGAACAGACTGCGGAACACAGAATGGGCCAATAGCTGCAATCCAGTGCACTCTTCGTCATCATCACAGGGACTACTATGCTGGTGCCCGAAGCCATATGTTTGGATCTTCTGTGAGTAACCAGTGCATAGAATCCTGGTGGTCAATATTTAGAAAACAAAGGTATGTAGCCTTCATCTGGCATCTAGATACCTATGACAAACTTAAATCAAAGTCACAATGAATAGTTTTGTTATGGATCCAAACTGGAAGCAGGCAAAGGGAGCCAGAAATATGAACAAATAAACAGGTTTTATTACGGGGTAACATCCAAAGTGCAACAACATTAATGACAGGACTGGGGAAACATACTCAAACGCGGACTGAAATACACTGAACTAACAACAGCAACTGGAAACAGCTGGTAAACAGGGGGAATCCACGCGAGGTTAACGAGGGGGCGTGGTCGATGAGCGGGCAGGACGAACTGAGCATGACAAGTTTTGGGTTGTAACGCAAAACATGATGGAAATTATTGGATGTCTGTAGTCATCCCCCCTGTATGAATGATCAGTTGCTTTATGTTAAATCATTTTGGTTAATTTGTATCTTTGTAGAAATTGTAAACAAATCACAATGAAATAGCAAGGTTGTATCCACTGTATGATTCCACTATAGTTGTGCAGTGTGTTTTAAAAGTGTTCGGATTTTTATTCAAGTAACAATGTCAGAGTGCCTGCTAAAATACGTAATTTTCTGAAAAGTTACAAACGCGATAGAGGTGTTATAAGCAAGGTTTGTGTATAAAATTGTTGCTTTGTGTAACTACAGAGTGGCATAAAATATGAATACTAAATTAGAGTGCAAACTATCCAAATGCTCGTTCGAGCACACACGTCTGCTAGTGCGCGTGCAGAGAAGTATGAACCAGCCTTAAGAAACACCTGAGCTTAACTTCAGCTTGGAATGAAATTCTGTCAGGAGCAGGATTGTGAACCACTGCAATCATGTATGTGTATATGAAGAGTTTATTTTATTTTGTGTTAACAAAACACCTTGTATCACAAGAGGTCAGTTCTGGATGGATCCATTTGCTGATCTAAGAGACCAGGGATACTACAATGGCACCCACGAGCACCAGTGCCTTCTACGATTCTGTTTCATGAGGGTCCTTCAGGCAGACTTGGATGAATGCATTCACATTTGGAACAGTCACAGAATCCGTCCTTCCAGACTTACCTCTTGTCCTGGTGGAATTCCCAATGAGCTGTATTCACTACCTTAGAGGTATTTTGTTTGCATTTTTTAGCTAATACAAACATATTAAAAAATTATAAAATAAACATATTACTTTGTGTAATTTCCATAGTTTAAGTTATGTCCTCATCTCTTTTTGTGTAGTTCATTTATGGGACATAAATGATATATTGACCTACAGAGAAAAGAATGTGTTGTATTTTTGCGATATACGTTTTATGAGGTTTAATTGAAGAAGAAGCAGCTTACCGGCGGAAACATAAATCCAAGTAAAAACCTATACAGTTTAACGTTTGATCGACCTGAAGTTGGGCCAGTGGTGTCCTCTTCATGTCCACTTTCCTTTAAGAAGGTCAGTGATTTCCCACACTCGTCGCAGAATCTTGGCAGCGACTGAAACCTCTTCCCACAATACGGACAATACATAATCTATTTCTCTCCGCTAACACTCGCACAAAAACAAAGTACCACAAACAGGAAATGAACAGTCGTGAGTGACATGGGTAGGGTCCAATCGCAATCAGGAAAAGGATAGGACCACACTTCGTGTTCGTGATTGGACAGTACCCATGTCACTCCAAGGATACTGTCCAATCACGAACAAGAAGTTTGGTCCTACCCTTTCCGTTTTCTGAAATATTGTTGTGTTTTCTGTAATGTCGTCGTGTTTTCTGTAATGTCGTTGTGTTTTGTGTTTTTGGAAATGCCGTTGTGTTTTCTGTAATGTCGTTGTGTTTTCTGCAATGTCGTTGTGTTTTGTGTCCAAATCAAAAATATATAGTGTGAAGAAGGCTAACTTCAATTGTATGAGATTAAAACTAGAAACTGTGAACTGGATGGAGTTAAATAACAAAACTGTTGAAGAGGCATGGGAATTTTTTAAAAGCACATTATTGCAAGTGCTAGGGGACTTCATACCTGTTTCCAGCAAGAATAAATCTAGGAAATTGCAACCTAGGTGGTTTACTAGGGAAATAAAGTATAAAGTAAGGAGGAAAAGGGCTTTGTTCCAGAAATGGAAAATAACTGATGATGACAGAATAAAGCAAGAGTATCTAAATCTACAGGCTGAGTTAAAAAATGACATTAGACGAGCTAAAAGGAATGTCGAAAGGAAGATTGCATTGGAGGCTAAGGATGACATTAAAAGTTTCTTCCAGTATATTAACTTTAAAAGAGCTCTAAAAGCTGAAATTACTAATCTGCAGGATATTAAGGGTCTTATAATTGAAAACGACATTGATATAGTAAATGAGTTCAATGATAGTTTTGCACGGGTATTCACTGTTGAGGACACTAGTAACTTACCAGTTCTTATTACTAATCCAGCATCGTCTATAACTAGAATATATATAACTGAAGCTAATGTTTTGCAAAGCCTAACTAAGCTCAAAATAAATAAATCACAGGGCCCTGACGGCATCTTACCTACAGTGTTAAAAGACATGAAGGATATTATTTGCCGACCCTTTACTGTTTCAAAAATCCTTATCTGAAGGTGTGGTACCTTCTGATTGGAAGCATGCTAACATAACATAGAAGTAATTTGTCAAACTATAGGCCAATCAGTCTAACTTGTATAACTGGTAAAGTTATGGAGGCTATAATCAAAGAGAAAATGGTAGATTACCTGAACTCAAATAACATTTTGAGGGATAGCCAGCATGGATTTAGGAGAGGTAGATCCTGTTTAACAAATCTGTTGGAGTTTTTTGAGGAAGCTACTCAGGAAGTTGATGATAAGAAGGCCTATGATGTCATCTACTTAGATTTCCAAAAGGCTTTTGATGTTGTCCCCCACAAGAGGCCCTTACTTAAACTCAAAGCGACAGATATTTTAGGAACTGGAGCGACCTGGATTGATAACTGGTTAACAGATAGGAAGCAGCGAGTAGTTATGAGGCACAATGTCACAGTGGGCCTGCGTTCATAGTGCGGTACCGCAGGGTTCAATTTTTGGACCACTATTGTTCCTAATTTACATAAATGATATAGACACCAATATATACAGTAAACTGGTGAAATTTGCAGATGTCACCAAGGTGTGTGGTGTAGCAGATACTGAACTAGCGGCTCAGCAGCTACAGCGGGATCTTGATTTAATTAGTGACTGGGCCGATACTTGGCAGATGAAATTTAACATAGACAAATGTAAGGTACTTCATGTAGGGAGCAGAAATATAAAGTACAGGTATTTTATGGGACCTACTGAAATAAAGGTAGTTGAGTATGAGAAAGACCTTGGTGTATATGTTGATGCTTCCATATCTCATTCTCGCCAGTGTGGGGAAGCAATTAAAAAGGCCAATAGGATGTTGGGGTATATCTCCAGGTGTGTGGAGTTTAAGTCAAGGGAGGTAATGCTAAGATTATACAATTCCTTGGTGAGACCTCACCTAGAATATTGTGTGCAGGTTTGGTCACCAGATCTTAAAAAGGACATTGCGGCCTTAGAAAAGGTGCAGCGTAGGGCCACAAGAATGATTCCTGGTCTTAGAGGAATGTCATGTGAGGAAAGGTTAGTTGAGCTAAATCTGTTCAGCCTCAAGCAAAGGAGACTGAGGGGGGACATGATCCAGGTCTATAAGATTCTAACAGGTTTGGATGCTGTTCAACCAAATACTTACTTCAGCATTAGTTCAAATACAAGAACTCGTGGCCATAGGTGGAAATTAGCGGGAGAACATTTCAAACTGCATTTAAGGAAGCACTTCTTTACACAGTGTGTAGTCAGAGTATGGAATAGTCTTCCTTATAACGTAGTGCAAGTTGAATCCTTGGGTTCCTTTAAATCAGAGCTAGATAAGATTTTAACAACTCTGAGCTATTAGTTAAGTTCTCCTCAAGCGAGCTCGATGGGCCGAATGGCCTCCTCTCGTTTGTATAGTTCTTATGTTCTATGAAGAATCTTATACTATATCAGCTGTAGGCTGGTATTATGAGTCATTCCGAATGTGTTTGAGCAGATGTGTGTCCGAAAGTTACAGTCTGTGTTGAGTAAATCTTTTTCCCATTTGAGGGTCAGGAGGGCGAAAGTTACATAAATTCTGGAGAGCAGTGTTTGGGATGGAAGTTTTAGAAAGTCTGTTATTGTTAGTGGCGGCTCTAAGTCTATTACCCTGATGTTAAATCTAGCCTGAATTATGGATTTAAGTTGAAGATTTTCAAAATATTTGTTTTTGTCTATGCCCTAAAATTCAACCATTTTGTGAAATGTTATGAAATTATCTTATTCCATTATTGTATCCTGTTTTAAAGTTTATTGATTTTTCATTTAGTAGAATATCAGGATTGTTCCAGATTGGTGTTAATCTGCATGGGATCAGTACAGATCTTTTTAATTTAGGAAATTCCCACCAGACTGTCAATGATGAACTAATATTGATGCTCTTAAAGCAGCAATGTTACTTAATGGTGGGTCTGATAATGGGCAGATCCTGGAATTGGAGATCATTACATAATGTTTGTTCAATGTCCAACCAGATATGGTCTACCGGATTTTGTGTAATCCATTTTAGTATATATTGTTTTCTTCTGGCAAAAAAGTTTGGAAGCCCGTGGCCACCACTATTTTTGGCTTTTTGTATTGCTTTTTTATTTTATTTTTATTTGTTTAACCTTTATTTAACCAGGTTTGTCCCATTGAGATCACAGATCTCTTTTGCAAAGACCTGGCCAAGGTAGCAGCAACACAGTGTCAATACAAAATCTTTAAAATTACATAAAAACATACTCAGACCATAAACATGCACACAAACAACTTAGACTCCAGAGTTTTTAGACAAAACTTTAAATTCATTTAAGGGTATTAAATTTTGCAGGCGAAGTTAAGCTTGAAGAGTGTTCTATGCATCAGGGGCTGAAAACCTAAAAGCTTTCTTTCCCAATTCAATTCTTACTTTTGGAACAACCAGTTTTAAAAAGTCCATCGAGTGAAGATTACGACCTCCTTGCTTCCAGATCAAGAATGATGATAAATAAAAAGGGATTTTACCCAGAATGGCTTTACTGTATATATAAACACATACCAGTGACTAAGGCGACAAGCTTGAAAAGCTTGTAACCGATTTACTTTAGTATAAAGCAAACACTGATGAGAGAGCCACTGTTTGAAATAATCCTCAGTGCTCCATGATACACACTATCCAACATGCGTAAATAAACCTCATTGCTCCATGATACACACTGTCCAACATGCGTAAATAAACCTCATTGCTCCATGATACACACTATCCAACATGAGTAAATCAACCTCAGTGCTCCATGATACGCACTATCCAACAGGCGTAAATAAACCTCAGTGCTCCGTGATACGCACTATCCAACAGGCGTAAATAAACCTCAGTGCTCCGTGATACGCACTATCCAACATGCCTGAACAATGAGCAGATGCATGCATATATAGTACAGCACCATAGTCAATAACAGGCAAAAACCTCGATTCAACCGGGTTTAATTTTACATAAAAGGAAAAACAAGATTTATTTCTATAATAAAATCCTAAAAGGGACTTCAGCATTTTTGCTACATGCTTAATGTAGCAAATGTACAAGAAAGGAGGTCATCAATTAAAAATCCTAGACATTTAAAATTAGACACCAACTCTATTTGTTGACCATCTTTCGTTGAAATTTTCCCAGCCAGTGCTAATCTGTTTTTGAAGTGGTGAAGAACATAAATTTTGTTTTATCTGCATTTACAGATTTATTAGTTGTAGACGACAAAGTTGTTTCTGTACTTATGCAAAGGCTGTTGAATATCTTCAAGATGCTTTTGACAGAGTCGGTGCAGAACCATTGATCACAGTATCATCAGCATAAAGGTGAAAAGCTGAGTTTGGAATGTTCCGTCCCAGGTTATTTATATATACACACTAAACAATAATGGGGCAAGAATCAAGCCTTGTGGGACCCCCTTATAAACTTGCAATAAATCTGAGGTAAAACCCATCTATCTGAACTGCCTGGGTTCTTCCTGTGAGATAATTTGCAAACCAACTGTTTGTTTAGAAAAACCGATATCTATAAGATGATTAATTAAAATGATGTGATCAGCAATATCAAAGGCTTTAGATAAATGCAAAAACAAAGACGACACAGCTTGTCATCAAGGGCTTTTATGATGTTGTTTATGTTATGATTTCGTTTATGACCTTCAGCAGTGGTAGTGCTATGATTTTTACGGACACCTGATTGATATAATGAAAGGACAGAATTATTATAGAAATATTCTTTCACTTGTGCACTGACCAAATATTAAAGCACTTTTGCAACAACAGAGAGTTTAGAGATAGGCCTATAATTATTTAAAATAGTTGGGTCACCCCCTTTCAGAAGGGGGATAACAAAGGCAGATTTCCAATCCTTGGGAATTTTGTTTGATGACAATGTCAGATTAAAGATATAACACAGTGGTTCAGCTATAATTTCAGGTGCCAATTTTTAAAAGACAGGCTCTAAGTTATCTGGACCAGGTGATTTTCTAGGATTTCATTCTTTTAGACTCATTATCACCTCTGCTGTGGTAAAATGACTAAAATTAAAGACCTGCATATATTTTTACAGATACAGTTTGAAACTCATGATGCTGTAGTTATCAGACAAACAAATAACCAGAAGAAATAAAATGTCTATTAAAATAATTTAACATTGCTGTCCCATCAGTTACTCTGGCATCATCGACAAAAATACTAGGTGGAAGATTAATGGAGTTATTGTTAGTGGACAATGATTTAACGGTTTTCCAAAATTTCTTCGGGTTATTGAGACTTTCCAAAGACAAGTAAAATTCAGCTTTAGGTTTTATAAGCAAAAGAGTAACTTTATTTCTAAGTTGTCTAAAGTTACACCAATCAGTCTCTAATTTAAACTTACGTGCCCTGGCCCAAGCGGCATTACGTTCATACAGCAAATCTGCCAGGTCTGTTGTAAACCATGGATTCTCACACCCTTTAATTCTAAATTTATGAAAGGGGGCATGTTTATTTACAAAACAACTGAAGTTATGAAAATAATTCCAAGCCGGATTAACGTCATAAAAAAGAACAATTCTATCCCAATTAAAATGATGTAAATCATGCAAAAAAGCTTGCTCATTAAATAAATTCATATAGCGTTTTACTACAAAACACGGCTTACTTTTATGGATCCTTGTGTCTCTCACTGCTGCTATCACACAATAAACACTCATATCGTTAGGGAAAACACATGAAGTCACTGTCACATCGTGGGCTGCAGGCGATCCGAGAAGCAGGGAAAAGGAGCCAGGAAGTCGGGTAACACGGGGTTTATTAGCCAAAAGGACCGGGGGAAGCACGACTACAAACGTTAATGACAAGTCTGGGGAAGACTGACTCAGACGAGGACTAAATACACAAGACAAGCTAAGGGTAACAAGCAACAGGTGATAACAATCAGGCAGAAACAGAAGGTAACGAGGTGGGCGTGGCATACATTAGGATCGGACGGAGCTGGGCGTGACAGTCACATATTTAAAAGGCATATTTGTTAAAATCAAGTCAATGATTGTAGATTTTTGTAAACATTTGACATTGGGTCTTATGGCTGATTTAATTAATTGAGTAAGATTTAAAGAATTACATTGTGCTTTCAGTGCGTCTGATGCAGGTTCAAGCCAGTCCAAGTTCAAATCACCAACCAGGGTTAATTCTTTATATTTCAGTCACAATACAAAGTTCACAAGTGTTGACAGTGTTTTACTAGGAGCAGATGGGGGCCTATAACATCCCACTAATGTAATTATATGATTTGTAGATAATTCAATTTCAAGAGCCAACAATTCAAGTTCCTTACTTACCGACTCAGAGAGCACTATTTTAGCTTTATATAGCCACTCCACCACCTTTTTTTGTCGATCAGTACGATAAACATTCTAACCGCTAATGGTAATATCCTTATTAAGCACAGAATTAGCCCTCCACCGGTCACCACTGTCCCTAAAGTGCTGTCAGCCCCCTGTGAAAGGTCCAACTCAGAAGAAGGAAGCTGCAAGACCCACACAACCATGCTGCCCTTATGGATATTCTCAGGCATAGCCAAAGGGGCATCATTCTCTGTCAATGACTCAGTTCTTGTTTCAGCAGCCAGACCACAAATGCAAGATACTGAGAAATGCAATAAACCAAGAAATGGATACTTTCTTCTGACCTTTTAGTCATTATGACCAACAGCTGCATACCGAGCTCCTTCCCAACGGTCGGCCAGTTTCCTGTGGCCCCTTTCACCTTCGATAGCCAACAGAACCATCACCATCAGCGACCAGGGAGCCCTTCAGATTCCTGTTGTACAGCTTTGCTTACTGCTGTTTGCTTCTTGCAAGCAGAGTCCGGAACAATTTTTATTCCTTCCGCTAAGTCATACTTGAGAGACTGGAAACCCAGAGGAAAGGAAAATCAAACATGAGATCTCCTTCTCCTAGACAGAAATGAGATCAAGTGAACATCAAACTGAGACATAAGGCTAAGTCTCCTGCTTCTCACACGTTTCTCCTGAGACAAAAAATGACATTCTTTCATGTTTGTCTCCTCTAAAGCTTCATAAGAGATCTCAGCTACATCACTCACTGTGCTCAGATTATTCTCCTTAGATAGAGACACTCACACTCTCACATTTATCTCCTCTAAAGCTTCATAAGAGATCTCAGCTACATCACTCACTGTGCTCAGATTATTCTCCTTAGATAGAGACACTCACATTCTCACATTTATCTCCTCTAAAGCTTCATAAGAGATCTCAGCTACATCACTCACTGTGCTCAGATTATTCTCCTTAGATAGAGGCACTCACATTCTCACATTTATCTCCTCTAAAGCTTCATAAGAGATCTCAGCTACATCACTCACTGTGCTCAGATTATTCTCCTTAGATAGAGGCACTCACATTCTCACATTTATCTCCTCTAAAGCTTCATAAGAGATCTCAGCTACATCACTCACTGTGCTCAGATTATTCTCCTTAGATAGAGACACTCACATTTATCTCCTCTAAAGCTTCATAAGAGATCTCAGCTACATCACTCACTGTGCTCAGATTATTCTCCTTAGATAGAGACACTCACATTTATCTCCTCTAAAGCTTCATAAGAGATCTCAGCTACATCACTCACTGTGCTCAGATTATTCTCCTTAACCAGAGGCACTCACATTCTCACATTTATCTCCTCTAAAGCTTCATAAGAGATCTCAGCTACATCACTAACTGTGCTCAGATTATTCTCCTTAACCAGAGGCACTCACATTCTCACATTTATCTCCTCTAAAGCTTCATAAGAGATCTCAGCTACATCACTCACTGTGCTCATATTATTCTCCTTAGATCAGGGGCGGACTGGGACTAAAAAACAGCCCTGGACTTTCTCCCAAATAGGCCCACCAGCTAATACTAATCAAGCTTTAGACAAACCCCAGATTTGTATGTTATGTCACGCCTCCTGGGGGCGTGACGGGACAGGTGTAGCTCTTTCATCCATGGATGACGGCTTAGTTAAAAGGGGAGAACTCACACATGGCCAGTGCGAAGTATTAAGCCGATGAAAAGAAGCTGTACCGAGCGTTTACTAGTCTTCCGTCTCCCCGATCTCCCGTACCTGTCCCAGTTACCTGTTTCTGTGTCTTCCTTCCGTAGCCCCGCACCCGCTCCTGACTTACCTGTTCCATCCAGTCCGACTCCCTGTGTCCTGCCCTCCGTGTGTTTCGCCGTCCTGTGCTTCTTCGTCGGATTTACTCCCTGGCTTCTGACCTTCCTGCCTGCCCACCGACTACGATCCCTGCTCAACGCCCTCTGGTTTTGTTTGCTTCGGCTTGCCCCAAGGGAAGCTCTCGGGCTGCGCGGCTCCGCTCCCCTGCCGGGGACGGCAGCGCTTCCCATAGCGGAGAGCACGGAAGCTTCGCCTGTGTGTTATCGCTTGCCTTATTAAACTTCGGCATTTCTTGCATTTCTGGGTCCTCGCTTCTCTCCGCCTGTCTCGTTACATGTTAAGTGTCAGTTCCACAATAGCCCACCACAGAAAGACAGAAACAAATTGCACTTAAATGGAAAACAATGAGATTTTCCCTCCCCAAATTTTTGGTTTAACATAGAGCTTTATTTAGCCCTCTTTCCCACTTGCTAGCATGTCACGAGTGTTAGGAGTGGATGGTTTGTTTTCCAGTTTCTTTGAATACCATGGTCTTCTGTCTAGCTGCAGAGATGACCTTACTACTGACAAGATAAAATCACAGCCATCTCGCAATTAATTTTTAGAACGTCTATACTTTTTATATAAAATATATTTTTCATCATCATGCAAGTCCAGTTAATAGATGCTGACTGGATGACTATAAGAATAAATGTAGAATAGGCCTGTTGTTTTATGTTGAGGCCACTTACCAGTACCTCTTCCTCCCATGAAATTTCCTCTGCTGTCTGTCCCTTGTGACCAGTCTGTGGATGCTCAACAGGTTTAACTTTCACCTGGTCTTCAACACTCTTGCTGGGTGATTTAGTGTTTTGATCTACATTACTGCTGCTGCTGGCAGTTAAACTGCAGCCCAAAAGCTGCACATTTTGACATTACATTTTGACGCATCATTTTCGAGAGACTTGGCTTTCTTTTCTTTTAACTTTTCCCATCCTCCTTTCTCCTTACGTTTTCGGCTTGCCATCATTCCCGTAGCTGCAACTTATGATTCGCTCTTTTTTGTTGGCTTTTACTGATGGATTTCACCGGACAAATGATCGTATTAGCGCCATCTGCTGTTAGCTGATTTCCCATTTAAGAGGAAAGGCAGGCAGACGCCCGTGGATCAGACGGCCGTTCTGGACTTTTCCAGAATGCACTGATTGCCAGTCCGCCCCTGCCTTAGATAGAGACACTCACACTCCCACATTTATCTCCTCTAAAGCTTCATAAGAGATCTCAGCTACATCACTCACTGTGCTCAGATTATTCTCCTTAACCAGAGGCACTCACATTCTCACATTTATCTCCTCTAAAGCTTCATAAGAGATCTCAGTTAAAAGTTTATTCCAGAGCAGACAATACAAAATCGGCAGGCAATCTCAAGGTCGGTAAACTGGCGTGGGTCAGACGATCAGACAAACAGGGCAGAATAGACGAGACAGGCCAAAGTCAGAAAACGTAATCCAGGTCAATACACAGTTCAATAACCAATCAGAAGGGTCGGACAATCTCAAGGTCAAAAAAGGCAAAACGGGTCATACACGGATAAACTAGCAGAATAACAACGGCTTGGCGCAAGTATCACTGAGAAGTTAACTGTATTGCTTCGCAACTAGAGTCTGTTTGAGAGTCCCTTAAGAAGGCAGTCTGATTAAGCCAATGATTGGAGACACCTGTCTCCAATCACAATTCCGGGGAGCTGGAGCGCATGCTCCGGTCGACCATCTTGTTTGTAGTCCGAGTGCTCTGGGAGTTTGAGTTCATATTTGCACCAAGTTCAGAATCCAGATTGTTGACAGTATACCATACCATACCATACCATTATTCATCTACAATTACAACAAATTCTTGTTATGGTTATGCATTCATTCAATCAATCAATCCCTTTCCAATGTGTTTGGGAAATGTGCTGCATATGCGATGCCTGGCATTGAAGACAAATTTAAAAACATTAGTTTGCTTAAAATATTTTCAAGAACTACAACTTTTCTTTTTATAGGATTCTCAAGTAAGCTTACTGTGTGAAAACAAGTTGCTCCTGTAACAATGTCCTGCTGGAGATCTAGTCCTGTGCATGAAAATTCATTCACAAAAGCAAGATGTCTCTCATTTGAAAAATTGTCTCCATCTTTATAAAAGAAAAAGAAGTCAATCTGACCGTAACATACTTCATTCCCATCATGAAATGTCACAGTGCAATTGTTTCTTCTTTTGGCTCTGACATACTGCTTTGAGGAATAAACAGTTCTGCCTATCTGAACTCTGCTAAATGCCTTCACAACATTACTATGTAAGCTATGTCCTAAAAACATTTCTAATGTAGACATGTCTGCGCAATCCAGCAAAAGATTGAAGGGAACACCCATTTCATTCACTCTAAAGGCATCTGTGTTTGAAAAGCAAAAATGACTTGTGTCATTTGTCATCTTGGCAATGAAATCAGCAGTGGTATTACCAATTTTGGTGGTTTGAGCAATATTTGGGAGACACTGAATAAGTTTCACTGCATTTACCATTTGTAGAGGAATATTTTGAGTTCCATGAATGAGACGAAGCAAATGTCCATTTTTGTCCTCAAAGTGAAAGCAAGAATGGGTCCACAAAGGTCCAAGAGCTCTAACACTGTCTGCTAAATGAACTAATAAGTGAACATTGGCTGTCAGGTATCTGTCACCATAAAGTGCATTCATCTGAGAAGAAAACTTCCACAGAAGTTTCTCAGCGTGATCTATTTGCGCAAAGGTTATGGAATCCAAAAGAAGAATGAACATTACTTCACTTAGCAGCAGAAAGTGATTGTAGTACAGGTTTGCAAGGATACCTTGAAAAACTACTGGCCCAAAGAACAACAACATACACCGGTACTCTGAAGCTTTATAGTACATTCTTTGGACAGAAACAGAGCGAGGGAAACGTGTTTTAAATGGTGGTTGAATTTCACTCATGCGTTTGTCTACTTCTGTCAGGGATCCGGACGGTTCGGGCACGGGAACGAGGCATCACAGGCACAGAAGAAGGGTGGACAACCCACTTGCGGCTCCAGGAAAAGAAGGGGTTTATTAAATAAAACAGAACTATAAACACAACTAAACCAAAATGACCACAAGGGGTCAAAAACAGAAAGGGGATTAAACAAGACTAAATAACAAAAACTGAATGCACGCAGAACACTGAAAATATCAAAAACCAACAACAACCATAGACATCATAGACATCATAGACATCATAGACATCATAGACATCATAGACATCATAGACATCATAGACATCATAGACATCATAGACAATCAGACAGAAACTACAATGAACCACTAGTGAACTAAACTCAGGCAGGAAATAAATAGGAAAACTGAACAGAGTAACGAGGCAGCAGGGGTGAGACAAGCAATTAACCAATTGGGGAAGGTGTAGGACAACGAGCAATCAGGAAAACACACAAGGGCAGGCACAAGAACAGGAAACAGGTGGAACTAATTAACTCAGGGAACTGGGACAGGAAAACTAAGACTGACAAAGAAGGAAACAGCATCTACACTAGGGGAATAACAGACAGGTAGAAACACAACCAGGGGCACATAGAATTGAACCAAATACAAATCACAGAAACCAGAAAAACTTATACAAAATACAAAAATGGAGGAGGCGGGATTCAAACACAGGACAGAAGGGTACTCAAGACAGAAGGGTATACAGACAACCACATGCTCAACACATTGAGTCACATGACCAGACAGGTAACAGGGGAGAACAAAGACTAACATAAAGAACGGGATGACCAGCACCACCTGCTGGTCAAACAGGGAAGGGACACGGAAAGACCACAGCAGGGGCTGACCCTGACAGTTCTGTTTTATTTAATAAACCCCTTCTGTTCCTGGAGCCGCAAGTGGGTTGTCCACCCTTCCTTTCCGTGCCTGCACCATGCCGCGCTCCCGTGCCCGAGCCTCCTGCATTCATGACAACTTCACTAATTGATCTGACCATGCTAAAAGAACAGCGTGAGAATTCTGTGGAAAACCACAAATGCATCAAAAGTCGCATTACACCAAGAAGCACAGAATGCATGTAATCAACACCTGTGCCTAAGATCAAATCAAAGCTATTTACTGTGCTGAGGTATGTGGGACCCTTAACTCCACGCACTATGGTTTCTGAATCAAATGACAACTTGGCATCTTCCACAAATCTCGTATGAGTACGTGCAGGACCCTTTGGATCTTTAGTTTCAAAGGGGAAAGTATGCACATGTACCCTTTCTCCTGTTTTAATTGTCTTGCCAGGCTGTTCACATTTTAAACATCCAAAATGTCCATTGTACTGAATAGTATTTAACACTAAAGCTTTTGCAGGTAAATCACAAGTACCTGCAATGGTTAATACTCTGCATATAAAGGGACTATTTGATTCATAAAATTGAACAAGGACTCCATCTCTTTGTATATTATTAAGAGTGTCACACAGCGGTTTAAGGAAAGTCAGCATAGATGGTTTTGACTCACCAAACCAAAGACCTGCAAGAATCATGTTTTCTCTGTTTGTACGCTCAACAAAATTTAGTTAATTTGTGATACAATAAAAAGGCCACACTGAGAATTTAGAGGACTTGAAAACAGGAATGCCGTCTGTGTTCCAGAGTAAGGAAATATTGTGGGAATCACTAAGTAACCCACCACCTGCCAAAAACGTCTGATATACTTGTCCATCATATATATCCTCTACATTGCACTGGCCCTTTTTTTGTCTAATGAATCTAAATTTTAACTTTTCCTCAAAACCTTTTTTTGCGAACAATGCCTTAATTTGAGATTCAATTGGAACTTCAATGAAATATGAAATTGGTACCTCTGCTTCACAGACCTGACACTGGGCGTTATCGCTCTCTACTGACATATAACAACCGTTGCAATATTTGTGCACAATAAATGAGGGACCTGCATTATCAAAGATTTGTTTGATTTTTTTTAGATTTCCCAGGCACTCTGTTTGATGTTCTACTGGACAATGCAGGGAGATCAATTTGACCAAGTCACTCAGGGCTTTCCCTGTAATTTTGTGTCTATTAGCAAAAGCTAGTATAATGAGAACGCTTTCTGCAGTAGATACAGGAGCATTTTTGTAAAGTGAACAATCACCAGGCTTTTCCTTAAATTGAATTTCTGCATCATCATTAAGGTCATTGTCAAATAAAGTGCCATCATTCCACTCATCATCAATACCATAGTGAATAGGATCAAAATGCTCCACATCACAATCAGTAGTGTACGGAGTGTAGTCTTGTCTTGTATAAAACTCTTCATTAACATTACAAAGTTCAGGTCCGTACATCATAGAAGATCCCTCTGTCTGAGAAATGCCATTGTCCACTCCAAGCACTTCTGCACAGCAATAATCTGCTCTGTGGATTGTAGGGTGACCACCTAATCCATGTCAGGAGGGACACTATGAGCTACAACAGGATTTGTGAACTACCATTTCATACATTTCAATTAAAAGGACCAGGATTTCACTTAAGCACTGGGTTCTTGCCGTATGCTGATTGGTCAGTCTCCTATAATCATGCATATGTGTCAGTAATGTTAATGCGAAACAGCTGGATGAGTCTTTCAATCTAGGAACTAACCAAACATTTTAGCAGAGCACAGAATCCTTTCAGCTTTAAAGTAGTTCGTAAAAGCTGAAGTAGCTCATAGTGTCCCTCCTGACATGGATTAGGTCAGTGTTACTCAAACTTTTTCAGACCAAGGACCACTTTCTCAAAAAAAAAAAAAAAATCAGGGACCACATCCAACCACCCCCGTCCTACGCCAAAAAAAAAAAAAAAAAGGAAAAAAAAAAGCATAAATGTTTTGAACCTTTTATTGTACAAAACATCTAACATTCTAAACCAATGGTTTGGAATGTTTTTTTTTTTCTTTTTAAATTTTATTTAAAGTTGCGAGCAGTGTTGTGAGTGGGACTCCTCGCTAGCTCCCGACTCCTTTCTATGCACGTCGGTATCTTTATCATTTGCCTTTCTTTTAACTGATCCCGTCTTCAGCCATCTATCCATCCTTGTTTCATACTATCTGTGTATTTTTTTTAGTTAAAGTTCAATGCTTTTACTGCTTTTTGCTTCTTTTCACTTAGCCTACTGACCTGACAGCGGATGTTGTTTAGGAGACGAAATTGGCGGGGTTGATAGACAACAATTTAGGCACTGCCAATTCAGATTTATTTTTAGCCTACATTTATTTTTATACATTTTTTTAAATAAAATGTATACATTTTTGTTCCGAGAATAAATTCGCTTTACCCTTCAGTCAATGTTAGGTTAGGTATTTTTTTTAAGAGATGATATCACTTCACGGACCACTTGAGGTCGCTCATGGACCACTAGTGGTCCGCGGACCACACTTTGAGTAACACTGGATTAGGTGGTCACCCTAGTGGATTGACATGTCTCCTAAGGTTGCAGTGTTTTTTTGCTGCAAGAAAAGAACAAATACCAAAGTGTGCAAACTTTCAAAAAACAAAGAAACAAACAAACAATAAATTCTCACTTTGATGATTTTTCTTCTATATCTTTTGATTTTTGATTGGTCCTTAATTTTCCTTTCCAACGAGACTGATTAATGGTTATTTGTGCCATCCTTTCTCTTGTGACTCAAGAGTATATACTGTACTACTCAACCAAATAACTTGCTTACAAAATTAAAAAATTAAATAAGTTTAATAGTTTTGACAGTCAATTGTATTAAAGGCTTCATTTAAATTAAGTCTGTACATCAATAAGCCTTTGTGTGTCCCTTAAACTTGCCTTGAACCCATCACTTTTTGAATAACTGACACTCTGCAATTAAGCTATATGTCATATCCCGATCGTCCGCTCCTCCTGTGTGCCACGCCCCCTCGTTAACCCAGTGTGGATTCCCGTGTTTCACAGCTGTTTTCAATTGTCTGTATTAGTTCGCTGTATTTAGGTCCACGTCAGAGTTTGTTTCCCGAGTTCTGTCATTGTAGTGTTGCGCGTTGTCTCGTTTAGCTCTTCCCTATGCCCTTGCGGTCCCCGATTAAACCCCTTTATTTTACCCCTATTCTGTTGTCCTTTGCCTGTTTCCCTGGTCCGTGTGTTACGCGTCGTAACACTATATGCTTGCTTACAGTGTTTGGGAAATTTGTGGTGGTTGGATGTTAAATGTAATGTGCAAATATGTATTGGGGTTTATTATGAATCAAAAAGCTTCAATGTTGTATTCCTAGTGACTGTTTATTGACTTTGGATTTATTCTTACAATTACAGGACTTTATGTTCTTGTAACATTTGAAGATGGATATACTGCAAGAATTTGTAAGACTTGCGACATACTTACAGAAAAGGAGTTGCCAATTACTAGCTTTGAGGGACTCATTCCAGGAGCTCGAGTTCTTGCAAGATAGTCAGACAACAAATTTTATAATGCCACTGTAGATCACATTGGGTTCTGTGACCAAAAGCAGGACCCGAGAAAGGGTGCAAAGAAGGACATAAAAAGAAATTATGCATCTGCTAAATCATTTTATAACCAGAATCGGGTCGCTTCTGCACCAGCTGAACATGGTCCTTCCTCTGCACTAACCCAGCCTCCGTCTCCAGGATTGCCACCAACCCAACATCAATCTGTGCAATTACCATGCCCTGTTAAGCCTTTTAATCCACAGACCATGACACCATCTGAGTATTGTAATCAAGACCAGCCAGGTTTATTAGATTTAGATGAACATCAAAGACAAACCATTACACATAATTTAACCGCAAAAGAAACATTTTTGGGGCTTCTGTATAACCCGTCTATACCTCACCCCTCAGCTGAAGTTACAATTCAGGATGACCAGCTTGGGTTAGAGCCTGAGGAGGAGTATGAAGAACCCCCAGTCAGATCACAGAACACATCCTATGAAAATGAACAATGGGAGCCATGTGAAACATGCAAGCTGGAGGTACAGGCATTACTTAAAGAGAATAAGATGATGAAAGATGTGCTGTCCAGCATGAGTAAGTAAAATTATTGCATGTAAAGGGACATTTCTGATTCATTAATAATTCCTCATCCACTGGAAAAGCTTTTACGCCTACCTTTTCTGTTTCAGATCTTGAACACCTACAGGCACTCAGAGACTTTATAGGTAAGACGGAAGACTACAAATCACGTGAAAGTGGAGTGCTGATGCCTCAAACCAGACCTGGCCAACAAGAACTTTACCCAGACAGTGGGCTGCTCTTGTCCTCTACCAAACTAGCAGCTATTCACCAAGAGTCAAAGAAGGACTGTCTTCGTCTTTTCCATCTTCTGTTTGATCAGTTCTTCACTCATGAGGAATGTTCAAACTCTGTAGCGTTTGGAAAGCATGGCAAAGTCCCAGAGGGCAAGACAATTTTGGAGAAAAGTAAAGTAAATGGAATACTAAGTAAGTTCATAAATCCTTTTTATCAAATGTGTCAACTTCATGTTCCATACATTTAATCTAATGTTTGGTTAGTTATAGGCACAATGGGATTAAAAGTATAGTTACAGTATTTCCCTTGACCAGTTCATGTAACATTTCCCTTTTTTCCCCAATCGCAGCTTATGTCATGAGCTGCGGCAAATGTCATGGATGGAAACCAGTTGAAAAGTCAAAGCTGAAGAAAGCCCTTATAAACAAGTGTCGCATGAGATAAACTTAAATGTTTATGTAATTGTAGTGTTACATCAATGATGTTGTGTCATTTACTGGTCTTTTATTTTGCTGTTTCTGTATTTAAGTATCTATATGTAGCTGTGCTGCAGTCTAGTCTAGACATTTTTCTTTTTTTTTTGGAAATGCTGCTTATAAAGTGTAAAAAGAAACTATATATATATTTTAGTTTGATATTGTAGCAAATTTGTTTCTCTACGATTAAAATCTGTGTCTTTACAGAGATTGCAACGTATGAACATAGCTCATGTGCAGTATCTAACACTATTTAATTTCTGTAATTTTTTTTTATTTTAAGTGCCTTGTAAAAGATTTCCATATTGTATTTTCTTGCCATTATATTAAGCATGTAAAATGAAACTTGAAACCTACATGAGTAAAGAAAATGTTAACCTCATACTGAGCACAGTAAAAGCAGCCTAACGTCTGAGCAATAAAACTTTCTGCAAGACACTAAAGAGCTCTCCCATCTTCTTTTTAATACAGTCTCATGGATGTCTTGTCTTCTCCAAGTTTACTTTAGTCTCATTTATGTCTATTTGTATGTTCCCTGGGAAATTTTATGAGTAAAATGTGAAGTGAAATCTGAAACCTAAAGTGGACACATATGAGAATCACAACCATAAATGCTGAGCTTAGTAAGAGCAATCTCTGAGTGAAAACACTTTCTCTAATGAGTCTTGAAAGAGATTACAGAAAGACAAAGAGAGTTTTAGAAAAAACATCTGAGACACTGCTGATACTACAACAAGAGCTAAATAAGAATCTCAATTAAGTCTCAGACATTTCTCATGTCTCAGTTGTGTCTATTCTTATTTCTCCTAATGGCGTTTAGGAGAAACATCTGAGACACTGCTGATACTACAACAAGAGCTAAATAAGAATCTCAATTAAGTCTCAGATATTTCTCATGTCTCAGTTGTGTCTACTCTTATTTCTCCTAATGGAGTTTAGGAGAAACATCTGATAAACAGCTGACACTTAATCAAGAAACATAGGAGAATCACAACTATGTCTCCTGAGCTTAGAAAAAGCAACCAATGAGCAAATAGTTTTTCCTCTGGGAATACACATCATAGCCCAGCAGCTGGTCATCAAGGTTGACAGCCCCAAATATCAGGGTGACAGGAAGCCTAGTCGTTCTGCAAAACATCAGCTGGAACAGAGCCTAGCCAGTCATCTCATGTACCACAGCATTGTACATGAACATGAGTGATCTCACCAATTGTGGCCATTGTTGCTTGGCTTTTGGTGGGAGAGTCCTGGTCATGTTTCCAAGCATATGATCAAATCGTATGCTTGGAAAAGTGACGTTGTAGTGCTCTGATGTGTCTGATTGCCTCTTTGGGGTGCTAAGTGTCCAGGTAATGTCCATGGGGGAAGTGGGGGGGCTGTATTTCTTACCCACTTTAATATCCTCAGCCATCAGTCTAACTGTGGCTGGGAAAAAGCTGTTGTAGAATCGTGTTTTGTAGGTGGTGATGCTCTCTGGCCTGTGTTACGTGCCGTCGTTTTCCCCGCCTCCACGTCCGAACTCCGCCCACGACCTGGCCTGGCTCCACCCCTACCTCCGGACCCCGCCTTCGTTTCCTGCCCGGCCCGACCTCGTCACGTCCGTCCGGAGAGGGATAAAAGCCGGACAGAGAGACTCTTCGGGAGCTTAGCTCATTACTTGATTATTGTTGGATTGCTTTCTTGGTTTGGATATTTGTGTATGATTTTTGATTTCCCTGACTTACGATTCTTTGCCTTACCCCTTTCTGTACTTTCTCTTTTGCTTGCTTTTCTGGTTATCGATCCTTTGCTTGTTTTTGGTTTACGTCTTCGCGCGCCCCTTAACCTTTGACGCTTTGCTGTGTGCTGTGTATGTGTAGGATTTGTGATTGTTTGGTGCTTAGGGAGTGATTGCCGGTTTTGTTTGGAAGTTTTTGTGACTGTTTTGGATAGGGAGTAAGGAGTATCACTTGTTGTTTGGTTTTACACTTAGTTAAGTTAGAATTGGGTTGTGTTGGACAAGTGGGTTTTTGTTTTTTTTTGGCGATAATCACTCCTGAGTTTTCCACACCTAGACCTTTTGTTCTGTGTCTGTCCTGCGTGAATAAAATATAAAAAAAACTATAAAAATATCCCCTTTGTCCACGTGTGTTCCCTTGTGCACCACCCCTGGGTTCCCCTCGTTCCCCTTTTCTCTTTCCCTTCCTCTGTTACACCCTAAACCCTAGACTAGGGTCGTAACAGAAATTGGGGTCTCGTCCAGGATATTTTCCGGCCCAGGATACTCCTGTCCGGGAAGTGTCTTGTCTGGGATTCCGTCATTCCTCTGTGTTGTCTCTCCGTTACTTCCGGTTTTGCTTGGCGGATTGACTACAGTGGGTATAGTTGGTGTACTTGGGATTGCAGGATGGCTACCTTTGACTTGCTTGAGTTTACCCTGAACCCCATGAAGGAGCACTTTGAATCTTGCAGGAAAGCTGACCTAGTAGCCATTGCGGGGTTTTTCAACGTCAGGATTCCGATCTGTGCGTCGAAGCAGGAAATTAAGCAGGTCCTGCACGACGAGTTAGTCGTACAAGGCATTCTACCCGAGCCTGGAGAGCTTTCGGGTGTTGCACCTTGCCTGCCCCGGTCTCCTGCTTCGGCAGAAGCAGAAGGCCCGGTGCTTGGGTCTCGCATGGATCCTGGAGGTCCCGGCTCGAATAAGGAGGAGATTCTCCTCACAATCCGGTTACGTGAAACCGAACTGGAGATAAAGAAGCAGGACTGCCAAGCCCAGCTCTTACGTATTAGGGCTTTGGAGTTGGAGGCGGAACGGGATACTAACATGAAAAGGGCAAGGGCAGGTCCGACTCCACCTGTTCCCCACCCTCGGAAGGTAAGCTCACCCTTTGATGCCGACCGCTCCACCGCTCGTGCCGGTGTAGGTTCACTGGACGAGAGTGTGCGTCCTAATGCTCCATCTCCCCCGGTTCCTACTCGATCCCCTGAAAGGGAAACTATTGGCTTTGATGTAAGCCGTCACATTGGACTTGTGCCCATTTTTAGGGAAAATGAGGTAGATGCTTACTTCCCCATCTTCGAACGCATTGCGACCACCTTGAATTGGCCCCGGCATCTTTGGTCGTTGCTGCTGCAATGCAAACTCGTGGGGAAGGCTCAAGAGGTCTGCTCAGCCCTTGGTCTGGAGCAAAGTCTTGACTATGACATTGTGAAGGCTACAGTGTTGAGAGCATACGAATTAGTGCCTGAAGCATATCGGCAGAATTTCAGAAAACTATGTAAATCCGCTACGCAAACCCACGGGGAATTCGCTCGAGAAAAGGCAATACTGCTAGATAAATGGTGTACTGCCAGCGGTGTGACTGACTTTAGTCAGCTTAAGGAACTTATGTTATTGGAAGAGTTCAAGAATTGTGTACCCGATCGTGTAGTCGTTTACTTAAACGAACAGAAAGTTACGACTCTTGTTGAAGCTGCCACCTTGGCAGATGAATTTGTACTGACGCACCGTACTGTGTTTGCCCCTACCCCTTTGCCACGCAAACTGAATGCTAGACCAGTATCGGAGAAGGCTACTCCTGCAACCTCGACTACGGGAACCCGTAGTTGTTATTATTGTCATGAACTTGGTCACCTCATTGCAGTTTGTCCTGCGTTACAACGAAAGAACGCTCGTCTAAATGTGAAAAAGGTTCTTGTGACAGACTGTGTTACTACTTCTGATGTTCCGTTGTTACCTAATTCTGTGGAACCCTCCTTCTAGCCTTTTGTGTTTTCTGGTTTTGTTTCTCTGGAGGATTCTGATGTTAAGTGCCCCATCACGGTATTACGGGACACTGGTGCTGCTCAGTCCTTCATGTTGGACTCCGTGTTACACTTTGATGACTCGTCCTATGCTGGTTGTGACGTACTAGTCCAAGGCATCGAGCTCAGAACGATGAGAGTGCCTCTCCACCGAGTTCATCTTGAAACTAATAATTTTTCAGGTATTGTGAAGGTTGCTGTTCGTCCTTGTCTTCCTGTTTCGGGTGTATCTTTTATTTTGGGGAATGATATTGCGGGTGATAAGGTAGTTCCTCTTCCTGAGGTAGTGTCAGAACCAGAGAGTGGCTCTGACAACTTAGAGAATGATTTCCCTAGTGCATTTCCCGCTTGTGTCCTTACTCGTGCCCAAGCACGGCAATTAGCGGACATTGACCTAGCTGATTCCTTTATGGCTGAACGTGATGTACCTATTCTGCCCCCGTGTGCTAGTCCCCCACCCATGAAAGAACCAGTTTTACCTCAGGGTATAGATGAAGTATGTACTCGTACGGATCTGATCGCAGCTCAAATAGCTGACCCGTCTCTGACGGAGTGTTTTGATTTGGCCGTAGAAAAAGCGACTTTAGCAGACCATTCTGTGGCGTACTTTGTAGATCGTGGTCTGTTGATGCGGAAGTGGACACCTCCTCAGACTCCTTTAGATTGGGCTATACTATTCCAGATAGTAGTTCCGTGTACCCTTAGAGACCAGGTACTAACTTTGGCTCATGACCACCCGTGTTCTGGACACTTAGGCATTAGGAAGACGCTCGCTCGTGTACTGAAATACTTCTATTGGCCGGGCATAAATTCGGAAGTTAAGAGACACTGCCGTTCGTGTCACATTTGTCAGCTGGTAGGGAAACCAAATCAGGTAATTCCCCCAGCGCCCTTGCGTCCTGTTCCAGCTATTGGGGAACCGTTTGAACATATTATTAACGATTGTGTGGGTCCCTTGCCTAAAACTCGCTCTGGAAATAATTATATTTTCACCCTTATGTGTGCCGCCACTCGTTACCCGGAGGCGATACCTATTCGAAATCTACGTACCAAAGGCGTGGTACGAGCTCTGATTAAGTTTTGTACTACTTTCGGTTTACCGAGGTACGTGCAGTCCGACCAGGGTTCAAACTTCACGTCCCTATTATTTTCCCAAGTGTTGAATGAATTGAATGTTAGACACCGGGTCTCCAGTGCCTATCACCCGGAGTCTCAGGGTGCTCTTGAGCGGTTCCACCAGTCCTTTAAAACAATGTTACGGACCTTTTGTTTGGAGGCAGGAAAGGATTGGTACGAGGGAATCCCTCTACTTCTGTTCGCCATTCGGGATACCATACAGGAATCCACCGGATTCAGCCCGGCTGAGCTCGTCTTTGGGCACACCATGCGCGGACTTTTAAAGGTTCTCCAGGAACAGTGGCTGTCCCCTGGTCCACCCACCCAGAATATGAACATATCGGGTTTTGCTAAGTCGTTACGTGAACGCCTAAGTGCGGCTCGGGAACTGGCCAAGCGTTCGCTATGGTCGTCGCAGAAGGTGATGAAGGCTCGGTTCGATGTGAAAGCTAGAGAGCGTGTTTTCCAGGAGGGAGATCAAGTGTTGGTCCTCTTACCCCTGCCTGGCTCGTCTTTACAAGCGCGATTCTCAGGGCCTTATAAGATAAAAGAAAGGCTCAGTCCCCTTAATTATGTCATCGAAACTCCAGATCGAAAGCGGAAAACCCGATTGTGTCATGTAAACATGTTAAAAGCGTATGTTGATCGCACGGTCCCTGTCCCTTCGTCCGCTCCTGTTGTGCTTTCCTCTGCCCTCGCTACTGTGCCGGTGCGAGACTACTCGCCGGAGATCGATGGGTTACTTCTTGGTAGAAATTGTTTGCCCTGTGCTCGTTTGCCAAATTCGGAAGCCCTTGAAACCCTTATGGAAAGGCTTGACCACTTGCCCCGTGCCGCCAAATCAGACATTCAAGCCCTAATTCGTAGGTTCCCCTCACTGTTCTCCGACACCCCTTTGCAGACCCCTGTTTTGGTTCACGACATTGACGTGGGAGACCATGCCCCCATCAAACAACACCCCTATCGTGTTAGTCCTAGGAAGCGGGAGCAGCTACAGAAAGAAACAGATTATCTGTTAGAAACGGGTTTCGCTATCCCCAGTTCTAGCCCGTGGAGTTCCCCTTGTTTGCTCGTTCCAAAACCTGATGGTACGTTCCGTTTTTGCACAGATTACCGAAAAGTGAATGCGGTTACCAAACCAGACGCTTTTCCCCTTTCCCGAATGGAAGATTGTGTAGACCACATCGGTTCTGCCAAATTCGTCACAAAACTCGACCTCCTGAAAGGTTATTGGCAGGTTCCATTGACCCCTCGTGCTTCGGAAATATCTGCTTTCGTCACCCCAGATACCTTCATGCAGTATACAGTTATGTCCTTCGGATTGCGAAATGCTCCGGCTACGTTCCAACGGCTTATGACTAGAGTTCTGGGAGATGTGCCGAATTGTGGCGCATACTTAGACGACGTAGTCGTGTATTCTGATTCGTGGGAACATCATTTAGCAGCATTGGAACAAGTGTTTACTAGGCTCAGGGATGCTTCCTTAGTGCTAAACCTGGAAAAATGTGAGTTCGGTCAGGGCACGGTTACGTACCTTGGTAAACTGGTGGGACGCGGAACAGTGAAGCCTGTCGACGCCAAGGTCCAGGCTATAACATCTTTCCCTATTCCCACCACTAGAAAGGACCTTCGTCGCTTCCTAGGCATGGCAGGCTACTATCGTTGCTTTTGCCGAAATTTCTCCGATGTGGTGTTGCCCCTCACTAACTTACTTCGTAAGGACGCCGAAATGATTTGGTCTGCTGAGTGTCAGTCAGCTTTTGACGCGGCTAAGTCATTACTCTCTAGTTCCCCTGTCTTAGCTACCCCTGACTTTAGTAAGCCCTTCAAATTAGAAGTTGATGCCAGTGGTACCGGTGCCGGCGCCGTCCTTCTCCAGGAGGGTGATGCAGGTCTGGACCATCCTGTCTGCTATTGGTCGAAGAAATTCGTTAAACATCAGTTGGCATATAGCACTATCGAGAAAGAAGCCCTTGCATTACTACTTGCCCTACAGCAGTTCGAAGTATATGTAGGAGACAGTGTTCAGCCAGTGGTCGTATACACGGACCACAACCCCCTGCTGTTTCTAAATAGGATGCGAAACAACAACCAACGGCTCATGCGTTGGTCGTTGATTACCCAGGCTTTTAATCTGCAGATTCTCCATAAAAAAGGAGCTAGCAACTTGGTGGCGGATGCCCTCTCACGGTCCTGATGTATTTTGTATGTGGATATTTGTTGTGTACCATGTGTATTGTGGTGGTATTATGAACCCTACGTGGTTCACACTTATGGGGGGGGGTGTTACGTGCCGTCGTTTTCCCCGCCTCCACGTCCGAACTCCGCCCACGACCTGGCCTGGCTCCACCCCTACCTCCGGACCCCGCCTTCGTTTCCTGCCCGGCCCGACCTCGTCACGTCCGTCCGGAGAGGGATAAAAGCCGGACAGAGAGACTCTTCGGGAGCTTAGCTCATTACTTGATTATTGTTGGATTGCTTTCTTGGTTTGGATATTTGTGTATGATTTTTGATTTCCCTGACTTACGATTCTTTGCCTTACCCCTTTCTGTACTTTCGCCCGGTTTTGCTTGCTTTTCTGGTTATCGATCCTTTGCTTGTTTTTGGTTTACGTCTTCGCGCGCCCCTTAAACTTTGACGCTTTGCTGTGTGCTGTGTATGTGTAGGATTTGTGATTGTTTGGTGCTTAGGGAGTGATTGCCGGTTTTGTTTGGAAGTTTTTGTGACTGTTTTGGATAGGGAGTAAGGAGTATCACTTGTTGTTTGGTTTTACACTTAGTTAAGTTAGAATTGGGTTGTGTTGGACAAGTGGGTTTTTGTTTATTGTTTTGGCGATAATCACTCCTGAGTTTTCCGCACCTAGACCTTTTGTTCTGTGTCTGTCCTGCGTGAATAAAATATAAAAAAAACTATAAAAATATCCCCTTTGTCCACGTGTGTTCCCTTGTGCACCACCCCTGGGTTCCCCTCGTTCCCCTTTTCCCTTTCCCTTCCTCTGTTACACCCTAAACCCTAGACTAGGGTCGTAACACCTGTGGTGTCTTAGACTGTATCCTAAGTTCTTCCTCCTAAACAGTTAGAATGCTGGGTGATGTTGATTACTGAGTATGCCCTGGGCTTTCCTCCTACAGCGCTGTGTATATAATTTGTCCAAAGAGGGGAAGTGAGAGCCTATGATCCTCTCTGCGGTTTTTACAGCTCGTTGCAGAGATTTCCTCTCAGCCTGAGTGGTATTTCCAAACCACACAGTGATGCCGCTGGTAAGGATACTTTCAGCGAGTCCTCTATAGGCCTGTGTGAGGGGCTGATGTCTGAGTCCTCTATAGGCCTGTGTGAGAGGCTGACGTCCGAGTCTTCTATAGGCCTGTCTGGGGGGCTGACGTCTGAGTCCTCTATAGGCCTGTGTGAGGGGCTGACGTCCGAGTCCTCTATAGGCCTGTGTGAGGGGCTGACGTCCGAGTCCTCTATAGGCCTGTGTGAGGGGCTGACATCTGAGTCCTCTATAGGCCTGTGTGAGAGGCTGACGTCTGAGTCTTCTATAGGCCTGTCTGGGGGGCTGACGTCCGAGTCCTCTATAGGCCTGTGTGAGGGGCTGATGTCCGAGTCCTCTATTGGCCTGTGTGAGGGGCTGACTTCCGAGTCCTCTATAGGCCTGTGTGAGGGGCTGACGTCTGAGTCCTCTATAGGCCTGTGTGAGGGGCTGACGTCTGAGTCCTCTATAGGCCTGTGTGAGGGGCTGACGTCTGAATCCTCTATAGGCCTGTGTGAGGGGCTGACGTCTGAGTCCTCTATAGGCCTGTGTGAGGGGCTGACGTCTGAATCCTCTATAGGCCTGTCTGGGGGGCTGACGTCTGAGTCCTCTATAGGCCTGTGTGAGAGGCTGACGTCTGAGTCCTCTATAGGCCTGTGTGAGAGGCTGACGTCTGAGTCCTCTATAGGCCTGTGTGAGGGGCTGATGTCCGAGTCCTCTATAGGCCTGTGTGAGGGGCTGACGTCTGAGTCCTCTATAGGCCTGTCTGGGGGGCTGACGTCTGAGTCCTCTATAGGCCTGTGTGAGAGGCTGACGTCTGAGTCCTCTATAGGCCTGTGTGAGAGGCTGACGTCTGAGTCCTCTATAGGCCTGTGTGAGGGGCTGATGTCCGAGTCCTCTATAGGCCTGTGTGAGGGGCTGACGTCTGAGTCCTCTATAGGCCTGTCTGGGGGGCTGACGTCTGAGTCCTCTATAGGCCTGTGTGAGGGGTTGACATCTGAGTCCGGCCTTCTTGAGCAGCCTGATGAAGTTCAGCCGCTGCTCTGCCTTCTTCACAGTTGCCCTGGTGTTTTTAGCCCTGCTTAGGTTTTCAGAGATGTGAAGACCTAGAAACCTGTAATTGTCAGTCCCCTGTACATTAATCCCCTTGATGGTAAGAGGATGCAGGGGAGGTGCCCTCCTTCTGAAGTCCAGAATCAGTTCCTTGGTTTTATCTATGTTAAGCACAAGGTCGTTGTCCTCACCATAGACAATGATTCCGTTCACCAATTCCCTGTAAGACACTCACCACCCGTGCCAAGTCCTTCCTGTGCTGTGCAGTTGCTGTACCAAACTGTCATTCTGTGACAAATAATGCTTCCTATAGAGGATTTGTAGAAGTTTGTGACCAGCTGAGAGGAGAATCCAGCACGTCTCATGTTCCTGAGGAAGAAGAGTCTTTGTTGGGCCTTCTTTACCAGATGAGATGTGTTCAAGACCAGGTCAGACCTTCTGCCACAGGTGGTCTGGGACTGGAGTGGACAACAGAGGTTCATGATTTTCTATCCTGTGTCTCTGACATGTGTCACACCTGTCCACCATCTGGCTAATCTGTGCTGTGATACCGGGCCACCATACTGACTGTGTAGCTCTGGCTCTGCATTTTGTAATTCCCTGATGGCCTTCATGCAGACGCTGAAGAACATCCGCTCTCAAGAGGGGAGGTACAGTATCACAAGTCATTCTCCCTACATGAGAAGGCCGTGAGCAAGGTGCAAATCCATTCTGTGCTGCCAGTATGGCTTAATGTCTGGATCTAACTTACATTTCTCTGGCTGACAGTGGTTTGTCACTTGTCTGCATACGTCATCTTCTTTCTGCACTTTGTATCTTTATCTCCTCCAGCCTTTTGTTTGTGGCTGGGAGACCAGTCACAACACAGTCTATAAAAACCTCCACTTCTTATTGTAGCTGAAGATCTCCTGCAGAGGGTGGACCTCCTAGCGGGACTCTGGACAGGGCATCGATGGTGACCAGGTTCTTCCCTGGAACATGGATGATTTTGAATGAAAAGCACAGCAGTCGCATGCAAAAACTCATGATCCGTGGTGGAAGATCATCCAAGCCTTTTATGCTCAGTAGAGGAACCAGGGGCTTATGGTCTGTCATTAATAATGAACTGTAGACCCATTAGGTATGAAGAGAGTCTTTCACACACCCATGTGACTGCCAGCGCCTCCTTTTCAATTTGCACATGGCGCCTCTCAGTGTCCGTTAGTCCTCTTGAGATGTATGTCACCGGTCGCCACGAACCATGAGTCTGTTTCTGTGTAAGCACAGCCCCAATACCGTATGCCGATGCATCAGCAGCAACTCTTGTGTCTGCTCTGTTGGAATACTGAGCAAGTACTTCTGGAGAACTTAATATCTCTGTCATGGACCCAGGCGGCTCGGACACGAGAACGTGGCACGGTGCAGGCACAGAAAGGATGGACGACCCACTTACGGCTCAAAGAACAAAAATAGGGTTTATTTAACTGAACAAAAAAAACACAAGAAAGGACTAACAAAAACAAAGGACCACGAGGGGTCAAAAACTAAAGGGGATTAAACAAGACCAAATCACAAAAACCAAATACACATCAAACACTGAAAATATCAAAACCATCGAACATCGCAAACAACAACAACCACTAAAGAACAGATCAGAAGCAGGGACTTAAATACAGAAACCAAAACTGGGTAATAAGACTAACACAGGACAGGTGAGACTAATTAACAGAGACCAGGAAAACAGGGCACAGGTGAAACTAATAAACTTAAAGGAACAAAACAGGGAAACTAAGAACCAACCAAGGAAACAGTGAAATAGAAACCAATACTAGGGAATTATAAACAGGTAAAGACACAAGCAGGGGCACAAAGAACAAAACCAAAACCAACTACATAATCAGACACAAGAACTAGAGAAAGTCAAATGAAACACTAGGAAGCAAAATACAAAATCAAAGGAGATGGGATTCGAACACAGGACAAGGATCACAAGCAACCACATGCTCAACACATTGAGCCATGTGGCCAGACAGGAAACAGGAGAGAACTAAGACTAACATGAAGAACGGGATGACCAGCAACGCCTGCTGGCCAAACGGGGAAGGGACACAGAGTGGGACAATAGGGGCTGACCCTGACAATCTCCTTTAGTCTCTGAGCAGCTGTGTCCTGGGGTTCTGCCCATATCCATATCTTTCAGTGGCGTGGTTATCGTGGCCAGCTGGGGCATAAACTTTGTGAGATAATTGGCCCATGAGACGTCGCACGTCTTCCACACACTTAGGCTGTGGCAGCTGCTGGGTTGCCTTTACTTTATCTTCACCCGCAAGTAACTAAAATCGCAGTAAAAGTAGCAAAGGATAATAAAAGCGAGCCCATTAAGCCTTTCCACTGTCCGAACGCTGAGGTCAGCCAAGCATCCCAGATGTTATTGATCCCGGAGTGTGCATGCATTGTTTTGGAGAGGGTCCGGAGACCCTCGAGTGCCCTGGTCACTGAGCCGTCTGGTGCTGTGTTGTTGGGAATGTAAGTACAGCATTCTTCCCCAAACATAGCGCACACTCCCCCCTTTAGGACTCCAATGAGTTCCACACACAATCTGTCCATCCAGCCTAGGAAGGAGGGCAAAAACCCTGAGCTTCAGGGAAATTCCACTCCCAGCCCGCCACAGGCGCGGCCCCCCTTCGGGGTCCATGGCTGGCATGGCTCACAAACCACTAATCATTAACACTTTAAGCATTTTAAGCATCACACATAACACACTTGTTTCCCCCCAACATTCCCCTTTTTATCTTGATCTTCATCCTGGTCCTAGCGTTGTCTGGTGGTGGATGAGGTGCTTTTGTTCTTTCTGGTCGTTGGAGCAGGGGTGGACTACCCTGCTCCGGTTGCTCAGGTCAGGGGATTATTCTGCCCCTTCTGTTGAGACCTGAGTTGCATCTAGTTCAGCCGAACTGACGCTCTGGGTTCCTTCCCTCAGGGCCTCCTGGATCTCTGCTGTGGTTCTCCCTGGGTCCTCCGCAGCCGCGCACTGGCTCCAGTGAAACCACGTGTCGCGTTTGCCTTTCAGACGAACCGCGTGTGACGTCCTCTCCGTAACCTGGAAGGGGCCCGTCCACCTGGGCTCTGACCACTTCCGTTTGATGACTTTCAGGAGGACCCACTCCGCCGTGTGTGGTTTGGCTGGCTGGTGTCTGGTCTCACCTCCTGGACCTGTTTAGAGAAATCTGCAACGAGACCTTGCAAACAATCATAATATGCCCTAGGATTTTGCTCCCCCTTCTCGTCGGGGGTCCAGGTTAACCCTTTCTGGGGTCCTGGGAACTGCCTGCCTGCCTGGAGCTCAAAGGGGGTGAATCCGGTCCCCCTGTTTATGGAAGACCTCACTGACATCATTGCCAGTGGTAAAGCGTCAACCCAATTCATTTTGGTCTGCGCGCAGATTTTTGCCAATTTTTGTTTTATTGTTTGGTTCATTCGCTCCACTTTTCCCTGGGACTGCGGATGATACACAGTTCCAAACGCATGTCTCAATCCCAACGCTTTCTCCAGGGTCAATCGGTAATTCGGGTGAACTTCCTCCTCTACCGTGATCATCTGTTTGGACATCACGTACCCTGTGACCCTCTTTCCTTCCTCATCTGCGGCCTGATTTCCTTTCGCTACCATTGTTCCTGACCCTTCATGTCCCTTGCACTTGACCACTGCCACTTTTTTGGGAAGCATCAAGGCCTTTGCCAATTCCCTCATTTCTGCTTCGTGTTTTATTGGCTTGTTTCCCGAGGTCAAGAATCCTGCCCTCAACCATTGGCTGAGTTCCACATGCACTGCGCCTACAGCATATGCTGAGTCTGAGTATATGGTAACTTCTTTCCCTTCTGCTAATTTCAGGGCCTCGATAACCACTATCACCTCGGCTCTCTGGGCTGACTGGGCTCCCCCCCAGTCTGTCTGCCTTCAAGGTTACATAATCCTGGCCTTGTCTGGCCACCACTGCATACCTTGCCTGCAAACCTCCTGTGTCTATGTCTTCTCTTGTCGTCTTGCTTTCCCCTCTTCCTGCTTGAAAATAACTTTGCATATTTGAGTTAGACACCCCATGTACAACTTCAACTCATAAACCTTGTTTTTTTTTCTTTTCATAGCACTCCCCCCTTGCGCAATGGTCAAGACCATGCGCATGCATTATTAAGGTGTCAACCACATGACAAAGGCACAACCAAAAATCCATCACGGTTGTGAAACAGACCATCAGAGTCCTTAGCATCCCCTTTGTGTCCACACAGAGGCCTCATAAGGGCCCCTCCCGTGGCTGAACTCACCCCCCAAGCATGCAGCCTGTTCTTATCAGTATTGCAGCTTAGCTTTGGGCACCTCAAGCCCCCCTTTCGCTAAGACCTTCAGCAACGGCGGCTTCAGTGCCTGTGTATATAACACAGAGCAGATCACCCACATACTGTAGCAATGTGCTTCTTAAATTCAATCCATCCAAATCTGCCCTAAGCATGTGTTCACATCCTTGCAGTATCCTCGCGTGGATGAACTGCTGACCCCTATAGGTGATCGCAAACAAAAACTGTGACTGTTGTGTTAGGGACACACTGAAAAATGCCATCTACAAATCCACAACTGTGAACCACTCTGCACTGGGTGGCACATCTGTTAGCAGGGTGTGAGGACTGGGATCTCCCACTGATTGATCCCCCACTAACTATTTCGCTGCACACAAATCATAAACTAACCTCCACATTTTGTCTCCTGCCAACATTCCTCTACACTTTATTTCCCTTCACACTGCACTCCTATCATGCTCCTCAGCCACAAACCTCTTAAGTCTCCTACATACTCTGCACTCCACTGACTCTCACCAACTCACCTTCGGTAGCAGCCTGCATTCCCTCACACTGAAATCTCTCCATTGCAACAAACAAGTATGTTTGTTCTATGTCCAGTTCAGCCTATTGCTATATTGTTCCTGTATAAATGGGCCCCACTGTTCTAGAATTTCCCCAACTTTATCAGTAACATCTTCAATCCCGTATGAACTATGCTGTCCCCTATTGAACAACAAATTTTGTCGCAGAAGGCTGTACTGTCCACTGAGCACCTCTACGCCCCCCTCTGTACATTTTATGTCTATCTGCAGCTGACACAAAGCATCTCTGCCTGACAAATTCACTGGGATATGCTCTAATATTAGTATGGGCATATTTACATGTTTGTACCCTATCTGAACTTCCACTAAACAAGATTTTGGAACATACAGGTGTGTCCTGGCTGATCACAGCTCCAGCACACCAGCTGAACCAGCCTGTTCCCCAGTCGCTCCAGAGTCTGGGATCATCAAATTTGTGGGTAAATGGGTGCCCTTTGAGGAAACCCCCATCCATTGTATCTACTCACTCTGTTCCAATAAGGGACCTGAGGCCAATTAGTATCATGGGGGGCCCCAGCGACAGGGGACTGTCGGCTGTCCACAGGCTGCCCCCGGGGCTTGGGTCCGGAGAGACCACTGGTGCCTGGACTTTTTCTTTTTAGCGGTCAGCTCCTCCAGCTGCATCTGATTCCATTTCTTTGTCAGTTCTCTCTCACGCTCTTTAGCAAAGTCCTCCTCCTCTCTCTGAATGCCGGATTCTGCAGGTCCTGCTCCTTCTCAGTGCGCCACCGCTTTTCTTGAGCTTGCAGATAGGCAGCTGGGCTCTCCCCCTCCTTGATGGGCTCCACCTTCATTTCAACCACACTCAGCCGTGGAGGAAACATTAGTCGCAGCTGATGCCAGCAGTTAGCACGGTAACCATCAAAGTGACATGCATTATTCACAGGAGTCCCTGTCGCCGCTGCCAGGCCATTGCTTTGCAGCAGTCTCTCCATTCCGTCTACCCCAAAAACGCGAGCCAGAACCACCTTTATGTCCCCCATCGCAAGGAGCCGACCCATAGTTTCCTCCTCAAATGCTTTTATCCATTTTCCGGCCCCTTCTGCCAAAACTGGGAGTCTGAGAATCAGGCCCTCCAGATCCTGTCCTGCCCACGGCACATACTGTGTCTGTGCTCCGTTCACCCTCAGTGGAAGCATCGGAGTGTCCCTGGTGGGGGGCTTCCCAGCCCTCCTGCTTCTCACTATTCTATGATCTGCATTATCCTCCTCTACTCCTTCCTCACTCTCTGTTTCTTTCTCCTTCTCCTGAAACTGACTCCATCCTTCAGATGGAGGGTTAGGGGTGTCCAGCAGATGCACCAGCCCTTCTGCATTACTACCACTTGCTCCGTACTCCACCTTTATCTCACTCCCTTGTTTTTCAAGCCCACATGCCTGGCCTTCTGTTCTTCTCTCACTCCCTCGCAGTCCTTCCTGCACTGCCTGCCGCAGCAATGCACTCACTTCCCTGTATCCATCTAAACAACTTGCCTTTCCGTTCTGCTCCCTACTTCCTTCATCCTTCTGTGTCACCTCACCTCTGAATTCTACCTTCCCCTCTATTACTGGAAACTGACCCTTGTATGAAGGAGGGGGGGCTTCCACTAACGGACACTGACTTTGATATGACAGTGGCCATATTTCTTCCTGCCTCATCTCTTCTTTCTCACGCCCCTTCTACTCATTTAGTGCCTTTCTCATGGCTTTCTGCTCCCTTCTCCAGGCCTCTCCCTTTGCTTTAAATAACCTCAGTACCTCCAGTTCCTCACTCCTTTTCTTTTTACGCCTTTCTGTGTTCTTATTAGCCTTATGATACTTTATCAGAGTCTCCATCTCCTCACATACTGCCACATCCCATGTGCCCCCTTTAGGCCACTTAGTTACCAGGGCCTTTGTTCTATTCCCCCACTTTTTAGACATCTTTTCTATCCTCGCTTTAAGCAGGGGGTGCTCTCTCCCCAACTGCTGTACTGGTGTTTCTGCTGCCTTTACCGGGGCCTGCATTTTAATGCTTTTCTGCACTCTACTGTCACTTGAACTGTTTTTCTGTCTAAAAATTAACAGAGTTCCTCACAGTCAACCCGTGCTCTATTCTTTTTTTTTTTTTTTTTTTGAATTCTCTCCCTGACTGTAAACTACTTCACCTTGATGTGTGGCTCTAAATTATTTATTATTATTTTTTATTATTATTATTATTATTATTATTATTTATTTTCTACTTATTTCCTCTCCTAACTAAAATCCCTAACACTGCACGCAATTATCTACGGGCACACATATACTAAAACCTCTTGTCTATAAACTGTTATTTTTCTCACAAAGATGTGCTTTAATACCCTTTATCTCTAAACCTAGTCTCTATAATCCATAAAATCTATTAATCACAATATTTTATTCAAATACATTATTTTAAGATTTATCAAAGTTCTAAATTTACCAACCCGCACTTCCTCTACTGTCAATGACGTTTTATGGAAATGCACAAATGCTCTATCCAGACCCCTGCTAACTTGATCTCTTCTACTTTGTACTTATTTCTGCTTTATACATCTTTACTTGCAACTGATCTGTTGAACATATACGTGGGCTTCCCCTGATTTAGCCCAAAACTGCGTACGTAATTATTTTACCCACTTCTGCATCAAATTAGCGCTCTCTCTCTTACGTGCTGCTTCGTCCCTCTGCCTAGCATGCTCTCTCTCCGTTTTCCACAATAGCTCTCCCAATGAGCGCCTGTCTCCTATCTGTTGTCCAGCACCCCGGACCACTGCACACATACGCCCCCAAGCGTCAGCTACCTCCTTCTCCTTATCTTCTTCACCACTTGCCCCTTCTATGGCTTCCTTCACCACCTGGATCTGCCTTACTAGTGGCTTCCACACTGCCTTTTCCGGGGGTGGCCATCCCCCGTCATCTAGCTCCCGATCAAACGCGCGGTCCATTTTTAATCTGTCTTGACTGTTTAGATCCCTTGTCTAGCAGCCCTTCTGCCTCCGGATGTGGGTTCAGCCACCCACACTCAGTACACCTCCTTATCCTAGTCGAATGTCCTACCAACAAACACCACCAATACATAAATCAACAACTTCTAAAATAATAAGACTATATTCAGAGCAGCTTACTGTTGTGTCCCCCCTGAACAGGGCACGCCCCACAAGCCCAATCCCAGTCAAACAGGCCCGCCCCCAGCCGAAACCCCCCCGATCTCCAGCAATGTCAACTTGGAAGGGGGTGTTCTGTGAGAACTCCCCTTCGGTTCTGACAAACTGTAAGACCGCAAGCAGTGACAGCAGAGCCACGGGCAAGTTCCACCAACAGAGAGCGAGTGATAAGCACCCAGGACAGGAAGAACCCACAACACTGCTCACACACAAACCAGTCCAACTGCACCCAAGCTGGTGCTTTGATTCACCCTTTTTTTTTTTTTTTTTGTTATAGAGGGGGACCTTATTCCCTCCTCCCAATCTAGAGTTCGGGGTCCTGAATTCCCCGGGTCTCCCACCCAGCTTTTCTACCGCTCGTCAGCAAATAGTGGGGTTGCCACACCAAGGACAACGCGGGGGTCCCGTACCCTCTGCTCCCTAAAATTCTATTTCCCTGCGGGGGTCCCATACCCTCTGCTCCCTAAAATTCTATTTCCCTGCGGGGCCCCGTACCCTCTGCTCCTTAAGGTTCTATTTCTCTACGCACGATACCTGGACACAATGCATACACAATACATAGACATACCCAATATACTGTAAAAACACAGTGCGTGCAACCTCTCCTCCGTCTTTACCGACGGGCCACTGGACACTTCAAACTGCTCAATTTGACATATCCAATGTGCAGATTTTGATGTAACAGGCTCTGCTCACCTCTTCTAGTCGGCGCCTCGCAGTTCTCTGTGTCCAAGTAGGCCGCGTCAACCCTTAGCCGAATCTTGCGAATCTCCTGGGGATCCCGGACGAGCCCCCAAATTGTTGGAGCACGGCGTCTCCACCGGGTCCGTGGATGAGAAGAGATTCACAGCTGACACGGGGAGAAGTTGCAAATCACCGGTTTATTGTCTGACAGATTGCAATCCGGGAGCGGCCGTCTGACATACATTCAGCATGTACAGGAGGAGGCTCTGCCATATGTATCAGCTGTATCCCTTTTAAAGCCCTTTGGGCATCCCCCCCCCCTTTCTCGGTACCTTCCGTGTACGTGACAACCATATGTGTGATTCTAGCCGGCTCGTACAGTAGTTGTCCTTCTGGAAGGCTAAAAGATAAGTAGGGGCCGCTGATATTCTCTGTCGCCCCCCCTATCTGTTCCGATTAGGTAGCCTTGCCTTGCCGGCGCGCCAGTCAGTTCTAGTTTTGATTAGTTACAGCCTTATAGAATCATTCCCTTTATTTTATTAATTATTCCCTCAAGTGTCATTTGCTTCATCCAATAGAGGTGTGTCTAAGGTTTGCAAAATGGTATGGGATGTGCTGATTGGGCATTGTTTTTCGCGCTGGGGACATGAATGCGCAACTTATTCTCTGCAGGTGCAGTATTTGTGGGAGTGTCTCAATTACGCATTGCGCACGTAGTCTCCGTGAGTTTACCCAGTTATTTTCCGACAACAACTTTTTTGACTGAAGAAAAATGGCTCGGATGACTTTCACTGTTGAGAAAGCACAGAAGATGATTTTGAAGAGTGGTTCGGGGGAAGAAAGTGTCACTTTTATCCATTGATTCGATGGAGGAGGACGCTTTTTTGCGCGGAGAGGATGCAACGCTCGACATAAGTACATTTATTTACAGTTTACATTTTACTCTTTTATTCTATAGATTTTTATAATTCCGTGATTCAGCAAATTACAATTAACATTTGCTTTGGTAACACTTGTATTGTGGTACATTGGGAAAAGTTCCGCATCGCCTTTGTCAAGCTTTGAAGTGTGCAAAGTAATGCAGCGCTTTTGGCTTTCACTTGGGCAAAGTTACGCGGGGCTTTGTTTGGGCAAAGTTATGCGGGGCACTTGTCGGCCTTGTTTGAGCAAAGTTATGTACAGTACTTGTCGGCTTTGTTTGGGCAACATTATGTACGGTACTTGTCGGCTTTGTTTGGACAAAGTTATGCGGGGCACTTGTCGGGCTTTGTTTGGGCACAGTCATGCAGGGTTATGGTTAGAAACAAAATGTTTCTTATGACCCATAAGTGGTAATGCATTTAGAAAGAAAGACGCTATCCCAAAACACTGCTAGTTACACTGCGACCATTTTGGATAGGTTTTGGATAGGTTTGGCACAAGTCGTGTGAATAAAATATAGATTTTCCTACAAATGTGTGGTGATTTTGTGTGACAAAATGTTACTTATGACCCATAAGTGGTAATGCATTTAGAAAGAAAGACGCTACCCCAAAAAACACTGCTAGTTACACTATTGCCATTTTGGATAAGTTTCAGATTAGTTTAGGTTAGGTTTTGGATAGGAAAGGCTCCCAGTTGCACCATTTGCTCTTTCCTCCGTAAAACCTGTTGGGCTGCATCAAATGATATGAAATTGGGCACACATGTAGAAAACAAGTTTGGGAACCAGATTTTTAAAATTGGACCTATTCCATCATTGTCACGTTCGGGCGTAAGGCGAGCAGGGAAGCAAGCGAGCTGAGCCAAACTTACGGGTAGAATGGGGGTTTATTAGCGGGCGGACGGACAATACAATGCCGGATCTGGCAGACATGGGGAGACGTGGACTAATATACACAGGACTAGGTACACGGAACAGGCAACAGGTGAGAACAATCAGGGCTGAACGCGAGGTAATGAGGGGGGCGTGGCACACATCGGGATCGTACGGAGCAGGATGTGACAGAACCCCCCCCCAAAGGCGCGCACACCGGGCGCGCCAGAGGAGAGGCGACGGACGAGACGAACCGGGAAAACAGGACCTGGAAAACAAAGCAGAACGTCAACCAAAAACAGGGAACAGAACGGAGACGCAGAACAAGAACAGGGACGCGAACAAAGACAAGACATGACACAGAACCGGGAAGGCGGACAGACAAACCAGGAAGGGAGACACAGAAGGAGGGGAGAAAGGCGGAACAAAAGGGCCAGGAGTGAACGGAGGAGACAGAGAGGGACGAGGAACAAAGGCAGGAGGGACAGACGGGAACGGAGGAGGAACAAGGGGAGCACGAGGGAGCCCAGGTGGGCGACGGGCAGCGGCCGGAGGGGCCACAGGGGAGAGGGAGGAGGGAGCAGGAGGGGACCACCCAGGGGCCAAGGGAACGGGACGAGGGAGTGACAGAGGGAGCAGGAGGGAACACCAGTGAAGGCAGGCAGGAGGGGGAAGCCGCGGCAGGCGGAGGCGCAGCCGGAGCCGGCGAAGGCGCCGTCCGACGCTCAGCCGGAACAGGGGGGCCCGGAGGCGACCGACAAGGAGCCGGAGGCGCGACCGAGGACCGGCACCGCGGAACCAGGGGGGGACCCGGAGGCGACCGCCGACCCCGAGCCGGAGGAACCGCAGGCGGCCCCGGAGCCCCAGCCAAGGTGAGCGAGGGCGAGCCAGGGGGCAGGGCGGGCGGGAACCGGGCCCCACGCCTATGGCCCCATCCCTTTCGGGACACTGACAGGCGGGGTCCTAAGGGGTGTGGGTCCCTGCAGGGAGAGGGATCTGGGGTCCATAGGACGGTCCCCGAGGGATCCCACTCAAGGTCCCCCTCGGGGACAGGAGTCTGAGTCTCGGGCGGGGCCACGGGTGTGGCCAGTGCAACAGGCGGAGCCGCCGACGAGCAGGGCTGGACCAGCTGGACAGGCAAGCAGGGCTGGACCGGCGAGCTGCCAACAGGGGACGCCGCGGGCAGAGCAGCAGCAGCAGCCGGCAATGCAGCCGCGGGCATGGCCGCAGGCGGTGCAGCCAGAGGCCAGACGGGCAGGTCAGGCGAGCGGCCAGCAGGGGGCGCTGCAGGCAGAGCAGGGGCCACTGCAGGCGCCTCGGCGGGCGCCGCCATCACGCGGCCAGCAGGGGGCGCCTCGGCGGGCGCCGCCATCACGCAGCCAGCAGGGGGCACCGCCCTCACGCGGCCAGCAGGGGGCGCAACCGCGGCCACCTCAGGCAGTTCAGGCGCCGGCAGGACAGGCGAAACAGGCAGTTCAGGCGCTGGCAGGACAGGCGAGCAGGAGCAGGGCTGGCCGGGCAGGACAGGCGAGCAGGAGCAGGGCTGGCCGGGCAGGACAGGCGAGCAGGAGCAGGGCTGGCCGGGCAGGACAGGCAAAACGGGTAGGACCGGCGAGCAGGGCTGGCCAGACAGGACAGGCGAGAAGGGCAGGTCAGGCGAGTGGCCAGCAGGAGCCGCCACGGGCAGAGCGGCGTCTTCTTCTGCCGGCGAGCGGCCAGCAGGGGGCGCCGCGGCGGGCGCCGCCATCACGCGGCCAGCCGGGGGCGTAACCGCGGCCACCTCGAGCAGAGTTGCAGGCAAAGCGGCAGCCGCAGCAGCAGGTGTAGCCGCTGTCTGGGCAGGCGGGTCAGGCAGGACAGGCGGGTCAGGCAGGACAGGCGGTGCCGCGGGCAGAGCGGCGGCAGCTGCAGCAGGCGGTGCAACGGGCAGAGCGTCGGCAGCTGCAGCAGGCGGTGCAACGGGCAGAGCGTCGGCAGCTGCAGCAGGCGGTGCAACGGGCAGAGCGTCGGCAGTTGCAGGCAGCGCAGCCGCGGGCAGATCGGCGGCGACAGCAGCAGCGCAGCCGCGGGCAGATCGGCGGCGACAGCAGCAGGCAGTGCAGCCGCGGGCAGATCGGCTCTAGAGACCCGGGGAATCGCGTCTCTCACCGGGCTGATCCCTTTTCCGTGCAGGCGCTCCGGCCGGTACGGATATGCCTCCCGCGGAGGCGGCATCTCACCGTGGACGCCGAGCAGGCGGGTAGCGGCGAAGTCATCCCAGGGGAGCGGTGAGCCCTCGTGCTCCCTGGCTAACTCCCAGGCGGGGAGCAGAGTGCAAGCCCCCAGGAAGAGAGACGGAGCCTCCTCCTGCTGCACTCTGTCTCTGTTCCGCCGCTTCTTGCCGCTTACCTTGGAAAGCGGAGCCACCGCGATCACTTCGCCCGGGCTCCGGGCGACGCGTTCGCCTCTCCGCCGTGTGAGACGCTCGCTGAGACGGCGTAGGAGTTTGCGTGCCCGCTCGAGCGGGTACTGCTGTCCGGGCGGGCACTCTTCCGTGAGGAGGTCCGCGCCCCGGGTGGCCAGCTCCAGGGCTACAGGATCCTCTAGTACTTTTGGTTGGGAGCGCCAAAACACAAAGTCTTGCAGGAGACCGAGCCGGTGGTGCTCGGTCTCCCGCGTTGTGTTGTATAAGAGATCCGTCATTCTGTCACGTTCGGGCGTAAGGCGAGCAGGGAAGCAAGCGAGCTGAGCCAAACTTACGGGTAGAATGGGGGTTTATTAGCGGGTGGACGGACAGACAGGCACGGACATCCACGGACAATACAATGCCGGATCTGGCAGACATGGGGAGACGTGGACTAATATACACAGGACTAGGTAAACGGAACAGGCAACAGGTGAGAACAATCAGGGCTGAACGCGAGGTAATGAGGGGGGCGTGGCACACATCGGGATCGTACGGAGCGGGATGTGACAATCATGTAGTTTTTGAAATATTTACAAAAATCCAAGACACAAAGACAGATTTTGTATTTTTCCAGCTGTTTTTGTTATATTCGCATGTCCATAAATTATACACAGGTTATTCATTTCGTTATTGAACTTCCTACAATCAATTGTAAAGGGGTCAACTTTGATTTTAGGTATCAGGCATGTGTCTGAAGTTGTTGATTTATGTATTGGTGGTGTTTGTTGGTAGGACATTCGACTAGGATAAGGAGAAAAATAATGCACACCCGAGGTGGTGATGCGGCCAAGACGCGGTCCGGAGTCAATTATTCCGCTTATACTACGGTTGCCACACCTAAAGACATCGATCAGATGATATATTTCAAGGGATTCGTCCGGTTTTTCTACTTAAATCGCTATTGTGAGTAGGATTATTTCTTCCGCATCTCATCCAACGACTCTTTTGCTAGTTCCAAAACGTCATTAGCTGTTGTTTATTTGGTGTTTTTCTCCCTCGAGTATGTCTAGCTGTTCTTCGCTGATCGTTTTATGTCTTTTGTTGTTGCCGGCTGCCTTTGATGTCCGCTTCCGTTTATGTTGTTTTTCATCTGGACTGTCTAATACTGCTGCAGCCCAGTTGTTGAAAGTTTCATATTCACCGTAAATATTAAAATTTACTTTCGGAAAATCGTCTGTCATGTTGTGGTTTTTGTTAGTCCTGTGTGCTGTATAGGTTCTGTATGCTAATTCCCGTTATTACAGTTAACTATGCGAAGTGATATGGAACTGTAATGCGGTCAAGAGAGCTGCCTGGAACTACGTTCGCCGTGCGTTTCCCTGAAAATAATTGCACACCTCAGAACGTTCGTCAGCCAATCAGATTCAAGCATTCAACGGTCCCGTAGTATAAGTGTATATATACATACCTCTCACCGTCATGGCACGTTTCAAAAAGAGAGCGAAACAGGAATTCCACTCCCTAAACCAAGGGCGCGGATTATTCCATAACAGACGGGGGAGGGATTTTTTGAAAAACCTCAAAAATAATTACAATTCACATTAAACATTAATTAAGTGAAAAAAAGAACACAGACATCTTCTACTTAACCAAAATAACAACAAAACATGTTCTTATGCAAAAACAAACAAATAAATATAAAATCAAAATTCACACACACACCCCCACCTGTACTCCCCGATAATCCGCTCTACATGCCAGGTAAGTGTGATGTGATCCATCAGGACAGAAGTCCCGTAATAAATCATAGAAAATAATAATAAAATAAAAGTCTCAAAATATATTTTAAACAGTCTTCAAAACAAATCTAGTGTATCCAAAACACTCTGGTACACATACTAGGTGCTTATGATTTTCACTGAAAATACTAAACATCAGAAGAAGCTGATATAGTTAGTAATCCGTCTCTCCGAGCTCATGAGCTTTATTGTCCTGTTTTTAAAATTCAAGGTAATGTTCAGAGCAGGAAAATAATTGAAGAAGTCATTCGATTTGCAGCTGAGGAGAAGCTCTTCATCATGGCTGATGATGTAAACATTGAATTATTGAGTTACTTGTTATGTGGGGATAACAGCCCTGCCTGGCCCCCTGAAGAAGCCAAAAAGGAGGAGAAATGTTGGCATTAGTCAAAAGGACAGAAGAGGGGGAGGAGTAAAGAGTCTGGACAAGGTTGCTAAAATAAGGGCCAAAGCCCTTTCTATGCAAGACTCTCCACAAAAATGACAAATTCATCCTATCAAAAGCCTTTTCTGCATCTAAAGAGAGAAGGGCAGCAGGGAAGGGAAAGGAAGGAGCAGGTGACGGATGTTGTCGGCCACATGACGGGATTTAATAAAGCCAGTTTGGTCTGTTGTGAATCAATTTGGAAATCGCCTGCAGTCGACGGGCAAGCACCTTGGCAAACAGTTTGATGTTTGAATTCATCAGGGACAATGGGTGATAGCTGGAGGAATCTGTGGGGTCCTTACCTTGTTTGAGCAACACAGTCATCAAGGACTGATTAAGAGAAGGATGGAGATGGGAGGCAGAAATGGCAGAATTCAGCATGTGGAAGAGCGGAATAGAGAGCTGCTTCCAGAAGGCAGAAAGGAGTTCAGGAGGGAGGCCATCGGGCCCTGGAGACTTCCCAGGGCTCATGGAGTCCAGAGCCTCTTTAAGTTCTGTCATTGAAAGAGGAGCCTCAAGCATAGAGGCTTCTGGGCCTGAGAGACAAGAAAGAGGAACGGAATCAAGAAACAAATCAGGGTCAGAGGGTGGAAAGACAGTGGGAGGGGAGAATAAATCTGAGTAAAATTGAAAAAAGCTACTGTTAATTTCTTGTGGGTCAGTGGTAAGAGCCCCATCCTTGGTTCTAACAGAAGAAATTGTGGAGAAAGAGTCACATTGCCGGAACCTGAGAGCCTGTAGAACGAGTACTCTCTAAGTGAGCTAGCCTCCTTTCGAGATCACAGATTTTCTGGTGACATTCGCGAGCCAGGCCACTGGCAAAAGCAACCATGGCGTCACGGAGAAAGCCCTTTATCGCCATTCAACAGTAGACTGGGTCATCAGTTGAGCCTGTATTAATTGAAATAAATTCTTCAAGTCTAGGGGTCAAATAGGCTATATATTTGGAGTTTTGAAGCAAGGAAGTATTGAGCTTCCGTCGCAGGGCCCGAGGAGAAAGAGAAGGTACAGCTAAGTGGAGGAGAGCACACTTGTGGTCAGATAAAGAAGAAGAGATCAGAGAAGCATTAGAAACAGCGGGGGCAAGAGATCGAGAAACAAAGGAAGTTCGTCTCAGGGAAAACCCCCTTCCCACCCCCGAAACAAACACAAAAATCCCCCAAAACCATGCTCCAGACCGGCAACACAGCAGTAACATTAAACATGATAAAAAAGTAAATGGGACTGCTGCCAAGTCCATAACAATCACCCTCCTGCCCCCTCTGACCAATGTCGGAAACTGCGCGCACGTGGCGCCCGAAACCGCAAAACACACTAACTCCGCGCACACGGCCCCCATCTCTTTCTGAGTAACAGCAACAGAAGTGAAACAGACCCTGTGCCACTGCTTGCTGACCCATGTACAGAGCAGGAAAAAACGGCAAATGGGAGTACCGTCAGCCAACCGGACAACAGCAATACAACAGACATCCAATAAATATAGTAGTAGAAGCAGGTGAAAAGTTCAAAGTAAACAAAAAACAAAAGCATCCCATAACAGTACATTAATAATAAAATAAAATAACTGGCAAACCCTAAGGAAGAGTCCCAAGAGACTAGAAGTGATCCATGGTGGCGTTCGCATCCTCCGGAGTAGCGGACACGGCCTGCTGGCTATCAAAAGACAGCTTCAGACGCGCAGGGAAAATCAGGAAAGGAGAAAGCCCCAACTCCTTTGCTCTCTGGATCGGCGCGTTCATCGCCTTCCTAGCTGCAGCCGTCTTGGCGCTGAAGTCTTGAAAATTGAAAGTTGAAAGTTTTCCCACCTTTGAAGCTGAGGTCCTGGACTTTGCGGGCTTCACGCACCACAGCCTGCCGGTCACGGAAGTCGATGAAGTGCATGATGATGGGAGGGGGGCGAGAAGAGGTTTCGGACCGGCCGTACAGCCTGTGAGCACGGTCAATGGCTGGCTGGAAATTGGGAATATGAGGGAAAATAGCCGGCCAGAGCTCGTTGAGGAAGGACCGCATATCGCCCCCTTCGCGCCCTAGCTTAATCCCAACCACTTTAAGATTGAGGCGACAGCTGCCATCTTCAATCTCCGTGATTTTGTCATCCAGGGAAAGCAGTCCCTTATTAAAATCAGCCAGCTCCCTGGAGTGCCGATCGGTCACAGCCTTCACTGAGGCGACTTCTTTTTGTATAGATTTAAAGTCTGCCTTCATTTAGCGAGTTCACCTGTTCGGAAACAAAGTTCTTCATTTCTGCGAGAAAGGGAGCCAGGAGAGGCAAAAGGGCCTCCTCAGTAATACCACCAACAGAGCGGGGCACTTTCTTCTCCGGGCTGGAAAGAGCTGGGCGAAGTCTGCGTTGATTAGCAGCCATCAGGAGGAATAAGAGGATGAGCGCCGAATTTGTGCGGAATTGCGTACAAGTGGATGGGACGCGCGGACGAGCAGAGCTAGGCAGCCATTAGCGACGAGCGTCACGTGACTCCCAAGATTACCTGTTGATGTCATGTTTGGAAGTGTACTTTTAGATGATGTGACAGTGGATGTGGATAAATATGTCCAGTCTTTTGGGAGAGATCTGAAAGAAGATCTGTCACTGGCGCAAGAGCATGCTACGAAGCGAACCAAGTATATAAGTATAATCAGGGGTGTAAAGGTCATTCCTTGGAGTTAGGAGACAGGGTTCTTCTGGCAAATAAGGGAGAAAGGGGTAAGAGAAAGGTGGTTGATCGGTGGGAGAGTACTGTATATGTGGTACTAAGCAAAAATGACTCTTTGAATACTTACCGGATTCGCAATCCCAGCACAGGTAGATCTAGAACTGTACATCGGAATCTGTTGATGCCTGTTAACCTTTTACCTATACCGTCTTGGGGAGATTGTGAGGACTTTTATGATTTCAGTTCAAATCATGACATTTCCTCTGAGGCTGATGTGTGTGAAAGTGTTGACAGAACTGTGAGGTGGGTCTCTGACCTAGATGGATCTGCTGACGTATTGCATGATCAGGGCAAGATATCCTTGCAGAAAAACAGTGGTGCAGACTTGTTAGAGGAGGAACAAGATGATGCTGATTTGCAACTTTCAGATACTTGTCAGCCTTTCTGTGACATTAGTGTTGGGCACCCTGATGCTGTTAGCGATAGCTGTGTGGCTGTTACTGTTGTGCCATCAAAGGGTTCTCAGTTATCTGACGAGCTGTCTCCTGACGCTGTTGTGCCCACGTGTTCATCTGTAGCCCCAGGAGGTGGATTGACTACGAGGTTAGGTAGAATTGTTAGACCTGTGAATAGACTGATTCAAGTAATGTCTTCGCAGGGTCTTAAGACCTCACTCAATGTGCATTAGTTTTTTTTTGTATTCAGTTGAATTTATGGGACACAACAAATTTGTCGTTTTAGTTAACTCGATACTTTGTTGTGAGAATTTTGGTCTGATGAATGCACTTAGCATAAATATACAATCAATATCAATATGTGGTCTTGGCCATAATTGTGTACTGGGCACGGTTACCTGTAGTCAAATTAAGGACTAGCTACCCTTGGTTTGTCTTAATCCTTCATGGGATAGCATCATAGCTGGGGAATCTTTATTAGTTTCAATTGAAAGGCTACATTTCTGTGATTGACCGAACTGCAGTTTTTTTTTAGTAGTGTGTTATGTTGCGTGGTAACTGACTGGAGTGGTAAAAGCAGGGTAAGGAGTAACGAAATCAGACACAGCACGGCAGCATGGTATTTCAAGTCTCTCTGTATTCTTCTTCTGGGGAAGCACACACAGCGAGCCAAAACCCTTGCCCTCTGTCGCCACCTATTGGCGAATGTACAGAACACAACAGAGTGTCTTGTCTTGGCATTTTATAATCTAGTGTAATCCAGTGGGGGAGGATGTACCAGAGTGTTTTGGATACACTAGATTTGTTTTGAAGACTGTTTAAAATATATTTTGAGACTTTTATTTTATCATTATTTTCTATGATTTATTACGGGACTTCTGTCCTGATGGATCACATCAAACTTACCTGGCATGTAGAGCGGATTATCGGGGAGTACAGGTGGGGGGTGTGAATTTTGATTGTATATTTATTTGTTTGTTTTTGCATAAGAACATGTTTTGTTGTTATTTTGGTTAAGTAGAAGATGTCTGTGTTCTTTTTGTCACTTAATGTTTAATGTGAATTGTAATTATTTTTGAGATTTTTCTAAAAATCCCTCCCCCATCTGTTATTCGTCCGCGCCCTTGGTTTAGTGGAGTGGAATTCCTGTTTCGCTCTCTTTTTTGAAACGTGCCATGATGGTGAGAGGTGCAGAAAGGAGGGATAAAAGACCTTTGTATTTATTGTTTTCTGTGCATCTTGGTGTCGTTCCGTCATTGAGGCACAACTATAAAAAAATAACTACACAACACAGAACGAAATACGCTACAAAGTGGTGCCGTGACCCGGATGAACTGGTTAGCTGACTGCAGACCGCCGAGGGAGTGCTGGCTGTGCTTCGCAGAGACGACGCTGATTTGCAGATCATCTGGAGAACTGCTTTGGGTCTTTCTTAGACACATGAACCTATGTTTCATTCCTGATTGATATTAGGAATTTTGGAAACTACACAACGCAGAACAAAACACCCTACATTGGCATCCCACCCAGGCTGAGCCCTGCCTTCTGCCCTGTGCTGCCTGGGACAGACTGCAGGTGAATAGTGTGAGACCTGTGATGGACTGGTATCCCACCCAGACTGTGTCAGGGTCAGCCCCTGTGGTCCTACCGTGTCCCTTCCCCGTTTGGCCAGCAGGCATTGCTGGTCATCCCGTTCTTTATGTTAGTCTTTGTTCTCCTCTGTTACCTGTCTGGTCATGTGGCTCAATGTGTTGAGCATGTGGTTGTTTGTGTACCCTTCTGTCCTGTGTTTGAATCCCGACTCCTCTGTTTTTGTATTTTGCTCCCTAGTGTTTCATTTTAGTTTCTTTAGTTCTTGTGTCTGATTTTGTAGTTGGGTTTGGTTTTGTTCCTTGTGCCCCTGCTTGTGTCTTTACCTGTTTAAGTCCCTAGTGTTGGTTTCTGTTTCCCTGTGTCCTTGGTTAGTTCTTAGTTTCCCTGTTTTTAGTTCCTTTGAGTTTATTAGTTTCACCTGTGCCCTGTTTCCCTGGTCTGTGTTAATTAGCCTCACCTGTCCTGTGTTAGTCTCGTTACCCCTTAGTATTTTAGTTCCTGCTTCTGTTCAGTTCCCTAGTGGTTCATTGTCGTTGTTTGATGGTTGCGATGTTTGAAGGTTTTAGGGATGCAACGGTACTCGGTAAAATACCGGACCGTTCGGTATGCGCTGCACGGTCCGGTACGCCCTTGTGTACCGCGGTATTTCGGTTTTGCACTTCCTTTTGAAAATGGCGATTAATGCTTATCAGGCTCCAGTTAAACAGTAAGCGCTAATGAGCGAAAGCCCTCCACCGTGAGTTAATGTCCAATCACTGTTGTGGCTCCACCCACTCGCCCTCTCACACTGACGTAACTGGAGCTGAGCTCGCAGCTCGGTACGCAGACGCAGAAAAAAAGAAAAACAAACAAGTATGGCCAGCACTAGCGGAACAGTTGAGAGGCAGAAGTTTGAAGAAGCACCGGCTTCGTACAAATGTCCAGTATGGATTTTTTTCGGGTTCGCTGTAAAATACAACGACCAGGGAGTCAAAACAGTTAATAGAAATGTCACTGTTTGTAAACATTGCCTAACACGTGTCCCATAATCTAATGGAAACAGGAGCAATATGGCTAAGCATCTCAAGCGTAGTTATGCTGATATAGCGGTTCCTGAACGGAGGACAGACGAAAAGGTAACTACTGCAGGTAAACAAGTGTCTATCGAAAAAGCTTTTCAATTAACAGACATACCCTGCTACATCCGATAAACATAAGAAAATAACCCGTGCAGTGGGAACGTTCATTGCTAAAGATTTGCAACCCTTTTCTGTTGTCGAAGATGCAGGGTTTTGCCACTTAATTAAAACGCTTGACCCACGTTATGTTGTGCCCTGCCGTACACATTTCAGTGACATTATAATTCCCGACCTCTATGACAAAGCGCGCAAAGCCATCGAAAACAATTTGGCTCAAGCACAGAGCCTCGAGTGGAATATAGAGTGTTTAGAGCACTTTAAGAGGCACTTTAACATTTTTTTAAGTGTTTTTGTTTACATTTTGTAAGTTTGAATTTTATACATCAGTGGCGGCTACTGGTCTGTCAAATAGGGGAAGCTCATTTTCGGCCTACATCATAAAATTGTCTATTTATTTAAAAGTAAATTCTGCCCTACGTTCCTTTTCAAGAAAATGGTCTGTGATCCTGTCGTACCAACTAGGCGTCTTTTCCAGTGACTTGACCAGTGTCCTCTCAATGGCCAGCAGAGCTAGGCTGCTTAAACGGCCTTGTCGAACCTCGTAAGGAACACTTTCAAATGGCTTCGCCAAAATCAGGTCGACAATATTAGCACTGTCTGCCATCGTGTGCAGTTTCACCCACGACGCTAGCCTAGCCTAAGCCTACTATATGAATGAATGAATGAACGATCTAAAAAAAATATTAAACTCTGTAAAAGTGAAACAAGGAATGTGGTGTATAATTGTGTGAAATGTATGATGAAAATCAAGCAATTTCACCAAGCAAATATAAAGAAATAGGTTGCAGCAGTTTTTATTTCGACTGAACTTGAGAAATCCGCGATGGGACTGAGCGCGAATAGCTTCAGCGATTCCTTATAGTACAAAATCGCTGTCAGTCAAAAGGAGATGCAATCTTTCGACAGACCCTCCAATCATCACGCAGAAGCTCGGAGTCCAGGCCAGCCCACTCCTCATTTGCTCCTCATTCACCCCCAGAGATGCTGAGCGTCCGTGGGCGGGACATAATCGCAGCGTTTATCCAATGACCGTCTAGTTTCAAAGCACTGAAAAAAAACGTTCAAAGCAGCCGCATTGAAGTCAATGGACTCTGGGCTTCAACGGGGAAATGCACTGTGACGCTACGGGAATGTATGAGAAGAAAATCAAGTCAGCCGACCTGCTATATCTAACTGATTCTGAACGAACTCGCTTTGAGATGAACGTTTTCCAACGCATTTTTAGTCAATAAAATGTTAATACAATAGTACATAATTTGACCATTAATTTTGTGACATAGGGGAAGCTGAGCTTCCCTTGCAGTCTTAAAGAAATCTCCACTGTTATACATATTTTATACATAAATAAGAGGCAGTTTATTATTTGTTTTCTTGTGTTATTTGTAGTGTTGTATTTAAACCGAACCGAAACCGTGGCCCAAATACCGAGGTACATACCGTACCGTGGGATACCTGTACCGTTGCATCCCTAGATGGTTTAGATATTTTCAGTGTTCAACGTGTATTCGGTTTTTGTTATTTTGTATGGTTCATTCCTCTTCAGTTTTTGACCCCTTGTGGTCCTTTGTTTTTGGTTAGTAGTTTCTAGTGTTTTCTGTTTTGTTTAAATAAATCCCCATCTGTCTCTGAGCCGCAAGTGGGTCGTCTGCCTTTGTCTGTGTGCACTATGCCACGTTCTCGTGTCCGAGCCGCCCGGAACCATGACAGACTGAGCCCTGCCTTCTGCTCTGTGCTGCCTGGGACAGACTGCAGGCTCCCCGAGACCCTGTATAAAAGCAGTAATGGAGGGTGGAGACACTGAGTGACTGTAATCCGCCTGTCATCTTATGCATTTGTATGAATTTTTCTTTGAAAACATTTTAATTCGTTTTTTTCCCTCATTGCAAAACTTTAGCTTGACCACGAGATGGCAGCAAGGAAATAGAATAGAAATAGAAAAAAATCTTACAGTGTTTTATATGGTAATAAAGAGAAAACTTCTATCATGTAAAACAAATATATTAAAACAATTTAATGTATGTTTTATTAGCTCATTGTACAATATGAAAATATGTGTTTGTTTAAAAATTATTTGATTTCACCTTTTTATGGTGCTGACTGCTGGCCAAAATTGAGTACTGCCATTTAAAAACATTAAAATGATCTTTTCAGGTAATTGCAATACTTACATTCAACCAAGAGATGGCAGCAAGAAAATAGAAAAATAATTTAGGACAATTCACATGGAAAATTTATTGTGTCTGTGTGTGGCATTTTTACTTTTTTGATTGCATTCACAGATTTTTATAAAACTGAGGTTATCCAAATGGGGACCGCAAAAGATGTCCCCAAAAGTAGGGAAATTTCAGGTTTTACTACACTTTGGGGACAATTTGGTCCTCAAATGTGATCTATGCAAACCCACACAGACACGTATTTATTTCATCGTGTCCCACTTCCAGAGAGCCCTGACACATAATCACCACCTGATAGTGTTGTAGTCAAGACCACCTAAACCGAGACCAAGCCTTGCCGAGGCTTGAGGGTACCAAGACCAAGTCCAAGACCAAGACACACTAAGGCGAGACCAATACCAAGACTGGTCGAGACCAAGACCAAGACCGAAAACAGACTAGGGCTAGAATCAACATCACATTACTCAGATCAACTGTAGAGAAAAAAGGCATTGCTGTAAAGTGTCATTACTCATTAAATCAAATTCATGTTATCTTTTCAATCATATTGTCCATATGTCTCTCATTTAAAATCTCCCAGATTTGTGATAGTTACGAGTCCTGATGGAAAATAATATTCTCTGCAATATATAGATGGGATGTACCAGAAAGAGGTTCATATTAAGTCTCTTATACCAGGGACAGAGGCCTCGGGTAAGCTATGAGTATGGCTATGTAATGATCCTTTGCTTTGAATTGAGAATGAGCCTCCAGATTGACTCGCACCTTTATAATGAACGTAAAATACCTCATTTATTTGAATTATAACTATGCTATAGACTTCGCGGACATTTCTTTGCCGACTTCGCTATGATGCGATGTGTATGATGTGTGTGGACTGTGAAACACTGGCAGTGTCCGTTGAGAAAATGTATAAAATGTAACATTTTTTAAATAGATGCATCTGACTGGTTGCATTTGAATTGAGGCGCATAATAAATAATGATACTGTTCTGTGAGGATGTGCTGTTTTCTCTTTTTTTCCCCATCCCATCGAGACCGCTATGTCCGAGACCAAGATAAGACTGAGACTAAATAGGGTCGAGACCAAGACAAGACCGAGACCACAAAAAATTGGAGAACTACAGCACTACCACCTGACACTGTGTTTCTGCTGGATAGACTGTCAAATTCTCCAGTGAAGGCAAAGCAAATCAAATCAGCCAATCAATGTGGAGGGTGAGAGACCCAGTACTGCCACTGGTAAAATGGTATGTGATGCAGGATTGGGAAACTGGACATGAATGCTCTACATAGCAGAAAAATGCCAAATGTTAAGACAAGGTGATCCAAAGTGCTGATATAGGCAAACCGCTATAACAGGTCCATCAGGCTCACATGTGCAGGGATTCGAGTGGGAGCGGAGGGGGGGGAGGGGTGTGGCTGGGTGTGACGGAATGGAGGCTTCACTGATCCAACAGCAAATTACTGCCTACTGTGCTGAGCTGCTATTGCAGTCCATATGTAAAGATACAGGACATCCGTGTAAATTCAAAGCAGCCGATTACTGAAATATAGAAGCATCACCTTATCCATCCATCCATTTACTTCCGCTTATCCGAGGTCGGGTCGCGGGGGCAGCAGTCTCAGCAGGGAAACCCAGACTTCCCTCTCCCCGGCCACTTCCTCCAGCTTCTCTGGGGGAATCCCGAGGCGTTCCCAGGCCAGCAGAGAGACATAGTCCCTCCAGCGTGTCCTGGGTCTTCCCCGGGGCCTCCTCCCAGTGGGACATGCCCAGAACACCTCACCAAGGAGGCGTCCAGGAGTCATCTTAAACAGATGCCCGAGCCACCTCATCTGGCTCCTCTCAATGCGGAGGAGCAGCGGCTCTACTCTGAGTCCCTCCCGAATGACTCCTCACCCTATCTCTAAGGGAGAGCCCAGCCACCCTGCGGAGAAAACTCATTTCGGCCTCTTACACTCGCAATCTCATTCTTTCTGTCACTACCCACAGCTCGTGACCATAGGTGAGGGTAGGAACGTAGATCGACTGGTAAATCGAGAGCTTTGCCTTTTGGCTCAGCTCTTTCTTCACCATGACAGACCGATGCACCCGCATCACTGCTGACACCGCACCGATCCGCCTGTCGATCTCCCGCTCCATCCTTCCCTCACTCGTGAACCCGAGATACTTAAATTCCTCCACTTGGGGAAAGACCCCCTCCCCGACCCGGAGAGAATACTCCACCCTTTTCCTGCTGAGGACCATGGTCTCGGATTTGGAGGTGCTGATTTTCATTCCAGTCGCTTCACACTCGGCTGCAAACTGCTCCAGTTAGAGCCGAATGGGTGTAGGCCTGGCCACCAGGCGCTCGCCATCGAGCCCCACCCCCAGGCCTGGCTCCAGGGGGGGGGGCCCGGTGACCTGCATCCGGGCAAGGGAAAACGTGAATCTAAGTTTGTATCGGGGACTTATGTCTGTTTTAAGCTGAAAGCCTGCAGGTAAACCCACTCTGAGCAGGCAAGCTGTGCAGTGTAAATGACCGTGGTAATATACTCTATGCAGAACTGAGCTATGATCCACAGTATGGAAAATTTGTAAGTAAAGCTATTAAACCCACTCTGAGCAGGCTAGGTGTGCAGTGTAAATGACCGTGGTAATATACTCTATGCAGAACTGAGCTATGATCCACAGTATGGAAAATTCCTAAGTAAAGCCAGTAAACCCACTTTGCAGTATAACGCTCAGGACCGTTAATGTTAATGAAGAGGAAGAGAAAACAAAGAGAAGGAAAGATAGACACCAGGCTACCGTGCTCCAGACAATGCTGTACAGAGAACTAATCAAACATACATTTAATTAACATTATTTAACATGGCACAAGCCAAACAGACACACACACACACACACACACACACACAAAAGTTGGTCTTCATACCTAAATGGGGGCCATCTATTCATTTCTATGGGAAAAACCCTAATCATAATCATGACACCCTTAACATAGTCTAACGTGATTCTTCCATATTTCAGTAATCGGCTGCTTTGAATTTACACAGATGTCCTGTGTCTTTACATATGGACTGTAATAGCAGCTCAGCACAGTAGGCAGTAATTTGCTGTTGGAACAGTGAAGCCTCCATTCCGTCACACCCAGCCACACCACTCCCCCCCCTCCCACTCGAATCCCTGCACACCTGAGCCTGATGGACCTGTTAGAGCTGTTTGTCTGTATCAGCACTTTGGATCACCTTGTCTTAATGTTTGGCATTTCTCTGCTATGTAGAGCATTCATTTCCAGTTTTCCAGTCCTGCATCACATACCATTTTACCAGTGACCGTACTGGGCCTTTCACCCTCCACATTGATTGGCTGATTTGATTTGCTTTGCCGTCACTGGAGAATTTGACAGTCTATCCAGCAGAAACACAGTGTCAGGTGGTGATTATGTGTCAGGGCTCTCTGGAAGTGGGAGATGATTAAATGAACATGTATTTGCTTGTTCACTCCCTGCCTTGTACATTATGTGCCATGGGCAAAACAGCTTTGGACTCACTAAAAAGACGCATTAAAGGGTTATGATCTGTGTAGATTGTGAGAAACTGCTTATAAATGTACTTACATGTAGAAATAGAAGCATTTTGCCTGCTATGGAAGCACATATACTAAAAATGGAATGATAGAGAGAAGATTAGCATGGCCCCCATAGGGGCCCCAGCAGGGCCCCACTTGCCATGAGGGCCCCTGAAATTCACCATGGATGGTCGGCTTTGTCACTCTGAGGCTGACTTGTCAGACAGGCAGGGGTTATGGGCCCCACATACCCCAGTGCCGTTGCCCCTTTAAAACGTCTACATAGGGGTGAAACACTGGGCTCCGGACCAAGAGCTCGTGGGTCCGAATCCAGCTCCAGCCAAGCTCTGAAAATAACTGTAAAAATAACTTACTTAGCTTTTAATTCGGAAACAAAGTCTTACATACGCCTTATTTTTTTTTTTTATAAAGATTTGTTTTTATTAACATAATTACTTACAAGATGTAAACAGAGTGTATAAAGGATCTACAGTTTGTTACATTACTTACATCCTAAGTACAAAGAATTAACATTTTCAAGTTTTAAACAACCAAAACAAAAACAAATGTTACACAAACATTTAACATCCCACCCCCCACCCTCTTCCCTTGTATGGTTGTCAGTTTCCTTTCATTTATATATATCTAAGTAGTCTATACAGTTTATACAGTACATACACTCACCTAAAGGATTATTAGGAACACCTGTTCAATTTCTCATTAATGCAATTATCTAATCAACCAATCACATGGCAGTTGCTTCAATGCATTTTGGGGTGTGGTCCTTGTCAAGACAATCTCCTGAACTCCAAACTGAATGTCAGAATGGGAAAGAAAGGTGATTTAAGCAATTTTGAGCGTGGCATGGTTGTTGGTGCCAGACGGGCCGGTCTGAGTATTTCACAATCTGCTCAGTTGCTGGGATTTTCACGCACAACCATTTCTAGGGTTTACAAAGAATGGTGTGCAAAGGGAAAAATATCCAGTATGCGGCAGTCCTGTGGGCGAAAATGCCTTGTTGATGCTAGAGGTCAGAGGAGAATGGGCCGACTGATTCAAGCTGATAGAAGAGCAACTTTGACTGAAATAACCACTCGTTACAACCGAGGTATGCAGCAAAGCATTTGTGAAGCCACAACACGCACAACCTTGAGGAGGATGGGCTACAACAGCAGAAGACCCCACCGGGTACCACTCATCTTCACTACAAATAGGAAAAAGAGGCTACAATTTGCACGAGCTCACCAAAATTGGACAGTTGAAGACTGGAAAAATGTTGCCTGGTCTGATGAGTCTCGATTTCTGTTGAGACATTCAAATGGTAGAGTCAGAATTTGGCGTAAACAGAATGAGAACATGGATCCATCATGCCTTGTTACCACTGTGCAGGCTGGTGGTGGTGATGTAATGGTGTGGGGGATGTTTTCTTGGCACACTTTAGGCCCCTTAGTGCCAATTGGGCATCGTTTAAATGCCACGGCCTACCTGAGCATTGTTTCTGACCATGTCCATCCCTTTATGACCACCATGTACCCATCCTCTGATGGCTACTTCCAGCAGGATAATGCACCATGTCACAAAGCTCGAATCATTTCAAATTGGTTTCTTGAACATGACAATGAGTTCACTGTACTAAAATGGCCCCCACAGTCACCAGATTTCAACCCAATAGAGCATCTTTGGGATGTGCTGGAACGGGAGCTTCGTGCCCTGGATGTGCATCCCACAAATCTCCATCAACTGCAAGATGCTATCCTATCAATATGGGCCAACATTTCTAAAGAATGCTTTCAGCACCTTGTTGAATCAATGCCACGTAGAATTAAGGCAGTTCTGAAGGCGAAAGGGGGTCAAACACCGTATTAGTATGGTGTTCCTAATAATCCTTTAGGTGAGTGTATATCCATCTGAATACTCACATACTTGAATCTACACATTATTCACAATAAATGCATCAATGAGGAAGTTATACAAGATAGATCTGCAGAGGGCTAATTTGAAGTCGATCCAGGAGGGCTCATACTGACATGGGCGGTCAAGTCTAGAGAAGGCAAAATGTCCATGAAAGGGCCCCAGATTTCTCTAAAGGCTGCATGTTTCCCTCTCACATTATACAATATTTTTTCGGGTGTGCAGTAAGATACAAGCTCATTAATCCAATGTATTACTAGCGGTGAATTTTCAGATTTCCAATTGATCAGAATACACTTTTTAACTGCTGTGCTCACCAGTAAGATAAAGTATTTTTTGTAGTAATTCACAGTAATAGAGCTTGTATCCCCCAGGATCCATAGTTTTGGGTCCTTTTCGATTTGACTTCCTACTACCCTTGATGTTAAGTCAATGACACGTTTCCATAATTCTTCTATCACTGGGCAACTCCATAGCATGTGTATAAGATCACCATCAATCATTTTACATCTCTGACATTTGGAAGAAATGTTTCTGTCAATTTTATGTAACCTGTAAGGAGTGTAGTATGTCCTATGGAATATATTAAATTGAATTTGCCTATGTTTTGTGGAGGTTAGTAGAGTCTGCGCTTGTTCCAATATATGACACCAATCTGCCTCCTCATAAGTACAGTCTAGGTCTTTCTCCCATTTCCCTTTTGTAGATGTTTTATCATAAATCGGTAACTTTCCATTGATGATACCATATATAGAAGATATTATTCCTTTTGTCAATCTGTGTAGATTATTACATAGGTGGAATTCAAGAGGAGTTTCTTTCGGGATATATGGGAATGTTTCTTTGGATTTCTCCTTAACCCAGTCTCTAATTTGTAGGAATTTGAAGAAACTTTCCTTGGGAAGGTTGAATTTTTCATTTAGTTGTTGGAAGTTAGCAAAAGTATCATCAATGTATAAGTCAGCCACTGTGTGGATTCCTCTTTCCTTCCACCCCCGCAACACTGAGTCAGCTAGATGGTGTGAGAGGTTGGGATTACCCCACAAAGGTGCTCTTCTAAGAAAAGAAATATTTGTGTCGAGAAGTGAATGAGATTCTTGCCAAGCAGCAAATGTATTCAATATTATTAAGTTATTTGTGAGTGCAGTTAAACATTTTTTGTGCCTATGAATGGAATATCCTTTAAAGCCATGGATTTCATCTCATGTTGTTCTATTGGGACCCATCTAACTTCACTGTTCTCTGCATGCAGCCAGAATCGATCTGTACTGAGAAGCAAGGTAATAATTCCTAAAATTTGGTAAATTGAGTCCTCCCCTTGAATATGGAGCCTGTAGAGAGATGAGTTTGACCCTGGGGTTTTTTCTTTGCCATATAAAAGGAGTTAAAAGTTTGTTAAGTTCTTTGAAAAAACTTTTGGGAACATTAATCGGAAGACATTGAAATAAGTACGTAAACTTGGGTAAAATGCTCATTTTAATAGTATTAATTCTTCCTATGAGAGACAGAGGAAGATCAATCCATCTTTGAAGGCTAAGATTAGTTTGTTCCAATAGCTTTGTATAGTTATGTTTAAATACTGTATATGCTCATTTGATTTACCAATTTGTATACCCAAATATTTGAAACCAATGTTGCACCATTTTAATGGGCCAGTGAGTGCTCTAATATTATTGTCCTGTATATTCAGTGGTAAAATCTCACTTTTACCATAATTTAATGTATATCCTGAAACTGCACTATATTCTTTGAGGCATTTCAACAGAGGAGGAGCCGATGCTTGTGGATCAGTTGTATATAATAAGAGATCATCTGCATACAGAGAGAGTTTATGTTCATTTGTGCCTAATTTAATTCCTGCCATGGAGGTGTTAGAGCGTATGGCGATGGCTAATGGTTCGATAGCGAGTGCAAAGAGCAGGGGGGAGCTTGGACAGCCTTGCCTGCACCCTCTGGATAGTGAGAAAGTGTCAGACAGAATGTCATTTATTAAAATATTGGCTTTGGGGGCATTAAAAAGTGTCTTAACGTATTGAGTAAATTTCTCTCCAAAGCCCATAGCCTCTAGAGTCCTAAATAAAAAGCTTGGTTCAATCCTGTCAAATGCTTTGTTTGCGTCCATAGACATTATTAGCATAGGATTTTGATTTTTTTGAACAGTGTTCAGTATGTGTAGCAGTCGCCGCACATTGTCTGCTCCGTATCTGTTTTTAATAAAGCCTGTTTGGTCAGCATGAATTATCTTTGGAATAACATCTTCCAGTCTTAGAGCAATTAATTTAGATAATATCTTATAATCAACATTTAACAGGCTGAGGGGTCTGTATGAGTCACATTTTTGTTTGTCCTTGCCCGGTTTTGGAAGCAGTGTGATTGTTGCAATTTCCAATGAGTCTGGTAATTTTTTATTTTCTAGAGCTTCTGTGATCATGTTCGCGAGTGGGGTTAATAATTTTTTTGAAAAGGCCTTATAATACTTGACAGGGAAGCCGTCTGGCCCGGGAGTCTTGTTATTTTGTAAAGAATTAATGGCTTTGAATACCTCCATTTCTGATATATCTGCATCTAGCAGATCCCTGTCCTCATCTTGTAATTTGGGAAGGGTTATTCCATCCATGAACCTTTTTGCTCCAATATTTTCAGCATCCTGCCCAGTTTTATATAAATTTTCGTAAAATTGTTTGAATTCTGCATTAATGGATGGTGAATTATCAAGGAGTCTGCCGTCCTCGGTCAATATTGAGTGTATAAATTTATCAGATGTTTCCTTTTTAATTTGCCATGCCAAGAGTTTACTTGTTTTGTTTCCGAATTCATAATAGTGATATCTAGTTCTGGCCATAGCTGCTTCCTCTTTGCTGGTACATAGATTATTATACCGCATCCTTGTTTTTTTTAGTGTGTTAAGGTGTTCTTCCTTTTTGGTGGCAATGTATTCCTGTTCCTGCTTTTTAATATCTCTTTCCAGTTTGGTATGTCTCTCTCTAATTTGTTTTACCTTGTGGGCACTGTATGATAAAATATGGCCTCTCATGTAGGCTTTAAGAGCTTCCCAAATGTTGGCATGAGAGGAAGAATTTGCATTGGCATCAAGAAATATTTCAATATTGGTAGACATATATGAAATAAACTCAGGATCTTTCAACATATAATTTTTAAATCTCCACCTGCGGGTTGTGGGTTGCGGAATATCAGCCATCCATGAGAGTTTTATGGGATTATGATCTGAGAAGGTAGCTGGTAGATAGGAGCATTCTATAACTGTAGCTATCATACCTTGTGGCATTAAGAACATGTCAATTCTAGAGTGTGTATTATGGGTAGGTGAAAAGAAAGAGAAATCCCTCTGGTTTGGATTAAGATTTCGCCACACGTCAGTTATGCCTATATCTTTCAAACCCTGGTTTAGTGCTGTTGCTGCCTTTGATAGTAAAGATGTTTTGGGTAGTGATCGATCCAAAAGAGGATTTAAAACCAGATTGAAGTCTGTTGTATAGTGCAATTCTCCTCCTATCCGCTGGGGACAATAAGATAAGACGGTTGGTGAGAGAGCTGGAGAGGATTGCAGTGGTGAGGAGCAGAGGGGAAGGGATGTGAAGTAAAGAAGGTTCGAAGAGACACATTGATTCGTGGAGTGCTTTATTTTACCGCGTGCATACCACATATTGGCGACGAGGATGGCTCTGCTGGGACTTTCGCCGCCCCCTGCTTTCCTGCAAACACCGGGTGAGCCGGCTGTACCGTTCGATTCGTGGATCAGAATGTTCGACAATTACTTACTGGCGCTCTCCGACACCGAGGTTGTGGAGAAACGGCGGCGGGCGATGCTCATCCATTGCCTGGGTACAGAGGGTCAGCGCATTTTTTACACGCTTACAGTGGCAGACGACAGCTACTTAACGGCGCTCACTGCATTACGGACATTCTTTGTACCGAAGCTAAATGTGGTTGCGGAGAGAAATAAATTCCGTCAGCGTGCACAGAGGCCTGGGGAATCCATTCTACAGTACGTTGCAGCTCTGCGAGAATTGTCGGTGCACTGCGATTTCGGCGCGCTCGCCGATGATATGCTGAGAGATCAAATTTTTGAAAAAACATCTTCTGCACGTATCCGCGAACGTTTACTTTTGGAGACAGACCTCACGTTGCAGAAGACTATTACAATCGCGGGACAAATAGAAACGGCGGTTGCTGAGGCGAAGGCTATGACGTCTACGGCTGAAGCCACAGTTCAACTTGTGAATGCTAGCGCGCGCAGTGCGCGGAACTGGCGGTCAAAACCTAGTGTGCGGGGTCCGGCGGCTGCAAAACAATCGCCTACCCCTCAGCAGACATTGCAGAATAAAATTCGTAATTGCTATCGTTGTGGCTCCACTGTGCATCTTGCAAGTCACCCCAGTTGCCCTGCTAAACAGTGTAAATGCAAACAGTGCGGAAAAATTGGTCACTTTGCCAAAGTTTGCCGTAGTGTAGCTAATACCTGCAATGTGCAGGCAGTTACTGTTCCTGATGTCACTGTTTTAAGCATAGGTTTTCCAATGCAGCGGAAACATGGCCTTTCCTGCAATGTAACCCTGCATGCTGATGGTAGTCCCCCCCTGGCTGTTGAATTGCTTGTTGATACAGGCTCGACGGTTTCAATCCTTCCAGAACACATTTACCTCCAGCACTTTGCAAACGTGGCCCTGACTCAACCTAACGTCCAACTGGTGACATATATGAAGAAACCTATTCCAGTTGTGGGCTGCCTTTCTCTTACTGTTACCTATCAGACCCAATACGCACAGGCAGATGTCTACATTGTTCAAGCAGGAACACCTTTGTTGGGTATGGATCTCTTCACTGCCCTGAAACTGGAAATAAGAGACGGCTGTATTGCACCTCCTGCGGGTGACATCCAGCGCACGGTATGCGGTGTAGATACGGCAGGTTTGGCTGTTGGATTTGTCCATAAAGTTAAGGTCCGTTCTGATGTTCCACCGGTTCAACAGAAGCTACGCAGACTGCCATTTGCAATCCGTGATGCTGTCTCACAAGAGTTGCAGAGACTTGACTCTGAGGGCATCATAGAAAAAATTGACTCATCTGTTTGGGTGTCCCCACTGGTGGCTATTAAAAAGAAATCTGGCGCTGTTCGGCTTTGCGTGGACCTCCGAGAACCAAATAAGGCTGTGGTGATAGATGGTCACCCTCTGCCACACATTGATGAGGTTTTCACAGAGTTACGAGGGGCTGTCATGTTCTCTACAATTGACCTTCAAAATGCGTACCACCAGGTGCTTTTACATCCAGACAGTAGGGATCTTACAGCTTTCATCTCTCATGATGGTCTTTTCCGCTTCACACGGGTGCCCTATGGTTTGGCTTCAGCACCAAGTGCATTTCAGAGGATGATGTCACAGGTCTTAGCTGGTCAGGATGGTGTTCAGTGCTATCTGGACGACATCATTGTTTATGGAACCACACCTGAATTGCATGACAAACGCCTCCAAGCTGTACTTAGGCGTCTTCAGGACAGGGGTCTAAAACTCAATATGGAAAAATGCCAGTTCAGGAAATCTGAACTTCCTTTTTTAGGCCATGTGATTTCAGCTAATGGCTTACACCCAAACCCTGAACATGTCCTTGCTATGACGCAGGCTCCTTCTCCTCATGATGCGCATTCTCTGCGGTCCTTCCTCGGCCTGACTGGCTGGTATTCTAAGTTTATTCCTAACTATGCCTCATTGGTGGAACCTCTCCGTGCTCTCCTGCGAAACTCTACTAGTTTTTCCTGGACAGTTGAGGCACAGGAACGTTTTAGTCAGGTGAAACGACTCATTGCATCCAGTTCTGCCCTTGCTTTATTTGACCCCTTCCTCTCAACCACAGTTACTACTGATGCGTCCGACTATGGACTTGGTGCTGTGCTTACTCAGTGGCACGGGCACACTGAAAAGACAGTTGCTTTTGCTTCCAGAACTCTGACTGACTGTGAACGCAAATATTCCACTGTTGAGAAAGAGGCATTAGCATGTGTCTGGGCAGCGGAAAGGTGGCGCACTTTCTTGTGGGGACGTCATTTTGTTTTGCGTACGGATCACAGTCCCTTGACGACACTGCTTTCCTCAAAGGGTGTGGGCCGGGCAGGCATGAGAATAGCCCGGTGGTCTGCCCGCCTACTGTGTTTTAATTACACCATAGAGTACAAGCCTGGGCGTGACAACGTAACGGCTGACTGTTTGTCGCGACTGCCGCTTTCTTGTGCTGAGACGACTGAGGATGTCGAACTGGAGATGGTGGCCGTGCTGACGTCTGACTTTGCAGCAGTTACTGAAGAGGAACTGAGACGCGCATGTGATGAGTGCTCGGTGTTAAGTCAAGTCAAATCTTACATCACTAATGGATGGCCTTCTACTGTTAAAGGACTTGACCCTGCTATGGCAACCTTCCACCGCCTTCAGACTGAACTGGCCGTGGTAGATGGTTACGTCATCCGTGGCACTCACCGTGTCATTATACCTGCAGAGCTACAGTCGAAGTTTGTCCAATTGGCGCATGATACACACCAAGGTATGGTACGGACAAAGCAGAGATTGCGGGAATTATATTGGTGGCCAGGCATGGACTGTCAAGTGGAAGAGGCCATAAAGTCATGCATCACTTGCGGCCAACATGATAAAACTGCGGTTACACATGCTGCGCCACTTATGCCTGTGCCCACTCCCTCTGCTGCATGGGACAAGGTCGCAATTGACATAGTTGGACCTTTCCACGATGCTGTGCAGGAGTGCCGGTTTGCTGTGACACTCATCGATTACTACAGTAGATGGCCAGAGGTGGCATTTGCCTCGGAGGTTACCTCTGCAACAGTCATAAAATTTCTTTCTGCTGTATTCAGTCGAGAAGGCTACCCACTCGAGGTGGTCTCTGATAATGGCCCCCAGTTTGTTTCTGGAGAGTTCACAGCGTTTCTTGCGGAAAGAGACATCAAGCATTGTCGTAGCTCAGTTTACTATCCACAAGCAAATGGTGAGATTGAGCGGTTCAATAGAGTTCTTAAGGATTGTTTACAGACTGCTGATATTGACGGTAAACCCTGGATGTCCTTTGTAACTGAATTCCTGCACACGTACAGGGCAACTCCCCATGCTGTGACCAAGATTTCACCTGCCGAACTTTTGCATGGACGCCTCATTAGAACTAAATTACATGTCAGTGGCATTCCCTCCAAACCGATTCCTGCACACTTGGATCTCAAACAGACAATACTGAGAAGACAGGAGACTATGAAACGGTACACAGATCAACGCCGTGGTGCTAAATCTCCTGCGTTTCATGTTGGATCCTTCGTCCGCATTAAGAAACCTAGATTTACTAGGAAGGGCCATTCCAAATTTAGTCAACCTTATCAGGTTGTTGCGCAAAAGGGCCCAGCCACCTACCTCCTATCAGATGGTCGGGTGTGGAACGCAATCCACCTGGCTCAAACGTTTCCCCTTCCAGGAACCTCCAGTACAAGTACGGCACCAGAGGATGCATATTTGCCGCTTGGGGTGCCTCAGACATTGTGCCATACACCCCCTCCTGCTGTACGACCGCATAGGGTGCGGCAAGCTCCAGTGTGGTCTAAGGACTATGTTATTTAAATTAAGGCATGGGTGGAATTTGATTGATATATCATATATTGGTTGTTCACTTTAATGTGCATTGAGTGTTCATTATCACCCTGCCTTTGAGTGTTGGCATATAGTTCCTCATGCCTTTGTGTATATATACATATAAAAAAAAAAAAAAGAGGAAATGTTAAGAATCCAGTTCTTAGTCTTCCAAAGAGCATGGGAAACTTATGTGTCTTGTTTCAGGTGCCTATATCTACAGAAAATTGTGATTCTAATATTGTGATTCTGGTTCTTTTCTGTGTACATTGTAAGACTGAAATGTCTCTCAAACACTGTGGACAGAAGTTGTTGTTATTCATACTTACGGATAATTTGTAATTTGTTATAACACGGGGAGATATGTTGTATAGTGCAATTCTCCTCCTATCCGCTGGGGACAATAAGATAAGACGGTTGGTGAGAGAGCTGGAGAGGATTGCAGTGGTGAGGAGCAGAGGGGAAGGGATGTGAAGTAAAGAAGGTTCGAAGAGACACATTGATTCGTGGAGTGCTTTATTTTACCGCGTGCATACCACAAAGTCTCCTCCCACAACACATTGACCCCCAATTGTAGCCAGTTTCATAATCAGATTGTTAAAAAACAACGGGTCATCATAATTGGGCCCATATATATTCACTAAGGATATCCTGTTCCTATTTATTTCACAATCTACAAGTAAGAATCTGCCGTTTTGATCCTTTTCAACCAAATTTAATTTAAAGTTCAAGTGCTTATTAATGAGCAAAGCAACACCTCTTGCTTTAGATGAGAAAGAGGAGTAGAAAGCATTACCCACCCAGTCTCTGCACAGTTTTAGATGCTCAGAGTCAGTGAGGTGGCTCTCTTGTATAAATGCAATGTCTACCTTTTGCCTCTTCAAATATGTCAACATTTTCTTCCTTTTAATTGGTGAGTTGATCCCTCTTATATTCCAAGATAAACATGTTAGTTTACCCATATTATAATTTTTTTGTGTAGATGTCTCAGAAGGATAATCTGAATCTGAACCTGAGAATAATCTGGATTATGTGAGTAAGCAGAAATTTGAGTTTTAGTGAGAAACCATACAAAACCCCAAAACATTAAAGTAAAAACCCGCCTAATAAAACCCTTGTAACTAAAACACATTAGGTAGGTAACGTTAACTCTCTTAAGCAACAGGTGTGGCTCCAGCAACTGCTGTTAATTAAACACTGGGCACTCATAACAGTTTGTATAGGAATGTTTGTAATTTCACAATAGTTGAAATAAGACAGAAATATGCAAGTTATGGTTCTGATATAAACCCTAACAACATGTAGATTAATTTGCACATAGGTTCCACAGTTTATCATCAGTCAATGTCTCCGTTATTGAAAACATTTGAAGATGATCGTATTCGACTAATATGTCGTAGCCTGAATCACAACACTTCTCATCAGCGTTTATAACGATGGACTGTGTACTGCTGTCACTTTGATTAATTTTATTACTCACTTGGAATGTCTTTCAAAAAGCGTTGCACTTCTACTGCAAGCATATTCCACTCCCTTCTCTCGCAATATCCTCTTCACATCACGGAACTCATCTCTCCTTCGCTGCAGGTCTGCGCTGTAATCTGGGTAGAATGATATCCTTTTGTTCTCGTATGTCAACTCTCCTTTACTTCTGGCCAGACAAAGGGTTTTTTCTTTGTCTTTGAAGTTCAGGAATTTGGCGTTGATGGGCCGCGGTCTATCAATCTTCTTCCCGATGCGATGAGCTCTTTCCAAAGTAATGGGTGAGGTGAAGTTATCCTTCCCCAGCATTTCCGGTATAAACTTTTCCAAGAATCCCACAGCATCACGACCCTCAGCTCGTTCTGGCACGTTTATTATCCTGATGTTAGACCTCCTGCTGCGGTTTTCCAAGTCGTCAGTTTTGTCTTTGAGGTATGTTATCAATTTCTCCATTTCACCAACACGGTCGCGCGCATCTTTGATATTATCTTCATTTGTACTCACTCGTGTCTGTATCTCCTCAACCTGTTCAGCCAGCGTAGAGAGTGAAGACTCGATTTTTGTTAATGATGTTTGTATGTCGGCTTGTCAATATGCTTTGTGAGGTCGTCTTTAGTTTCTTGAATGGCAAGGAGAAGTTTGCTGGAGGATGTTTCTTTTTCCCCGTCCGCCATGTTTCCTGTGGTTACCGCGTGCAAGTGTCGTGGAGTTTGAGTTGTGGTTTTCTTTTGCTTTTTATGTCGAAAGTTGTAGCTTGCCATACAAAGGTGATCTTAATAGCTTTGCCTCTTGCAAACAAATAAAATTGATGAGAGGTTAAATCAGGATGAAGGCAGATGCTAGGTGCCACTACCGAGAGCTCACGAACACACGTCTGCACTCATCCGCTGCATTCCCGGAACTCACATACGCCTTACTTCAACAAAACTTAATTATATATATTTTTATTTGTAGAAATCACATAAACTATATAATAATGCAACAATAATAATAATCTATTGTATAATAGATTAATTTAAATTATGCAACATAAGAAACATCAATTATAAAAATGTAATTCATTGTAAAAAGCATTTAATTAATGTGGCTCCTTGTGCTGTGCCTTCAACTCTTCATATTTCTTCCCTTCCGCCTTTTCACAGAATTTATTTTGAACCTTCTGTGCCCAAACTCCTGCTTCTTTGGCTGCCCACACTGCTTGCAGGTGTAGTGCTGATGGTGTGGAAGTAAAATTGGACATTAGTAGGCCCAGGAGAGGAGGCATATTGGGTCTGTTATGTCTTAGGCCTTAGGCCAGAAGAGATTGTTTTGAATACTGTGTGACCTCGCTTTGTGATAGCTGCCTGCAGTTGGCTCCGCAGAAGCTCGGACCTTGGAGGGGCAGACAGTGGAGCAAAGGGGGGGAGAAACCACTTGCAGGAAGAGACTCGAAGCCACCCCAACTGGTGCACAAAGAGTTATAGCTTAATAGAATAGTAGTAGTCAATATATAATATGTTATATGCAATTGATCGCATCATGTTAATCATACTTATGTTAATCATACTAATCATATGTTAACCATGTATTTCCAGTGATTCAGAAACAATATGTCAATGTGTTCATCATTAATCAAACATTAACACTGATTCAATGTCATATAATTAATATCTATATACATATCTCAAGTAGAGTCCAGAAGCCGAGGCTGTCTCCAGTAAGTTGCGTACAATGGGTGGACTTTACCTTGCTACCAAGGTGAACCAATGGAGCAGGAGAATTGTGTTTGTTATACGTTTCAGCTTAGTTTGTTGATGTTTCATGACCAATCAGGCCTTAGAAGGCCTGGTAGTTATGTTTTATCTACTGGTTGCTCTGTGTGCCGGGTGTGACTTGGTACCAAGCGCCAGAGTGTGATGGGAGCGCTTTGCTGAACTTGCTGGAATAAAAGAGATTTTCTTTACTCACCAAACTAAGAGGTCCAGACTTTTATTCTAAGTCCTTGATTTATAATTTTTCTACCACAGTTTGGCGCCCAACGTGGGGCAGCTGAGTTCTTTGTTTGTTCGACGATGGGATCCTGCGATAGAAGTAGGTAAGGCGTAGAGCCTGATGGGACCAGATCCAGATGAGATTGAGGATTGGCCCAGTCCCTCGTCGAGGAACAACGGAGACCACGCTGTCCCAGACCTGAACATTCCTGAGACTGATTTGGCCGGACCTGTTTTGGTGAGATAGAGGCTTCTCTGTTTATTCATTCTTGCTGCTGCTTTGCTTGTTGCTGAAGGTTATGTGTTTGAGTGTGTTATGTGAAAGTCCGCCGTGACTGAGGGGATCCAAGCACGGGGAAGCGCTGACCATGGTTAGGAAGGCCGGTGGGAGAGCGCTCATCTGCCTGTAGTAGGGAAAGGGTGCTGTCCAAGTGGAGACCTGAGTGACCTATTACGTGGAAGAGGTGGATGCACGAGACCTTGGGAAAGTCCGTGATTTTGGTGGCGCCACTGTATATTTGTGTGACGGGGCACAAGGAAGGTGGCAGGGAAGTCGTCACCCGCAGGGGGTCCAGACACGACGGTGATAAGGCTTGGTGCAGCAGGGGCTGAGGGCAGGGTGGTGTGTGCTCTGCGTGGTGCGGCATTGTGTGGTGAAGGCTGGACAGTGAATGTATTGCATGCAGTAGCACAGCACTGCGTAACAGGCCAAGGACGGGTAAGATTCCTGTGTGAGGACAGGAACAACCTAAGACAGGCGCTGTCGTAGACCCCTGGCACTGGGCTGAGGCACTGTTCGGGGTTTGGCCCACTCTCGGTCCCACGGGAGTATAAAGATGTATGTTGATAGGGTGTATGGGTTTTGGAGAATGCGTACATGGTAAAGGGTGTGGGGTCTCCCAGGTGCAGTATCCTCAGTGGGATAAACAATACATGAAGTTGATTTGCTCCACGCTGTCGCATGCAGGTGCTAACATTAAAGGGAATAGTGGAATAGCCCTGTGGACTAATATAGCAAATAGTGTCTGGGGAATCATGTGTTGGACCTGAGATATACTGGGATAGGCTTGTTAATTTGCTTTTAGGACACTAAATGTTTGGAATAACACTTAGTTCTTTTTGATTCTTTCGTCACCCAGTAACAAGGTGTCTTGTTTAGTTTAGTGACTACCCAGCAGCTGTGTGCTTTGTACAGACGGCAGCTACCTTGAGAAGGGGAGTTTGTAGGATATCAGGCTCAGAACAGATATTTCATAGGTCTTATGTTCAACGCCATTTGTTAAAGGGTAGATATGGGGAGTGCGTCAAGTAAACATTCACACCCTCCCGAAAGGGACTCAGAGATCGAGGGAGAGATAATGAGGAAATGTAATAAAGGGGATAAGGGGAAACAGTCCCCAAGGCAGATAATGGGTTACTGGCCTGGGACTAAAGAAGGCTTGTAACACATTGTCAGACTGGGGGTAGATGGCCAAAGGAGGGCACTCTAAACATACTGGAGCTAGAATGTTGTGAAACAATGTTAGAAAGCAGGGAAAATGGTTATTGGGGTAAGGGAATGTGCAGGCCAGAATATTATTTTCGGTGGAAGTCTGTGGCCTTGTTGAGAGCTAGGAAACCTAGGGAACAGTTAAGTGATAAGGAAAGCCGTGTAATGGTTAGCAGGGAGGAAAGGGGGGCCAATCCGACTGCTGCTGTTTCTCCACCTGAAGCTGGTGCTGAGAAGAGGAAAAAGCCTAATTCAGATATCTGGTCCTGCCTGAGGTGTCCCCTCCTCCACTGCCGTCACCTGCACCTCGTCCTCCTGCCTATGTTCCTCCTCCTTTTTGGAGAGCTGAGCCTTCTGCCCCTGATGCTGAAGAAGGGGGGGAAGTGGGACTGATGCCACAGCATTCTGTGAAACAGGAAGACTTTCTCTACGCCGAGAATGAAGGTGGAAATGGGGGAAGACGGTTTCACAGTGACCTCAGAGGCTTTGGGACTGTTTTGCTTATCAGAGAAAGATAACTTTGCCACTTGGTGGCTAGTGGATGACACAATCCTGAGAGACTGTATCCCTGAAGGACAAGATCAGCCTGACAGATTGCATTGCACTGCTCAGTTTTCTGGACATGGAGGATTTTGAGACTGTTGTGCTTGATTACATCTATGTGGCAGAAGACAGGTCTGCTGCATCTGTCCGTTTGTCGGCCGGCCAGGAGCAGTGGTATGTGGGAGGTTCGGTCCCCCATGTATCATATGGGAAAAAGGGGTCGCTAGAATGGAAGGATTTAGGACCCTGGGTCGCTGAGTGTGAGAAAAGGACTGAGTGGGTACGTGTGAAGGAAGGTAGGTGGATGAGTGGAGATGGTCAGCTGCAAAGGTATAAAATAGACCAGTGCGTAGAGGTACAGAGAAAAGGGGACGCAATAGACAATAAGGGGAAAGGTATTGACCCTCTGCCATACTGGTTAGGGGATGTACCAGATTGCTTGTGGGCAAAAGGGAAAAATTTTGGTCGAGCGGTGTCAGCTGAGCCTTTGGTGGTCCACCCCAAGTCTGAGTCTCGGCCTCACAAGGCCCAGTATCCCTTATCTAGAGAAGCAGAGGAGGGAGTGAGAGAAGTACATGCAGATCTGGTGAAAAGGGGGGCTATTAAGGAAATAGCCTATTCTCCAGTTAATTCTCCTATCTTACCTGTGAAAAAGGCAAATGGTACTTGGAGATTTGTACAGGATTTGAGGGGTGTCAATGCAGCCATACACCCCAGAGCTCCTATTGTACCTAATCCAATCACGATTCTGGCTTCCATACCAGCGGAGGCTAAATGGTTCTCTATCATTGACTTGGCTAATGCTTTCTTCTCTATCCCAGTAGATCCAGATTCGCAGTACTGGTTCGCCTTCACCTTTCAGGGGAAGAGGTGGACTTGGACAGTGATGCCCCAGGGCTACACAGAGTCACCTAGCGTGTATGGACAGGAGCTGGCAAAAAATTTGGAGGGGTTTACTGCGCCTGGGGGTAGCACACTGGTACAGTATGTGGATGATTTGTTGCTTTGCTCTCACACTCGTGAGTCCTGTAAACAGGACACCATAGCTATGTTAGACTTCCTGGCGAAAAATGGGCACAAAGCCTCAAAAGAAAAGCTGCAGCTGGTGTCTCAAAGGGTTAAATACCTTGGACATGTGTTGACAAGTGAGGGAAGGTCATTAGGACCAGACCGAGTGGCATCCATACAGGAGATGCCCAAACCTAAGACTAAACAGCAATTGCTTTCAGTCCTAGGCATGATTGGCTATTGCAGGCCTTGGATTCAGGACTATGCACAGAGGTCACAGCCCTTGGTTGATTTGACAATTGGGCTAGGACTGATAGACAAACTGACGTGGACGACTGAAGCTGAAGACACCCTAATTGACTTAAAGCAGGCGTTAATGTCAGCCCCAGCTTTGGGGGTGCCTGACTATCAAAAGCCATTTGTGCAATATGTGGACGAGAAAAAGGGGTTCATGACTTCAGTCCTGACTCAGTATCACGGGGGGAGGTGCAAACCGGTTGCATACTACTCAAAGCGTTTGGACTCGGTGGCTCGAGCATTACCACCTTGCCTTCGAGCGGTGGCTGCAACAGCGGAGGCAGTGATGGCGAGTGCAGATCTAGTGCAGCTGCATCCACTGACACTTCGAGTTCCCCATGCAGTGCACACGATCCTGACACAGGCCAGGACATCTCATTTGACGCCTGCGCGATCAGTGCATTATCAGAATGTTTTGCTAACACTGGCAAATGTGACTGTGGAGAGGTGCTCTGCTTTGAATCCAGCGACCCTCCTTCCCACGGGGGTGGACGGGGAACCGCATGATTGTTTGCAGGTCATCGACTGTGGGTGCAGACCTAGGCCGGATCTGACTGACATCCCACTGGAAGGAGGCAACATCCTGTTTGTTGATGGGAGTTCTTTGCGGCTGGAGGATGGATCGCCAGCGACCTCCTATGCTGTGGTGCGAGATGGATCACTTGTGGACGGGGGGCAGCTGCCTAGACATTGGTCCGCACAGGCGGCTAAGCTGTTTGCACTGCAACAGGCCTGCAAACTGCCTGAAGGACAGAAAGTCACTATCTACACAGACTCAAGATACGCCTTCGGGGTGTGTCACGATCATGGTGCATTGTGGAAGCAGAGAGGTTTTCGCACCAGCACTGGAAAATCCATTCAGCATCATCAATTAGTGGAGCAATTGTTGGACGCTCTCATGCTACCCGAACAGGTGGCAATAGTGAAGTGCCAGGCCCACACAAAGCGGACTGATAAAATCAGTCAGGGGAATGATCTCGCAGACCAGTGGGCTAAAAGTTTAGCTAGAGACTCCGCTGGGTTTGGGAATAAGGTTTTGCTAGCAATGGATGTTGATAAACTATGCGCTCACACGTGTATAATAAAAAGGCCTGGACAGCTCACATCCGTAACCATGGTCAGGAATACAAATTAACATGTGGTTCCTCCTAAAACAAATACACAAACAAAAGAAAAAAAAATCAATTCACATTAAACAATCTTATTTACATTAACTAGTCGGGGGAAGACATCGCAATCCCCCGAAAACACAAACCAATAACCCCACTTCTAGCAGGAACCACAAACCTTTCCGTGGCGCCTCGAGTCCACGCCGCTGCCACCAAAAGCCGACTTGCGCCGCTAACTTCCTAACCCGGTACCCCCCGCCAGTACTCGCCTTATATCACAACAATGCGGTAATCCCCCCAAAATACAGTACGCTCCTTCACATATGACAGCTGCAGCGTGGATTCCAAGCACCACCGAGCATAGGAAGGCCTCCCTGCTCTTCTATCGCTGGTATTTTATAGCCTCCATACTTCCGCCTCACAGGTGTTTCCTATGAAACCTTACCTGTCTCCATGAAAATCCCCGCCTACATTCCTGTCTGAAAATGAAAGTGATTTAAAGCTGGAATCGCCATTTTGTCAAGACACACGAATAAGATTCTGGAAAAAAATAAAGATATTTTTCATTGCCAGGTAAGATTATAGTTAACTATGGAAGCCCGTTTCTATGGAAGCCCGTTTCCGCCAGGTAGTAAAAAAATATAAGCCACGGAATCTCGCAATTGCGACCTAGTAAGTCACAATTCCGACTCCACATCTCGCAACCGCGACCCAGCAAGTCACAATTCCGACCCCACATCTCGCAATCGCGACCCCACATCTCGCAACCGCGACCCAGCAAGTCAGAACTCTGACCCCACATCCCGCAATCCCGACTTTACATCTCGCAATTGCGACCCTACATCTCGCAATTGCGACTCAGCATCTCGAAACAAGTTTCTAGCTTTAATAACTTTTCACGGGAATAAGGTGGGGCGTTTTTAATGACAGAATCTTATTCGTGTGTCTTGACAAAATGGCGATTCCAGCTTTAAATCACTTTCATTTTCAGACAGGAATGTAGGCGGGGATTTTCATGGAGACAGGTAAGGTTTCATAGGAAACACCTGTGAGGCGGAAGTATCCATCCGCGGAGCTCACCCTCTGGTAATGACCTTGTTTTGATTCAAACAGGTGCTACAGAGGGTAAGCTCCGCGGATGGAAACGGAGCGGTGCACGGTGTGATGGGAAAGGCGTGTGGCGACATTCTGGGACTAACCGACCTTATCTTCCTAGATCTGCATATCCAGGAATGGCCAAAGCCGTTCATGGCTTGGATCATGCGTCTCGTGACGGGATGGTGGCAGCTGTGACTCGGGTGTGGCATGCCCCTGGGTTTGCCACAGCTGCTGCCCAATTCTGCGGGAGGTGTATGGTGTGCATGAAATTCAATGTGGGGAATCGACGCCTGGGTCCATTGGGTCCACTGCAGATGCGTGTCCGACCCTGGTGGTTTTTTCAAGACTGGCCCCTGAGAGGGTCACAACTGTGTTGCCTTTTTATGATAACTATTTTTATTGTGACTGTTCTTTTTGGGATTGATGCTATAATGTTTTGGAGAACCGCTTTTAGTTGTAGTGTTGCTGCTAATCTTTTTGCTGCTTAGGTGTTGCTCTAGTGTTCTGTCTTCCCAGGCGAGCTCTGTCATTTTGCAGCGGGCTTCCCATGATCCATACGAGGATGATCCTCTCCTCCCGGCCTGGCTCTTCGACCCACAACCCCAGGTCGTCATCGATATGACCAGCAACGCCGACTCTGCTGGTGACTCGTGGTCCATCCAACCGCTGCCAGCGCCCGTCGCCCCACTGCGCTATTGTCCGGAGTTTTACTACACTGTGTACTCTGGTTCTGTGTGAACAGCGTGGATTTCGCGTGTTCAAAAGGGGGGAGTGTGGAAGTAAAATTGGACATTAGTAGGCCCAGGAGAGGAGGCATATTGGGTCTGTTATGTCTTAGGCCTTAGGCCAGAAGAGATTGTTTTGAATACTGTGTGACCTCGCTTTGTGATAGCTGCCTGCAGTTGGCTCCGCAGAAGCTCGGACCTTGGAGGGGCAGACAGTGGAGCAAAGGGGGGGAGAAACCACTTGCAGGAAGAGACTCGAAGCCACCCCAACTGGTGCACAAAGAGTTATAGCTTAATAGAATAGTAGTAGTCAATATATAATATGTTATATGCAATTGATCGCATCATGTTAATCATACTTATGTTAATCATACTAATCATATGTTAACCATGTATTTCCAGTGATTCAGAGACAATATGTCAATGTGTTCATCATTAATCAAACATTAACACTGATTCAATGTCATATAATTAATATCTATATACATATCTCATGTAGAGTCCAGAAGCCGAGGCTGTCTCCAGTAAGTTGCGTACAATGGGTGGACTTTACCTTGCTACCAAGGTGAACCAATGGAGCAGGAGAATTGTGTTTGTTATACGTTTCAGCTTAGTTTGTTGATGTTTCATGACCAATCAGGCCTTAGAAGGCCTGGTAGTTATGTTTTATCTACTGGTTGCTCTGTGTGCCGGGTGTGACTTGGTACCAAGCGCCAGTGTGATGGGAGCGCTTTGCTGAACTTGCTGGAATAAAAGAGATTTTCTTTACTCACCAAACTAAGAGGTCCAGACTTTTATTCTAAGTCCTTGATTTATAATTTTTCTACCACAATGGCTCACAGCAGGTGGGAGGGGGAGACCCTGTGTCCTGGCCAAGGCTTCAGCTGCCTTCCACTCGGGGCTCCGGCTTTAACCTGTGCAGGTTGCTGGGGCGTCTGGCTGCAAGGGTGGGTGCGGGTGTCAGTGGGACAGTAAAGGGAGTCTGTGGTGTCGATGGGGGGCTATGGGTGGTCAAGGTGTCGATGGGGGGCTATGGGTGGTCAAGGTGTCGGTGGGGGGCTATGTGTGATCGAGGTGTCAGTGGGGGGGCTATGTGTGATCGAGGTGTCAGTGGGGGGGGGCTATGGGCGGTCGAGGTGTCGACAGGGGGGCTATGAGTGGTCGAGGTGTCGGCGGGGGGCTATGGCTGGTCGAGGTGTCGATGGGGCAGGTAAAGGAGCATGCGGGACTGATGCAGAGAGTATAGGGGCAGGCTGGGGTTGCAGAATAGGAGCAGTGGCAGCTTGCTGCTGTCTCCGCACAGCCTGCCAAGACTGGTCTGGAGGGGAGGTGGAGGGAGGTGTTCCACTCTCCTTTCTGTCACGGTTGTGGGCATCTCGGGCACGGGAACGAGGCATCGCAGGCACAGAAGAAGGGTGGACGACCCACTTGCGGCTCAGAGAACAAATCAGGGTTTATTTAACTGAATAAAGAAAAACACAAGGAAGGGCTAACAAAACAAAAGGACCATGAGGGGTCGAAAACTAAAAAGGGATTAAGTAACAAAACTAAATAACAAAACCAAAATACACAACTAATACTGGGAATCTCTGAAACTAACCATGAAACACAAGAAATACAAATCAACTAACACGCAATCACAAACAACCTAGACATAGACAATGAACCACTAGAGAACAGAACAGAAGCAGGGACTTAAATACAGAAACCAAAACTGGGTAATAAGACTAACACAGGACAGGTGAGACTAATTAACACAGACCAGGAAAACAAGGCACAGGTGAAACTAATAAACTCAAAGGAACAAAAACAGGGAAACTAAGAATTAATCAAGGAAACAGAAGCCAACACTAGGGAATTAAACAGGTAAAGACACAAGCAGGGGCACAAGGAACAAAACCAAAACCAACTACAAAATCAGACTCAAGAACTAAAGAAACTCAAATGAAACACTAGGGAGCAAAACACAAAAACAGGAGGTGGGATTCAAACATAAGACAAGAGGGAACTCAGGACCGAGGGGCAAACAGACAGCACATGCTTAATACATTGAGCCACGAGACCAGACAGGAGACAGGGGAGAACAAGGACTGACGTGAAGGACGGAATGACCAGCACCACCTGCTGGTCAAACGGGGAAGGGGCACGGAAAGACCACAGTGGGGGGCTGACCCTGACACTTTCTCACTTTCATGTGTTCTGTCCTGCCTCATAACTACAAAAAAAAGAAGTTGCAACATCTTTAGAACTAGTGATTTAGCTCTGCCTTTGTCTGCCTTCCTGTTCAGATCTCAAGGTAATACGAAGAATATTTAAACAAAATTTTGTAGAAGTTTATGATGTTTAATTCCAGGACTAGAAGTGTGACATGCTTAAGATAGAAAAAAAGTAATGTACTTCTATGAATTAATCATTTTAAATCACTATAATCAGTCACATATGCTATGTCTTTGCATGGCTGTCTCAGTGTTCCTCAGTGAGCTGTTTTGTGCAGGAATTCTTACTTACACAGTACTTTGTTACATTAGTTACTGAATAGACCAATGTGATAATAGTAATAAACACGGGGCTTGTTTTCTGTGTGATGTATGTGTTACACATACTTCCTGCTCCTGTAGAATTTGTTGGGTCTGTCTGACCAGCTTTGGCACAGAGTAGAAAACGGAAACTTATCCATTTATTTTAAGAGTAATTGACTTCTAAAATAAAATGTAAAACTTTGCGTCATACGTTTTGAATTTCCCTAACACAACATACAAACAGCCTCAAGTTTCACTTATACACACTGTAAAAATTATAAACTTACAAAAATTAGCTACCTAAATGCCTTCAAAATATGAGTTGTTTCAAACTGATATTCTGAGTATAAAGAACTTCAGATAAAAATATACAGCATAATATAAGCATATAATTTTAATAAACGCAGGTGACAACACAGCAATTCGGATTCTCTGCTCAGATATGATTTTTTTTGTTAGCCCGATTCACATTCATATTTTTAAAATATGGCCAGTATCAGATTCCAATGTGAACTGGTGACAGTCCTGAAGTGACCCACATGTGTAGCAGAACAATAAGAGGCCGCTGTTGTGATGGCATGCGGGCGAGCGGGGAGTCGATCTATAAATACAGGCAAACAGGGTTTATTAGCAGGGAAACAGAGGTACACGGCAACTAACATCAATGACAGATCTGGGGAATACTGAGTCAGACATGGACTAAATACACAGGCCAGGCTGAACATAACAGGCAACAGATGATTACAATCCGGAATTAACACGAGGTAACGAGGGGGGCGTGGCACACAGGAGGATCGGACGAGCAGGTCATGACAGAACCCCCCCCCCCGAAAGGCGTGCACTCCGGGCGCGCCTCAGGGGAGGCAACGAAGGAGACGAGACCAGGTACATGGGACCTGAAAAACAATAGCAAAACATCGAGGGACCGGGAACAGAACAGACACACAGAACAAGCACACGGGCAGAAACCAAGACAGAATCTGACAAAGGACGGGGAATGCGGACAGGCACACAAGAAAGGGCGAGACAGAGGGCACAGAGAACGGAGGAACACAAGGACCAGGAGAGAACAGAGGCACGACAGGGGGACGAGGAGGAGAGACAGGCGGGACACAGGGACGAGGAGCAAATGGAAGAGGCCAAACAGGAACGGACGTGGGACAAAGGGGAGCCAGAGGGAGTCAAGGCGGGCGACGTGCGGCGGCTGGAGGGGCCGCAGGCGACAGGGAGGCAGGAGCAGGAGGGGACCACGACGGGGGCAAGAAGACAAGCCGAGGGACAGACGAAGGGGACAAGGAGGGAGTCGGAGGGGGCACCAGCAAAGGCAAGGAGGAGGGGAAGCCGCATCAAGGGATGGCGCAGCCATAGCTGCCAAAGGCACCGTCCATCGGCGCGCTATAGCAGGGGGACCCGCAGGTGACCGACGAGGAGTCGGAGGCGGGACCGAGGCCAGGCGATGAGGCATCGGAGGGGGACCTGCAGGCGACAGCCGACCCGGAGCTGCAGGACCCGCAGGTGCCCCCCGAGCCCCGGCCAAGGCAAGCGAGGGCGAGCCAGGGGGCAGGGTGGGCGGGACCCCGGCCCTGCACTTGTGTCCTCTTCCTTTTCGGGACACAGAAAGACGGGGTCTCGGTGGATGTCGGCCTCGCTGGGGCAAGGGCAAAGGAGTCATTAGGGAGGTCCCCGAGGGGTCCCACTCGAGCTTCTCCTCCTCCAAGGGAGAAGGAGCGGTGGTAGAGAAGTCTGGGACCTCCTCGGGGACATGGACCAGGGTCACAGGCACCGGGGCATGAGTCACAGAAACGGGAGTCACAGGCACGGGCGGAGCAGCAGGCGGTGCTGAGACCTCGGGCTCTGTAGGGGGCGGAGCAGCAGCCAGAGCAACCAGAGATGCCGGGACCTTCGGTGTGGGTAGAGCTGCAGGTGGAGATGGAGTCGCAGCAGGAGCCTCAAGCGCATCCAGAGGCAGAGCCGATGCAGGAGCCCCGGGTGGTGCAGCAGGCGGAGGCGGGGTTGCAGGCTTAGCGGCGGCAGCAGGCAGGCAGGCCGCGGGCATAGTGGCGACAGCAGGCAGGCGGGCTGTAGGCTCTGGGCCCTCAGGGGGCGCCCTAGCAGGCACCGCCAACTCGTGGCCAGCAGGGGGTGCCGCAGCAGCTGGAGCCTCACTGGGCAGTACCGCGGCCGCCGGAATAAGCAAGATGGGCAGGACAGGTGGCGCCGGCGAGCCAGGCAGGATGGGCAGGGCAGGTGGCGCCGTCCTCCCTTTGCTGCGTAACCAGCTTTGATCCGCCTCTCTGTGATTCGCTCTGTCAGCCGCCGGAGATTTTCGCATACCTCCAGCATGGGGTACGTGTGTAAGGGTGGGGGTGCCTCACTCAGGAAGGTCCCGCTCCGGCTGGCTAAACTCAGAGCCACGGGGGCTCTTGGACCTCGGGATGATTCAGCCAGTACAGCACCTCCTGCAGCAGACTAAGGCACTGGTCTTCGGTCTGCCGCGGTGCATCTTGAGAGAGATCTGTCATTCTGTTGTGACGGCGTGCGGGCGAGCGTGGAAGCAGGCGAGTCGAGTCATAAATACAGGCAAACGAGGTTTATTAGCAAGGAAACAGAGGTACACGACAACGAACATCAATGACAGATCTGGGGAATACTGACTCAGACGCGGACTAAATACACAGGACAGGCTGAACATAACAGGCAACAGGTGATTACAATCGGCAATTAACACGAGGTAACGAGGGGGGCATGGCACACAGAAGGATCGGACGAGCAGGTCATGGCAGCCGCGATCCAGTCATGACAATACCACAGTGTTGCTGTATTTTTTTCCCCTTTTTTTCTTAGTTCATAAACAGTTTGATATTTTACATAAAGACAGTCTTAATTAGCGCCGGACAGATAAAGACAATGCGTCATTTTGGAAAATGGCGTCTGCTAAATAAATTAATAAAAATAGTATGAAATTATATAGAGAAATGTATTTACAGAGTGTCTACACAGAACGGAAAAGTAAGGAGTTTGATTTTGGTGTTTTCCAGGTGTGGATAAGTACAGTCATGTGAAAAATTAGGACACCCCATGAAATATTTTATTCTTCATTAAAAAATATCAAAACATAAATATTAAATCTTCTTTCAAATTATATCTAATAAATAATTGTCTATATATAATTGCATCATCTATGCAAAAACAAGAAACAAATTCACTTATTTAACAAAGGAAATTAACTAAGATGCCAATTCCCACTGAGGAAAATGTTAGGACACCCTGCGCCCTAATAGCTAGTATTTCCCCCTTTGGCTGAAATAACCTCAGTGAGATGTTTCCTATAACCATCTATCAATCTCTGACATCGACTGGCAGAAAGGCTTCCCCATTCTCCAATGCAGAATTCCTTAAGATGTGTGATGTTTGAAGGGTGTCATGCATGCACTTCTGCTTCAAATCACCCCACAGCATCTCAATAGGATTCAGATCCGGGTTTGACTTGACCATTCCAGAACTCTCCATTTCTGTCTTGTAAGCCATTCCTTGGCACAAGCACCCTCTGATATGATGAAGAATTCATAGTGGATTCTATGATGGTGAGCTGGCCAGGTTCTGCTGTAGCAAAGCAGCCCCAAACCATGACATTTCCACCCCCAAGCTTCACAGCTGGTAGGAGATTCTTTTGCGCAAAAGCTGTCTTTGGTTTGCGCCAAACATGTCCTCTGTTACTGCACCCAAATAATTCAATTTCAGATTCATCTGTCCAAAGCATGTTGTTCCAAAAGTCCCAATCTTTGTCTAGGTGGGTCTCTGGCAAACTTCAGTGTTGCTCAGATGTTTTTTGACAGCAAGGGTTTCCTCCTTGCACAGCTCCCATGTAAATCAAACGTGTGCGTCTCTTTCTGATGGTAGATGCATGTACCTTGACATTGACTGTGGCAGAAGCTTCCTGTATGACCTGTGATGACCTTTTATGATTTTTGGAGATGTCTTTCAGCATCTTGCGGTCGGCTCTCTGGCTGAACTAGGACAGCCTGTCCTGACCATGCTGGCAGCTGTTTTAAATGTGAATTATTGTGTAAATTATTTTACGGACAGTGGAATGGCTGATTCCGAACTCTCTTGAGATTCTTTTATATCCTTCCCAGACTGATATGCATCTACAAGCTTCAATCTGAAGGTCTCACAGAGCTCTTTGGATCTTACAGTACCATGGTGATACCACTCATTTCAACAATCAAGAGCAAACCAAACTAAATGTCTGTGGTTTAAGTAAGACAGGCTCCAACAAAAAGCTATCTAACAATGTTCTAATCATCTTCACCTTATTCAAGATTCAAGAACTTTATTGTCATTCCACACATGTTCGCACATGCCGTGGAGCGAAATTAAGTACTCAGGTCACGGATAAGCCACAGAGCTAGTCACACACACTTTTAAACATAAAGATGAAAAATAAATATATATGGAGCTAAATTAGAGGCAAAAGTTTTGTACGATGTATTCAAAATAAAAAGACGTGTTTGAAAGTTTTTTTTGGCTTAAAAATTATTTTGATTCAGTGCTGGATTTTTTTTAAATAAATGTTTTATTTTCATATTTCACTTTAATATATATTTCAATATTTTAGGTCTTATTTTTTTCAGTTGCAGATTTTTTGTTTTCAGATTCAGGTTTTTTTTTTCAGTTTCAAGTCTTTTTTTTCGGATTCGGATCTCCTTTTCAGTTTCGGACTTTTGGGACTGATTTGGCGTAGGGGCGTGGTGTCAGCTGAGAGGGGCGTGGAATGATGAGTGACAGCCTAACGTAGTAACGTAATGGACGGCCTCCGTGCCATCGGCATATATACAGGTAGTACCCGCCTGCAGTGGCTATCCGTGGGGAAGCTGTTGAAGATGGCATCCTATTCACGTGGAGCACCTGTTGGCGCCAGCAAGACATGTTTCCTACCTTTTTAACAAATACTCAACTAAAAATTGTGCCCACGTTTTACTCCAGCGGTATACATAAATCGTGCTACGTAGGCTATTTACCGTACTTTTAATCGCCCCTCTCTTAATATAATAAAATATAAAATAATACTCAATTTAACTGCCTCGATCTGTCCATACCAGCAGATGCCTAGTGCCCTAAACCTATAGGCTAACATTGCATGATACAGCATTTGAGCTTGGACTTGGGCAGAGGTGGGCACTGCCCTGCTACCTGCAGACTAATGCAGGCACACACTAGAATGCTTATTAAAGCCTTCAAAGGAAAGCTGCTTTATGAATCGGTGTTCTAATAGACACCACCTGAACAACACACCATCCTCAACTAGCATGATAGTCCTATCCTGACACGTCACCAATATGTTGAGGTAAAATTGAGTTTTATTTTATATTTTATTACTTTATTACTTTTTAAAGTTCAACAACAAAACTTGAACTTTCAGTTTCAGATTTTTTTTTCAAATTAACAAAACTTTTGGCCCTAATTTAGCTCCATAGTTCTCGAACTCACTAGAACTTGTACTATTAAAGCATTTATGTCTTTAATTTAAACTTTATTTTACCAGGTAAATTAACTGAAAACCAGTTCTCACTGCTTTACGTGATATTCGGGAGAAATAGCAGATTACGCATAGGAACTGCCTGAGATACAAACGTCATGCGTGCAACTAAACTCTTCAGCCAATAAGGGCAAAGGTGTGTCGTCACGGAGGCGGTTCCAGTTTGTGCAGCCGGGTGAGAGGTCGCAATACATTGCGTCAGGATCAGAATGCGTTGCTTTAAGCCAGCACTGTAAGCAAGTCGAACGCACCCAATGACTGGACTGGGGAAACAAACTGAAACGTGGACTTAATACAGAAGACTAATGACAACAACCAGAAACAGCTGATCACATGGGGATCCCACACGAGGTTAACGAGGGGGCGTGGCACACGGAAGGAGCGGACGATCGGGGTAGGACAGGGTTAATGTTGGGATAAGATCTTTATTGTTTTGAAAGCCATTAAGAAAAAAATGCTATTCTTGTTTTATCCTGTTCATTTTGTATGTAAATGCTAAAAAAATAATAAATAAAAAAAAACATATTTAGGTGTAATTTTGGGGGGCCGGGAACCAATTAATTGGTTTTCCATTATTTCTTATGGGAAAAATTCGATCAGAACTCGAACTTTTGAGGATTCGATCCGGAGCCCGGAACGGATTAAGTTCGAGAACCGAGGTACCACTGTACTATGTTATGGGGATCATTGCACATATGAGTGCATTGCACATGTTATATGTTATATGCCCCTTTGGTCTGCTGGAGGTTTATAGTCTATTAGTCCTTTTTGTGATGGAGAAATTCTGTGCGGGGGCTGAAGGGGGGTGGCAGAGTTCAGCAGTCTTACAGCATCTGGAAAGAAGCTGTTACACAGTCTGGTCCTACTCTTGATGCTCCTCAGCCTCCTGCCTGAGGGGAGAGAAACAAACAATTTGTGTGCTGGGTGGGTGGGGTTAGGGTTAGGGGTTAGGGGTCCCTCATAATGCAGGAAGCCCTTCTCCTGCATCTGGTGGTGTGAATGTCAGTGGTGGTGGGTAAGATGCTCCCCACCACCCTCTGAGCTGCCTTCACCACCTTGTGCAGTCCTTTCTTTTCTGCAGCCGTGCAGCCAGCATGCCATACTGTGATGTGCTTCCTGAAATCCATGATTACTTCCTTAGTTTTCTTTACATTGATGCAGAGATTATTTTTCCTGCCCCAGTCCTCCAAGTGCTCCACCTCCTGTCTGTATGCAGATTCATCATCATTCCTAATGCATCCCACCACTGCCGTTTCACTTCACGATCTAACAGCTGTGATGTTTAGCTGAACAGTCGTATGTCAGTAAGGTGAAGAGGAGGGGGCTCAGCACACAGCCCTGGGGGAAGCTGGTACTGAGGGTAATGGTGGAGGAGGAGAGGTTGTGGATTTTAACATGCTGTGGTCTTTTAGTCAAGAAGTGCAGGACCCAGTTACAGATGGGAGAGCTCAGTCCGGGTGTCTTGAGTTTCCTCACCAGTGTCTGTGAGCACTTCTCCAGGTGATGGAGGGAGCCTGGTGCTGGAGGAAGGGATGGTCTTGGGGTCCTCAAAGCGGGCATAGAAGTTGTTTAGGGCATCAGGCAGGAAAGGATCTCTGAGGCATTGTGCCTCACTGGGTTTGTAGCCAGTGAGGCACTTGATACCCCTCCACATGCTCCACAGGTCACTGGAGGAAAAATGACTCTGTACCTTCTGGGCATATGCGACCTTTTCCCTCTTTATGCCCGCTGTCAGGTCCCTCCTGGCCGCTCTCTGCACATCTGTGTCACTAGACCAGAATGCCACATTCCTGGCTTGCAGCAGAGAATGAACCTCTGCGTTCACCCAGGGTTTCTGGTTGTTATAAATCAGGGTTATTCAACTCACGGTCCTCGAGGTGCGAGCGCTGCTGGTTTTCCAGCCTTCCTTTACCTGTGAGTCAGGTGTGAAGCCTCTGACCAATCAGAATCAGTAATTATTAAACAACTACCTGGGAGAACTGAAAACACGGCCTGGATTTGGAATCGAGGTCCAGAGTTGAAGAACCCTGTTATAGATGGTGACCATCTTTGTGGTGGTGACATCATGAACAAACTTGTTTGGCTGAAAGACATCTCCAATGTCGCTGAGGACAGTCAGGGTATGTTCCTCCAGGTCTACCTCTCCCCAACTTGTAGCTGTATGTTTGAAGACCTGCCAATCTGTGCACTGGAAGCAGTCTTGCAGCATGGAGTCAGTGTCACACGGCCATACAGTCACAGTTCTCTGTAAGGGTTTCCTGTGCTTGACCAGGGGACTATAGGCTGGAACCATCATGAGGGAAATATGGTCGGAAAGGCCGAGATGGGAGCGGGGGATGGATCTGTATGCACCTCGTTTGTTTGTGTAAACACAGTCCAAGATAGGGTGACCAGGTAATCCATGTCAGGGAGGACACTTTGAGCTACTTCGGGTTTTACAAACTACTTTCAAATTGAAAGACTCCTGTGTTTGGCTAAATAGTTCAGTTCTTCTTGTGCTTTGACTGGTTTGTTTCCTTGACTAAAAGACATTGTATGCCGTTGTTAGGGTGACCACCTAATCCATGTCAGGAGGGACACTATGAGCTACAACAGGATTTGTAAACTACCATTTCATACATTTCAATTAAAAGGACCAGGATTTCACTTAAGCACTGGGTTCTTGCCGTATGCTGATTGGTCAGTCTCCTATAATCATGCATATGTGTCAGTAATGTTAATGCGAAACAGCTGGATGAGTCTTTCAATCTAGGAACTAACCAAACATTTTAGCAGAGCACAGAATCCTTTCAGCTTTAAAGTAGTTCGTAAAAGCTGAAGTAGCTCATAGTGTCCCTCCTGACATGGATTAGGTGGTCACCCTAGCCGTTGTTGGTTATTACCTTTTATAATGAGCGCTGTTGATGCACTTCGTTATGTTTCACATACCCAGCAAATAGCAATATGTCCTGAGGTCGTCTTGTAGACGTTCTCTTTTGGTCTGTATGCCGTTGTTTGTTATTACCTTTTATAATGAGCGCTGTTAATTCACTGCGTTATATGTTGCATACCCAGCCAATAGCAATATGTCCTGAGGTCGTCCTTTGGATGTCCTCTTTTGGTCTTTATGCCATTAATGGTTATTTCCTTTTATAATGAGCGCTGTTAATTCACTGCGTTATATGTTACATACCCAGCAAATAGCAATATGTCCTGAGGTCGTCCTTTGGACATCCTCTTTTGGTCTGTATGACGTTGTTGGTTTTCACCTTTTATAATGAGCGCTGATAATGCACTGCGTAATGTTTCACATACCCATACAATAGCAATACGTCCTGAGGTCATCCTCTTTTGGTCTGTATGTCGTCCATCCACATGGAAGGTTATTTTTTATGTCTAGAGGACGACCTTGATGTCATGCCCCGATCGTCCGCTCCTCTTGTGTGCCACGCCCCCTCGTTAACCTCATGTGGATTCCCAGTGTTTTACGGCTGTTTCTGATTGTTGTCATTAGTTCATTGTATTTAGTCCGCGTTTCCGTTTGTTTCCCCAGTCCAGTCATTGTATTGTCAATGTGTTTTCGTCTGCCTTGTGTGCAATTAAACCCGGTGTTCCCCTATTCCTGGAGTCCCGTCGCTTGCTTCCGCCCTGTGTCATGACACTTGAGGTATGTCAAAACAATGTCTAGGTGACCTAGTATGGACTTTATTAGGACATTCTTGGGACCAGTTAAGTACATTCTGAGAATACATTGTGGATATTAAATCCATGCAAATCCTAGATCATGACCGTTGTCTTGTTCTGACAGGAATTTAATATTGATTTATTAGGTTTAAAACCAAGGAAACTAAAAATAACACATCATATTTCATACTTTATACCCGTTACTCAGATACTTTCTGAATTCTGCTACCATTTTACATACAAAGAAAAGGCTTGCTTCTTGCCCATTCTGTCTAAACATCTAAACAGTGCATCTAAACAATTACAATATTGCTTGGTACCAGTGTTTCCCCTACCATTATATTAGGGGGGTGCCCCCCTCCCCAATGGCACCTCCTGCCCCCCTTTGAAGCTTAAGTTAATTTTATTTAACTTTTTCTATATAGCGCAGAAATCATTTAAGGTTACCTTTCCCATAGAACTGGTATATACACTATCCATTTATTAAACAAACTAAATAGCCTTATGTTATTTGTCTTATTTACACAACAGCTTGTCATTTTTGTCTCTACATCGTCGCATGTTTACAATTCTCCTCTGCTCTCTGTATCGCGTATGGCGGAGTTCTGCCCCGATGCGCGCGCACACACAGGTGCGCACACTCCCACCAGCGGACAGAGAGCGCGCGTCGGAAAATATGTCGCGTCAACCACCTGAAAAGCAGACTAAAATATCTACATATATACAGTTGTGTTCAAAATTATTCAACCCCCAATGCTGTAAAGGGTTTTAGGGAATTCAGTGTACATTTGTAATTGTGTTCAGAATGAAATCTTACAAGGACTTTTTAAAGAACCAAATGCAACTAAAATGACATCAATTGTTTTTGTAATACAGTATTAAATGTTTTTTTTGTGATTTCTTCATTGACACAATTATTCAACCCCTTAAAGACTACCACTCTTAAGAACAGAGGTTCATTCAAGTGTTTTCGATCAAGTATTGAAAACACCTGTGGATGTCAACGAGCAGCAATCAAGCATAATAAGCACCAATTAGGCAGATTTAAAATGACTGTGATACTCAGCTCCTTCTAGACATTTACTGGTGTGTTTACAAACATGCATGGTGAAGTCAAGAGAATGGTCCAGGAAGACAAGAGAAGAGGTGATTTCTCTTCACAAGAAGGGCAATGGCTATAAGAAGATTGCAAAGATGTTAAACATTCCAAGAGACACCATAGGAAGCATCATTCGCAAATTCAAGGCAAAGGGCACTGTTGAAACGCTACCTGGTCGTGGCAGAAAGAAGATGCTGACTTCGACTGCTGTGCGCTACCTGAAGCGCAAAGTGGAGAAAAGTCCCCGTTGTGACTGCTGAGGAACTGAGAAAAGATTTGTCAGATGCGGGTACTGAAGTGTCAGCTCAGACAATAAGGCGCACACTGCGTACTGAAGGCCTCCATGCCAGAACTCCCAGGCGCACCCCCTTGCTGTCTCCAAAGAATAAGAAGAGTCGACTGCAGTATGCCAAAAGTCATGTGGACAAACCACAAAAGTTTTGGGATAGTGTTCTGTGGACTGATGAAACAAAATTAGAACTGTTTGGGCCCATGGATCAACGCTATGTTTGGAGGAGGAAGAACAAGGCCTATGAAGAAAAGAACACCTTGCCTACTGTGAAGCATGGCGGGGGGTCAATCATGCTTTGGGGCTGTTTTGCTTCTGCGGGTACAGGGATGCTTCAGCGTGTGGAAGGTACCATGAATTCTCTTCAGTACCAGGAGATATTGGAAGAAAATGTGATGCAGTCCGTCACAAACCTGAGGCTTGGGAGACGTTGGACCTTTCAACAGGACAATGATCCCAAGCATACCTCCAAGTCCACTAGAGCATGGTTGCAGATTAAAGGCTGGAACATTTTGGAGTGGCCATCGCAGTCACCAGACTTAAATCCGATTGAGAACCTCTGGTGGGACTTAAAGAAAGCAGTTGCAGCGCGCAAGCCTAAGAATGTGACTGAACTGGAGGCTTTTGCCCATGATACCCGTAGATCGCTGCAAGACACTTGTGTCAAACTATGCTTCACGTTTAAAAGATGTTATAACTGGAAAAGGATGTTGTACTAAGTACTAAGAATGAATGTCACTTGGGGGTTGAATAAAACTGATAATGATGTGAGCACAGAAAAGACATTTGTGGTTATTTCATTATAAATGTTATGTTATATTTGTCTGACTTACAAGTGCCTCTTTGATTTAATTGTAAACAAGATGACTGAAATGATCAAAATCAATGTCAAATTGGCCAAAACACTCAATTTCAGTGGGGGTTGAATAATTTTGAACACAACTGTAATTGCCCCGGGACCTCCGTCTGGTTTGACATGCCCGAACTGGCGAATAATTATATAATTATAAATAATTATGAATTTTGTGGGTGTCTGTCTGCCCCCACGCATCAAAGACAAACTCACAAGTGTCACACAGGATTCTGTCATGCTTGCATATTATTGATTGCACACATCCAGAGAAGGGTGTGGTGAAGCGGTCTGAAATCTTTGTGTAACCAGCAGATGTCAGTGTAGACTGCCCTTGTCCTCTTTCAGCCACCGTAGCTCTCTTCCCTGTGGACACACCCCCATGTAGCTCTGAGTGGCTACCCATTCAATGTTGGGTTGCACCATTTTCTATAAAATGCTTCCCTAAGCCATGTCAGGTAGGAGTTTGGCTTTACTGCATCCCTCTGGGTTTGTGCTGTGTCCTGCAGGAAGGTATGTGCGGTTGTCTGGTTTAACCTTTCTTTTCGACAATGTTGCAAGTAGCTTAAAGCTAATATTAGGTTGTTTGGAAAATAGGTGGCCAGTGGTGTATCTATCCTGTCTGGGTGACGTGTGGCTGAGCTACCAAGGGTAGTACTGCTGTAAGCTGGCTTTGCATGCAGAGAGTAGGTAAAGAGGGTGCATTTTAATATCTGTGCTTTAACCGAGGTTTGGGTCTGGAAGGACTCGTGAGCACCCGTGCTACGGAGGGAATCTGGCACTGTGCCAGTAGTAAAACAACGCTGTTCTGGGGAGCTGGAGCACGAGGCGTCAGAAGCTAGTACTTGGGCCAAGGAATCTAGATGCATGGAGGTAACTCAGCATTGCGTTTGGGTGTACTGTTCTGAGCTGTAATTAGACCAGTTAGTTGCATTTATGTTCCTTATATTTAATGGGATGTTTTGGATATGTACCTGATTGCTGTGAGCTACTGTAATGAGTCAATTCAGTCATGTTGGAGATTATATTATATCTGTCTAACACTTGTTTGTTTTACTAGACAGATTTGCTGCTGCTGCTTTGCCTGACATATTTTTATTAGATACTACATTTTAGTTCTGTGCCCTGTAGGGGTAATGACTGTGGGTTTGTTGTGGTAGTATTTTTTCCTTTATATTCTTTGTTGTTTTCTTTTTATAAACTTCTAGTCACCATTTTACCTGTCCTTTGGGAAAAGGTATTGGCTGCCACTATCTGACAGTAGGGTCTTATTCAATTTTATCCACTGGGCCTCAGGACAGGTCAGGTGATCTGGGTCCCCACGCACGGCGCATGCGACTTGTAGTGGTAGTGAGCACTTCTTCTGCTGGTTCTTAAGTGTGGCCGTGAGTTATTCCAACCTTTGGCAGAAATCAAAATATGAAATTTAGTAAAATAAATAAATAAACAAACAAACAGTACAACATGACTAGTAAAAAAAAACACTGTAATGCTTAATTGGCTCAGATGAATAACTCACAAGGAGTGGAGTAACTGTTCTGCTGAAGTATAAGACTTGGACAAGGATGTTAGAAGAAGTAGTTATTAAAATGAGTTCATAATACATTTAAGAATATAACAGCATTTTAACCCATTCAGTAAATTACATGTTAAACTAATGTGCTGACTTATCGTGAACAACAACATCCATGACTGAGTGACGACTCTGCTGAGTCTCAGTTCCTGTTGTGCTGTGTGACAGTGACAGACAGAAGTGGCCAGGATCTACAAAAGTGCCCGGTCCAGACAGCCTAAGAACCTGTAAACAAGGACCAGGTTCCGGAACTTCGGTGTGAAAGCAACTAATAAGGTGAGTAATGAAACCAACAGGTGCAAACAATTCAAAGAACGAGGTTATTCCAAACTGAGAACTGCTATGGGCCACTGGGCTCTGGTCTGTGACAAATGCAGCCCTCCAGAGCATGTAGATGGAAAAGTGCTTTTATATTTCTCAATTCAATGGCTACATGCTTTTTTTAAACTTAAGCACACAGTAGAATACGGCCCACAGTTGTTAGTTCAAATGATCAGTGCACATCTCTACTTGTAATTTAAAACCGACTGGTTTCCTTTGGCTGAAAGATATTATAGCCTGTAAACTGAATTTTGAATATAAAGCTAACATTACTTCTGCTTTTGATTACAGAGGCGGACTGCAATATATGGGAACTGGTTCTTTACAACCCTAATCGTCTAAGCGATGGCTCACTCTTCCAATGAGGAGGTTTGGATGTAACGTTTCAGCATATGATGCATATTGTTAAGGCCGTAAATACCAGACACTGAAAGACAGGAAAGCTTAAGTTCATAACATGAACAACTATTTTCGGATGAAGCTGTCTGAATATAGCAGACAAAAAGCTCACTCTGCAGTGCTCTTCCTCAGGCTACTTCCTTACCATACCGCTCTGCACCAAATGTTACAGACGTACTGTAACAGAACAGAATAACTTAGCAGACAAAAAGCTCACTCTCCGCAGTGCTCTTCCTCTAACTAACCTGGTTAAATAAAGGTTTGATGATAACAGAAAATAAACGCACACTTGTGCTTCTTATAGTAATGAAAGAATCACAGCAGGTGTTTCCTGCAGACATATAAGACTGTGAGCAGGAAACCTGCCTTCTGTTAACAGAAAGGTCAGTGCATGTGTGGGAGTGACCATGTACGGGTTTGTGAATCTCATGGACTCATCTCTGACATTCTGCAGACCCAGACCTCGCTTGCCGACCACTTGCTGCGTTCTCTGGAGGAGCTCACTGAAGAAGAGCTGACTAAGATTAAATATAACCTGACTTACCTGGCATATGAAAAGTATCAGCGCATTCCGAGGGGTCAGGTGGAGAAATTGGACAGAAGCGGCATCGCCGACATGATGATACGTTCCTATGGTGAAGTTGATGGTCTCAATGTCATGCTTCACATCCTGAAGAAGATGAACCAAAACAATCTTTTTCAGAGACTGAGTAAAGACCTGCAGAAGGGTAATCGTATTTTTAACCATTCTTATTTTTTGTCTAAATTGTAACCTTTTTAATCTTTAATCTGAAAAATTAACATATTGCATAGGATTATATGGGAAATGTTGATGTTTGTTAGGTACTGATGTTGGAGACCGAAATGAATCTGAAATTCTTCCTTATTCAGAGCAGAGTAAGAACTTTTTCTATACTGTTAGTATGGGGGGGGGGGGGGGGAGCCAGTTGTCATCTGGCTTTCTTTCTTTTATTTGTTTGTGTTCTCTTTTCTGTGTTTTTGAATTATTCTGCATAAATGATGCAGGAATGTATCCCAACATGCCCATGTAAAGCACCTTGGACTCGGTAGTGAAAGGCGCTATATAAAAATACATTGACTTGAACCCTGTATAGCAGGGTGGCATAGGCAGTACAGGAAAATGCCAGGGGCGCCGTCCATTCAAAAGGGGCAGAAAGGGAAGGGGCAAAATTAAGATTTTGACTTTTACTATATTGATTTACTACTGTTTTACGCTATCATCTCAAAATAATAAAAAGCTTATTAAAGAAGCAAACCTTATTAAATAAGGGATATTTTTTGCTTTGCCCGGCGCCCCCCTCCCCTCCGTATCACTGTAGGCGTCTTTAAGTGACATTGATACGACTGATATGTGTGTGATACGATTAATGATATCTAATTCAAACAGACACTATCATGTCAGAAAGACCAAAGCCCTCCAGTGCCCAGGGAGGAAAAGGAGGGAGAGGAGAGGAGGAAGAACGGAAAAAAGACAGAGGTAATAATCACTAATCAGAGTAATTACCGTGTTACAGTCTGTGGTCCGTGGAGCAGAGTGTTACTAGCTTACCTTGGATAATTCGGCATTTGCTAATTTAATAAATAGCTAGAATTAACACCAGTTCCTCCCAACATAAATTCATTAGGGAAAGTTGGAAATACTTTTCAGGTGTTTGGGAACAGGAATAACCTACAGCATCATTTTCAGAAATACACTTTATCTCTAAAGTGTCCTGCTGCACCTGCATGAACCGTCCACTGTGTCTGTCTCAGGATAGTAAACTGTAAAAATAAAATAAAATGCTTTTCTGTTCCCATCCCCCTTTTTAACTAATAGTTTAAAACCTTTTGCATTTTTATTATTGATTAGTCTTATATGCATACTGTAGCAAACAGCATTATCATGTGAGCGACGTGCTCATTGAATGAGGTTTTGTGCATGAATGCCAGCCAGCTGTAATTTGTCTTGCTGTTTACTTTGTGTTTATAAAGTTATAATCTGGCTTAGGTGCTGTTATTGGCCGGGTTTAATGCCACCTCAGCCAGGGCTGGTCAGACCTATAGGCGACATAGGCAGCCGCCTATGGCACCACCTTCTGAGGGGGCGCCGACTCGTCAGCCTGTTTCATTTTGCCTCAAGCAGCGGGCGCCGGTGGTGATGCTCTCCTAGGGCTCCACATCAGCTAGGACCCAAACTGCTGTAAAGATATCTGGGGCTTCAGTAAGAATATGTAGGATGTGAAATTTAAAGCTTAATTTTAACACAATGAAATAGTAAAAAGTGTTTGTGTGGGGGGGGTGGGATTGGGTATCCCAACAAAAATAACCTGTTATTTTACGGTGCGGGGAAAAAACTAAACATGCCAAAAGTCTCGTATTTTGTTTGGTAACTTATGGTTAAGGTTACGGCTGGGTAGGGGATAAGGTCATCATGTTGGGATTAATGTTTGTTTTAATCCTCCTACTATACTGGTCAGGATCATGTTGAGAATTAGTGCATTTTCCTCTCATTTTTCTTCAGGGGAGCTCATGTCCAGCACAATCAAATGTACCCTGAAGCAGAAATGTGAGTGTGAATTTGAAGGGAAAGCTAAGGGAGGACAGCCAACACTTCTCAAAGAGATTTACACAGAACTCTACATAACTGAAGGTGGGACTGGAGGAGTCAATGGTGAACATGAAGTGAGACAGATTGAAGCAGCATCCAAGAAAAGGCGAACAGAAGATACTACAGTCAAGTGCAATGATATATTTAAACCCTTATGTGGGCGTGAGACACCTATCAGAACTGTACTCACTAAAGGGGTGGCAGGTATCGGGAAAACAGTCTCTGTGCAGAAATTTATTCTAGACTGGGCAGAAGGAAAAGCAAACCAGGATGTTCACTTCATATTTGCTCTTCCTTTCCGGGACCTGAATTTGATTAAGGATGATTACGGTCTGATAGATCTGCTTCACCACTTTCTCCCAGAACTGAAATCATTTAAATCCACTGAGCTGTATAGGTACAAAGTCTTGTTCATCTTTGATGGTCTGGATGAGTGTCGCCTTCCTCTAGATTTTCAGAACAATGGGAACTGGTTTGATGTAACAAAGAAAACATCACTGGATGTGCTGTTGACTAACCTCATTAAGGGGAATCTGCTTCCATCTGCTCTCCTCTGGATAACCTCCCGGCCAGCAGCAACCAATCGCATACCTCCCGAGTGGATACACCAGGTGACAGAGATACGAGGGTTCAGTGATGCCCAGAAGGAGGAATATTTCAGGAAGAGATTTAGTGATCAGAGACTGGCTAGCAGGATTATCACACATGTGAAATCTTCAAGGAGCCTCTTCATCATGTGTCACATACCTGTGTTCTGCTGGATTTCAGCTACTGTTCTTAAGAGACTTTTTAGTGAGAATGACAGGGGAGAAATTCCAAGGACTCTGACTGAAATGTACACACACTTCCTGATCTTTCAGAGAAGACTTAACAGTGAGAAGTATATGAAAGAAGATAAAACCAAAGCAAATAAATGCTTTGAATCCGGCAAGGAATTGCTTTTAAAACTTGGTAAATTGGCTTTTCATAACCTCAAGAAAGGCAATCTCATATTTTATGAGCAAGATCTGACAGAGAATGACATTGATGTCACTGAAGCTTCAGTTTACTCTGGAGTGTGCACAGAAGTCTTTAAGGAGATATATGGGTTGTACCAGGAGAAGGTCTACTGCTTTGTGCATCTGAGCATTCAGGAGTATCTCGCTGCTTTATACGTGTTTCTGTCAAACTTATCAGCTGACCTGCTGAAAACTGCAGTGGATCAGGCATTAGAGAGCAAGAATGGACACTTGGACCTCTACCTCTGCTTCCTCATGGGCGTCTCAACAGACTCCAGTAAGACTCTGTTAGAAAGGCTACTGGGAGAGATAAGAACCCACTCACATAACATTAAGGAAACAACCCAATACATCAAGGAGAAAATACAGGAGAATTTATCTCCAGAAAGGACCATCAACCTGTTCCACTGTCTGAATGAACTGGGTGACAATTCTCTAGTAGAGGAAGTACAAAGATACCTGAATTCAGGAAGACTTTCACCTGAAGACCTCTCACCTGCACAGTATTCAGCTCTGGTCTTTGTGTTACTGATGTCAGATGAGGAGCTGGATGTATTTGATCTGAAGAAATTCTTTAGATCAGATGAAGATCACTGGAGGCTGCTGCCTGTGGTCAGGAACTCCAAGACAGCTCTGTAAGTCATCTGGGCATGGGAAATCATGTCAAGTTTGGTAGTAATACATGAATATTTTTGAAATATATAATGTACATATAATTTATTTCTCCTCATGGATTAACAACTTGGGTGTTTTTTTTCATAATCCGGACCACAGACTTTATAATGACTGAAGGTAGTGATGTAGTAACAAACAAAAAAGTGACGTTTCCGTTCCCATCCAGTCTGCCTTCTGATCACAGGCACAGCATCCTAACCTGCTATAGAAACAGTGAGGGCTCTTTATCCACAGGGTGTATAAGTGGTATGTGAGTGTTATTATCAGCAGGTGTGTTCATGTGATGGAGCCCAGAGCTGGGAGCTTCCGTATGACTGCTGTCTCTGGCTGCTCACTGGCGGCCTCTGCTGGCCACAGCTGCTCCTGGCTGAGGATGTGATGACACATCTAGTCTGGCAGTAATAGATAAACATTATTTACAATATAAAATGATTATTTATATATGTAATTTATTTACCCTCTTGTATCAATAGCTAGGACTTTTAGGAACCTAGATTTTATATTAACTGAAGGTAGTGATGTAGTAAAAACAAAAAAGACAAGATTTCCATGACCTTTGTGTAAGAAATAACCAAAGATTCAGCATCATAAAGAATGGTCCAGTTTTCATTGATAGTGGGAAAACCACTCATATTCTTTTCAGTTCTGGATGTTGTAGGAAGCATTTCTGTAAAAACTGGGTGTGGTGTGTGACTCTTTGGGTTTGGACACTGTGTCCATGAGCGGAAGGTCGCTGGTTCAGATCTCCTGGCTGGCAGAGTGATGTCATCTCTGGGTCCTTGAGCTGTAGGGGGGCTGGATGCTGGCTGACCCTGTGCTGTAACCCCCAAACTTCCTCTCACCTGTATATGTGTCGGCGTGTTTCTTGGAGAGCAAGATGGGAGGGGCGAAAAGACAATTTCCCCATGGGGATGAATGAAGCATCATTATTCTTAAATCGTTCAAACAAACATTTCTTCCAAAAGCCTATTTCACAGGATTGATAGCTCTCCGATTAGTGTATTGTTGATTAGGACTGGGCGATAAGTAAAAAAATGTATGAGTTATTTTAGTTTAAAATCATCGCAATAAATAATAATTTTGAGTCCCCCCCAAACACAGAATACAACTTAAGTTCAATTCAGTTTTACTTGTATAGCGTGTTTTCACAACATTACATTATCTCAAAGCCAAAAATGCCCAAAGCCCCCAGTGAGCAAACCAGAGGCGACAGTGGCATGGAAAAGCTCCCTAGAAGGAAGAAACCTTAGGAGGAACCAGACTCAGAGGGGGAGCCCATCCTCCAGCGGGCAGCAAAGGAAGCCCTAACTCTAACCAGACCCAAAGGGGGAGCCCGTCCTCCAGGGGGCAGTAGAGGAAGTCAAATGTCTAGGGGTAGGAAACACACTTTCACTGACTGGGGCATGATCACACATTTCTTCAAATATCATAAACTTAATTCATGGCAAATAAATTATTTCTTATGTATTTGTTTTGCCATTACAGTCATCTTTATTTTAATGTATATTGTAAATATGTCAGATTTTTGTTGTTTGTAATTTGACATCAAAGTATAGACATCGCAAAATGCAGTTTGGAACACTTGCAGAAACATTATAAAAGTACATAGTACTGGCAGTTTGTTTTGATCCCAGATATCTGATCACCAAAGTCTTGGCTACATGAAGATGACTAAATGGTGTAGTTGCAACATTCATTTGGATAAATAAATAAGAAAAACCTAAATCATGTCACTATTTCTGGCTCCTTTCATTGAATATGTAGCAACTTTCATGTGTATGAATAAGCCATTGTCACCTGGCCACATCCCCCCTTTTATGGCGCTGATGGGGATGTTTCTGGATCGCGTTTCACCGCCGCGCTGTTCATCAAATTACCATGCGAATGGGATTTGAATACGCGCTAATGCGGCTATTTAAAATGTGAATAGCGATCTTCGGGTGAGAGCGGTACTACACGCCCCCGATGCAAGTAAAACAAAGTAAGATGACATGGTTTACTTTTTTGCCGATTTAACCTAATTTTAAAAACTTTAATACTTCCGACAATTGATGTTTTGAAAAGAAGACCGATTACGGATTTAGCCAGCGTTTTTTTCATGATTCTACATTAAGATTTCAGCGAGATATAAACTGAAATAGACGCGAAAAGTACGCGATGTCGCCGACGACATACTCGACCCCAGAGGGTTAACATTTGAGTCACAGAGTGGGGGGCAGGGTGGTGATGACAGGCAAGTGCTGGAGCTGCTTCAGATGGCAGGACGAACAGTAATACGGCAGGAGGGCATACAGGGAAGACATCATAGGCAGAAGGGCGAGCAGGCCGGAAGGATGTGACAGGTAGAAGGGCGAGCAGGCCGGAAGGACGTGACATCTTCAGATAATGACAGTGCCGCAAAACGCTCGCAGAGCTCATCCATCGTCAAGGCAGGGGGCCGCGATGTGTCCATTAGGTCGGAGGCCTCATGCAGAGGTTGTTGTTGTGATCACGGCCACACAGCCCAGGTCGGGCTAGAAGGAGGTGGTGGTGGTGGCAGGAACGGAGCCCTATACGGGCCCCATGATGCGGGCCGCTGCGGGATGAGTTGAGGAGAAGACTTGTTGCGCAGTATCAGGCCAAAAGTAAATTCAGACGGGTCCCACAAATTGTCCTGTTGATGGAGACATTCAGGAAAAGGAGGCTCTGATGATGTTGTCAGTTCGCTCGCCATTGCTTGCTGGGAGATGTGTCTCGTCCTGAGTGATGGCTCACAGGATGGCGGGGTTTTAATATGTTTTCAACATGGTTAAGCACGACCTTCTCTCATCTCATTGGTTGTCACCACCAGAAGTGGGTCGATCCACCCACCGACCACACTTTGTTCAAAATTTTTTCTCGAGTTTTATACAGATACATTCTTTATGCGTGAATATGCTGCACAGTGCCCCGTGCTTGCGCTGTCTCGGCGGCTTGCGTGGAGCCCAAGTCGGTTTAGGCAGAGGGGCCCATCGCTGGATCGATCGCAATTCTTGCGGTGTCTTGTTTTATGAAATCTGCAAAACTTTGTCGGTTAGCTTCCATATCGAATCTTGAAGCAAAAGTTTTTACACAATGTCTCGTGCATGCTGGGGCATATGCAAATAGGCCAGACAGTGGTTGGATCATCGACGCCACATTTTGTTAAAACACATGAGCTCAGCCCTCGCTTGACTCTTCGGCATCACCTTGTGTTAAAACTAGGGCTGTCAAAATTAACGGGTTAACGCAGATTAATCCATCATCATGATTAATCTGATTAAAATTTTGAACACAATTAACCCATCTGCAGCGCAAAATGACTCAAAATCCCTGAAATGTCTCTGTCAACCCATTTCGGGCAGTTTTGGTGCGTTCCATTTGCCCTGGGAACTCGTATTCCTAGTCGGATTCCAGAGTTTTGAAGCCGGAAATGACGGCATGTGCGCTCCCGTTTCTCGGAGATCTCGGAGCAACACATAGGATCCCGAGTTCAGAATCCAAGATGGCTGCATCTTTTATCTACAGAAGGGAAATTTGTAGTTTTATACTGTTTAAGCACTACTTCTCATTTGTGGCTCATTAAATCGGTCGCACACACTATACCATCCAACTTATCTGTGGACGTGTTGCTACGTAGTTTTATACGTAAAGCACCACGTGTAATGTGTTATCAAGTGATTTTGCTAACAATGGCAATTAACCGGGCTAGAATTGGATTTCATGATTAGTCAGATTATTTGTTGGATTTACGGTAGTTCGGGCTAATTGTAAGTGAATGAAGATAAAGACCATTTAAACTGAGGTACCTTAAATCCGACAAGTTGTCCAGCTAAGCAAAAAATCTTGCTTTTTGATATTTTGCATGCTTTTTTTTCATGCAAAATGAAATACGATTAAAAATTAATGATATTTAATCGTGATTAATCGAAATTAATCCACAGCAACCCTGTGATTAATCTGATTAAAAATTTAAATCATTTGACCACACTAGTTAAAACACATGGGTTCGACCCTAAAACTTTTTTTCTAGGCTTTCACATTACCCCCGTGGGGCATGCTGGGACATATGCAAATAGCCACACCGCTTCTGGGTTAATGCCGTATGCTCATTTTAACAAGGATTACCCGCGTTATTCCTTGATTTTTGTTGTCGAAATGCTTAGGGTGCTTTATTATTCAGATTAGTAGAAAAGTGCTTCAATACTTAAACGTTATGGTTTATTTGAAATAACTGGGCGCTCCGTTTGTTGCCGCCATTTTGAAATACATGTCTGCATCAATGCGCATGCGCAAGCTTCAGATCTCCTAGGTCGTCATTTTACCCGCATTGTTCAAACGGATGGCACGCACATGTTCGAGCTGCAGGGTCTAAAATGTTTGCTGGTTAAATGTTTTCTTCAGCCTAACACTGGTAAATATCGCTAAAAGTTTTTCTTCTTCTTCTTCAAACATGTTGGTTAAATGTAATGGGTTTAAGTGGTTACTAAAATATTTGTGCTTGTTTAAAACTCAGCATTTGCTCTTCTGACAGTGTTTCGTTCAGGCCATGTTTGTACTTGTTTAAATTCCGCCTGCTTTTCTTTCTTTCTTTTTAAAAGTAACACTAAAATTTTTCTTGCTTAAAACATTTTGGTGCTTTCTTCTTTTAAAATACGCCGGGGCGCTCGTGTCTACTGCGGACGGACGGAACCCCGCAGGATGTGTATGCGCTAGCTTACGTTCATCTGGCTATATGTTTTATTATTCCTTAAAACGTAATAAAAAATAGCACATTAATAAAATACATGTAATGTATTTTTATTCTATTAAAGTTTAATGGCAACCATTAACACCCCCAAACCATTTGTCCCCCTATCGGCAACACGTGACATAAGCATGTATGATACCATTTGGCCAAAACCCCCTCGACCAATCAGAACAAAGGATACTCCCACCTCCCGCGTATGACGTCATAGATGGGGGAGAGCTTTAAGCTCCGCCCACAAAATAGGCCACGCCCAAACTGCCACTTAACCTCTCTCCTGCCGTCTGGACTTGGCTCTGGCTAGTCAGCGATTTGTCTGGAGACTATGGGCGTTTTTCCACCGCACCAGGTACGTTACTTTCGGTACCTCCATAAAGTGCCGAAAGTTTGGTACTTCTTTCATGTCGGTTTTCCACTGGCGTAAAAATGGTACCGCGCCAAATGACATCATCAGTGACCGCCCCTGACTGACAGCCCAAAATTAAAACTAACAGTTGAGGCTGGAAAATGTGGTTTATTGTTATGTCAGCTTCTATCACATTATAAGATTCAGTAAAATTGCTGCCATCAATTACGTTTACGTAGGTACACTTACTTTGGCTAAGCCGATCAAAGCAGTAAGAATTAGCTTACTGCTAATTCAGTCTTTTGAAAGCAAACAAATTATTTAATTATGTTTTTTGATTTTCAAGCGGCATTGTTCGGTGTTTCGCGTGTGCCCCATTTCTTCCAAGCGGGGCTTGTTATTACGGTGTTCCGGGCAATTAAGTTTCCCTATATTTCTCCTGTCTATTAGGAAATAATTTTTCCCCTAATATTAAAGCAAAGAGGTATGTGAAATGTCTGAAAATCACTCAGGTACATTATTACATGTGAATACAGTAGATTGTCATGCATAATATAGTCTTATAAGCAATACTATACTGTTTTCATCAAGAAATACCTCTATCCAGCGAATTAAGTAATTTCATTTATTATCTGTAAAAACAAAAAACATACAAAAGGCATGTGATGATTTAAAATTAATATATAGCTTGTTTACCTCGTAAAAAGACTTGAAAACAACAGCGAAACCATGTACAAATCAGCGCGCGACAGGGGAAACATAGGGAAACTGAACTGCTCAGAACGGCAAAAACTTTTTTATTTCGAGTCGTGCCATCCAAATCCCACTGGATCTGTTCATCTGACCATATGGCGATTAAAGCCTGTGTTTCCTCGTTTGTCCATCCTTCCATTTTACTTTTTAATATTTTTGTTTCTACTGCTTTTTATTTTTTTATTCGCTGTGTATTTAAAAAAATGCCGGTTGTATTTTGTGTTTCAGCGGCAGGCTATTTGCATAACCAATTGACAGCAATTGCAAGTCCCACCCCAAAGTACCGAAGTACCAAAGAAGTACCCCAACTGGTTTGGCACTTTCGGTACTCGAGATTTCGGTACTGGTACTCGACCGGAAGTCAATGGAAAAGCAAAAGTACCGTACCGAAAGTACCATACTTTGTGCGGTGGAAAAGCGCCCTATAAGCTATATTTTTGTACAGGAGATCGGCACCAGTCCGCGAGGGGTGAATACCATCACTATTCAAAAGCCCAGGCCTACTCCCAAACGTTCGCCAATTGTCTATATAACCCACAGCATTTATCAGGCACCTTTCCGACAGCCAGCGATGCAGCGACGATAATCTGCTGTATATTTCATCACCACGTCTAGCAGGGAAAGGGCCAGAGCACGTTACTGACACAGACATCTTCTTCACAAGGCTGTACACCTCTATGAAATTTGTCTATGTAACTATTGACTGTGAATTGCAGAAACATGCCCGGTCAATAGATACAGCTCTACATTAATTTTATTGTTCTTTTTTGAACAGAATGCACAACCGTGTTGGGGTGTAACGTCGGTTCCCTGACTATGAAACTTGCCAAGGGGGGGTGACTTATAATATATTTTGCCGAACTCAGGGGTAGGAAATGTTTGTGAAAATACGGGACAAATTGCGTATTTTCGTGGATCAGTGCAGGACGATTTTGCCCAGAGGAATATGGAGGGCTAAGAGTGCCAAAATTAAATAAATAAATACACCAATAATTAATTAATTAAATGTGCCATGAATTGTTTAAAATGGGAAATATAAAGAGAAACTATTACTTAAATGTGTCATGAATTATTTAAAATGGGAAATAAAAATATTGTTAATTAAATGTGCCATGAATTATTATCTACCATTAGAAATAAAATCATTATTAATTAATTACATTTGTCATTTACAATTATTTCACTATTTATTTAATTTTGGCACTTTCACCACATCATGAATTAATTTTATCTGTCAGTGTGACCCATCAAAGTCAGTAGGCGGGACAAACAATGATCTATCTGGATCTTGTGCAGCCGATTGTTTTGGTCTGAAGCTGTGTCATTTCCAACATGGCGCCATGGACCAGGCCCAATACTGCGCATGTATTCACATTTTGCGGCAGACCGTGATTCAGGGCATGGATGTCATGTATCATCACTCATTGGTCACGTATTGTGAGATGGGTCATTGATGTTTATATTTGTAGTTCAGCCGTCACTTTATTGTGGTATTTAAACCATATTGCTTTGCCGATTGTAATATTTGCATCTGTGTGCGCGTTGCTATTAGTGCCTGACAGTAATCTTACATAAGGTTTTTCCCAATGGTATTGCTGAATAGATGCCTTTTCTTTAGAAATTGTAATAAAATTGAGGTGTATATCAATCTTGTGTACCCATATTGCTTATCAAGGGGCTGTGATATATGTACAGCATTTTCTAAAAAAAAAAAAAGTCACTCCAAAATAACAGTTAAGAACTTTTATTTGCACAACATAAACAATGTTTATGTTGTGCGGTTTGGCCCAAGATAAAACAATCGGTCGTCTGTCAGAAACAAATATAATTTGCTTCATTTAGCACCACAAGACACAGCTGCCATAACTGACACGAGTGTGTAGTAATTACACTGATACAATTAAAAAAAGAAATGACTAAGGAGAAAAAAAAGCAGGCTTAGTTTAAGTAACTTCACAGCATATCGAACTGGTTAACATTAAAGTAATGTCACCTTTGACTGTAAAATTGATGGCCATACCCTGTATTTTACGTTGCTCCTTCTGAAGCACATTTGGCATTAAAGGCCTAATGCGAAATAAAATCTTTTAAAGTCGAAGGACTCCATCATTATCCTGTTAATTCTCTTTCCTCTCTGTCGACATTATCACCAAAAATCAACAAACGATGAAATGTGACGCGATGCCATAAAGAATTCGCAAGCGTGCGCATGCGTAGTAGCGGAAGTTACATTTTCGGTAGGTGTAACATTTTCGGTAGTGACACCCCTACCTATATCGCTCAATTAAGGCCGTTGCGAAATTCTTCTTCTTCTTGATTATTATAGGTAGCAATGTAAAAACAAATACTGTCATCTATTGTCTCGGAGTATGTTGACGGGTCCCGTACCGATCCATTATCTGGGATCTATTTGTTTTGACTTGCTGTACAGGGTAACCAATCAGATGTTACTCTCGGTTGACGACCCGCAGTGACAGATAAAATTAATTCATGATGTGGTGAAAGTGCCAAAATTAAATAAAAAATGAAATAATTGTAAATGACACATGTAATTAATTAATAATTATTTTAATTCTAATGGTAGATTAGATTCATGGCACATTTAATTAAGGAAATTTTTATTTCCCAATTTAAATAATTCATGACACATTTAATTAATTAATTATTGGTGTATTTATTTATTTAATTTTGGCACTCTTACCCCTCCATAGAGGAACAGCGGTTCATGTTGTGATTGGCAGGTTGGAAGTCGGGCTGTGATTGGTCAATTGGTTGTCAGGCAACTGTGACGCTCCAATAGTGAAACAGCTGACATGGAATTCCATGATAAGTCGCTTTGTTTATAACAATAATAATAATAATAATAGTAATAATACATAATGCTTAATGTATTATCATTATTATTATGCTTAAAAAATGGAGGTTACACACCACAACGGACAAGCTTTTAAAACGTCAAGTTCATTTAAAAACTGTTAATGGTTCTTTATATTTTATCTCAAGTTTTGATCGTAATGAAAGGATCTGCAAAGAAGGGATTCATAGCTGGGTTATCAAGGCTGTCTGCAATTAATTTTTTTTGGACAGAAATTAACATCTGTAAGTGCTTGTCTTGTTCGTCCCTCCACATGAGTTATGGGGTCTGCTGTCATATGCTGGCTAGGGAAAAATAATACCTGCTTTAGTTTCTAGTAGAATAGATTACTGTAATGCCCTCTTGTCTGGTCTGCCTAAGAAATCTATTTCACATCTACAACGGGCCCAGAATGCCGCTGGCGGAGTGTTAACAAGCACCAGGCACAGGGATCACATCACACCTGCTCTCACATCCCTGCACTGGCTTGCTCTGGCTTCTAGGATTGATTTTAAAGTTCATTTGCTGATTTGTAAATATTTACATGGCTTTGCTCTGTCCTGCCTCAGTAACATGACTGTAAGGTATGTCCCAGGCAGGTCACTCAGATCATCCGGCAGTAATTTACTGATTATCCCTAAAACCCGGCTTAGGAGGGAGGGGGCAGCTTTTAGTCACTAGGCTGAAAACAGATTTTTTCTCCACTGCATATAATAATCTATAATAATCAGTTTTATTATTTTACGCATTTATTATTATCAGTTATTGCGGGGGTGGGTCGCTCCCCCCAGAAGACATAGGGGCTAGAGGCCCCTGTGAGGGAGGGGCCCCTATAAAAGTCCTTTATGATTTATTTTTTTTTGCGCTTATTATTATTTATTATGTGCTTATTTGAATTTCTTTTTTATTCTTCCTTTTAAATGTTTGCAAAACACTTTGTAAACCCTGTGGTTAAAACAAACTATATAAATAATGATTGATTGATTGATTGATTGATTCAGATAGATAGATGAGATAAAGAGAGAGAGAGAGAGTGAGAGAGAGAGGAGTTGGGAAGCTCAAAATTCCCACCAGAAAGCTGTGCTTGAATGGCTGACATTCTGGCTGCTGACTTGAAGATAGAAGTTGGTGATGTACTGAACTTACAAGAATGGCAAACGCACAGTTACTGCAAGGGACAATGCTTGTGAAATTCTGCACTATAATAGCAATGTTTCTATTTTACTGCCTCAGAATCTTATGCTAGAAAGCTGAACTGAAAGCAAATCATGAATCCTTCTGTTATCTTGCTTTGTATGTAGCCTAAGCGTCCCTTGTGAAAAAATAGTATACCATTAATATACTTAAGCACACCCTATTTAGAGAATACTTCTATCAGACTTTTTTGACCCAGCTTTAAGTATAATTAATATACTAAAGTTGTGATAATGATATTAATTTAATACCTTAAAAATATATTCAATGTATTGACTTCATACTTTTTTGACCCAGCTTATTTCATACTTAAATATACTTTAAATAGATTTAATGTAATGTACTTTTAAACATACTTGTAAGATGCTGAAAATACACTCACCTAAAGGATTATTAGGAACACCTGTTCAATTTCTCATTAATGCAATTATCTAATCCACCAATCACATGGCAGTTGCTTCAATGCATTTAGGGGTGTGGTCCTGGTCAAGACAATCTCCTGAACTCCAAACTGAATGTCAGGATGGGAAAGAAAGGTGATTTAAGCAATTTTGAGCGTGGCATGGTTGTTGGTGCCAGACGGGCCGGTCTGAGTATTTCACAATCTGCTCAGTTACTGGGATTTTCGCGCACAACCGTTTCTAGGGTTTACAAAGAATGGTGTGCAAAGGGAAAAACATCCAGTGTGCGGCAGTCCTGTGGGCGAAAATGCCTTGTTGATGCTAGAGGTCAGAGGAGAATGGGCCGACTGATTCAAGCTGATAGAAGAGCAACTTTGACTGAAATAACCACTCGTTACAACCGAGGTATGCAGCAAAGCATTTGTGAAGCCACAACATGCACAACCTTGAGGCGGATGGGCTACAACAGCAGAAGACCCCACCGGGTACCACTCATCTCCACTACAAATAGGAAAATGATGCTACAATTTGCACGAGCTCACCAAAATTGGACAGTTGAAGATTGGAAAAATGTTGCCTGGTCTGATGAGTCTCGATTTCTGTTGAGACATTCAAATGGTAGAGTCAGAATTTGGCGTAAACAGAATGAGAACATTGATCCATCATGCCTTGTTACCACTGTGCAGGCTGCTGGTGTTGGTGTAATGGTGTGGGGGATGTTTTCTTGGCACACTTTAGGCCCCTTAGTGCCAATTGGGCATCGTTTAAATGCCACGGCCTACCTGAGCATTGTTTCTGACCATGTCCATCCCTTTATGACCACCATGTACCCATCCTCTAATGGCTACTTCCAGCAGGATAATGCACCATGTCACAAAGCTCGAATCATTTCAAATTGGTTTCTTGAACATGACAATGAGTTCACTGTACTAAAATGCCCCCCACAGTCACCAGATCTCAACCCAATAGAGCATCTTTGGGATGTGGTGGAACGGGAGCTTCGTGCCCTGGATGTGCATCCCACAAATCTCCATCAACTGCAAGATGCTATCCTAAACATTTCTAAAGAATGCTTGCAGCACTTTGATGAATCAATGCCACGTAGAATTAAGGCAGTTCTGAAGGCGAAAGGGGGTCAAACACCGTATTAGTATGGTGTTCCTAATAATCCTTTAGGTGAGTGTATATCTAAGTATACTATTTATTTACAAGGGGTGTTTCCCCAGCAAAGATGATAATCGCCGGTTAGTCACTGTCAGATATCGACACTGGGATACTTGTCTGATTACGCTGATTACCAATTGGTGATTTGACATGTTCCCAGGTAAAACAATACAGGGAAAAAAGGATTTTACTTATGGGATCAGGAATCCAAGTGCCAGTTGTTGCTGCATTAGCTGCTGGGGATGTTCACATCTCCTCCTTTCAGTGATACGTGTCCAGTGTAGGGACACCTGGCAGAAAGATGGCTAAGGACTGCACTGGAAGCTCTGGTCTGACTGTTATGGGAGGGTTCACATCCATCTTGCTGTTGATGTGTTCCTATATATTCTATGATTTTTGGCTGTAGCTTGTACTTAATGTTTGTACCTCTAGTTTTGAGCAAAGATGCACTGCAGGCAATTAGTGATCATATGACTGCAGCAAATTGCCAGGATGCACAGAACACTCTGTAGACTATAATTCATTTTGAAATGTAAGCTGTGCTGCTAATTATATTGAAAACAAATGCTTATTGTAATGCTTTGTATTTTACTAATGTGTAGGATGTGTATATGTCTGTGTCTTAAAGTGTTTTCTGTTTCAGGCTTAACAGCTGTGATCTCACAGATGAAAACTGTGAAGTGTTGACTTCAGGTCTAAGATCAATCTCTTCCCCCTTGAGAGAGATGGACCTGAGTGACAATAACCTGAAGGATTCAGGAGTGACGCTGCTCTCTGCTGCACTGGGGGATTTACAATGTAAACTGGGGATTCTGAGGTCAGTATTATCGGGTATTCCACACTGCAAACTGGGGGTAATGAGGTCAGTATTTCTTGGTATTCCACACTATAAACTGGAGATATTGAGGTCAGTATTACTGGGTATTCCACACTGTAAACTGATGATACTGAGGTCAGTATTACTGGGTATTCCACACTGTAAACTGGGGATACTGAGGTGAATATTACTGGATATTCCACAATGTAAACTGGCGATACTGGGGTCAGTATTACTGGGTATTCCACACTGTAGGCTGGAGATACTGAGGTCAGTATTACTGGGTATTCCACACTGTACGCTGGAGATGCTGAGGTCAGTATTACTGGGTATTCCACACTGTAAACTGTGGGTAATGAGGTCAGTATTGCTGGGTATTCCACACTACAAACTAGGGATACTGAGGTCAGTATTACTGGGTATTCCACACTGTATGCTGGAGATACTGAGGCCAGTATTGCTGGGTATTTCACACTGTAAACTGGGGATACTGGGATCAGTATTACTGGGTATTCCACACTGTAGGCTGGAGATACTGAGGTCAGTATTACTGGGAATTCCACACTATAAAGATGAGATAGTGAGCAATTAGCTAAGGGAAAGGGAGGAGGGGGCCTAAACTAAACTGTAATTCTTGAAATATTTATTGGAGCAGTCACATTTATTTAATATTTATAATGGTGAGGTGATATTATTTACTGGAGAGTTTCTGTCTCTCTCTCTCTGCAGGCTAGCAGGCTGTAGAGTCACAGAAGAAGGCTGTTCTTCCCTGGCTTCAGCTCTGAGGTCAAACTCCTCACACCTGAGAGAGCTGGATCTGAGCTACAATCACCCAGGAGACTCAGGAGTGAAGCTGCTCTCTGCTGTACTGGAGGATCCCAGCTGTAAACTGGAGAAGCTGCAGTGAGTACAGAATATACATTTTACAAAAAAGGAACTGGATACCAAGAAAACCCACAAGGCATTTCAGCAGTTACATAATAAACAAACAGCTTCTGTTTTCTTCTCCTACTTCCTACATCCATTCAGCCATATAATCCATGCAAAACATTTGTGTTGGTTAGCGAAGTTAACGGTTCTGTTACAGTTAAACATACTGACTTTAACGTGTTATGGACAAAAATATAATGAATACCAAACAGAATCGGGATGATTTTTAAAATGATTTTTAGTAATTTAATTGTTTTCTGAAAATCCATTATGTCATGGCCCCTATTCTCCTCATTTGAATACAGTGCTGCAGTGTAAAAAGTGGATTTAAAAATGTTTAATTTTTTTAAGGGTGGGCCAGTGTGAACTCACAGAGAAATGCTGTGAGGTGCTGGCTTCAGCTCTTAGATCAAACTCCTCAACCCTGAGAGAGCTGGACCTGAGTGACAATGACCTGCAGGACTCAGGAGTGAAGCTGCTCTCTGCTGGACTGGGGGACTTACACTGTAAACTTCAGATACTGAGGTCAGTCTAACTGGGTATTCCACACTGTAAACTGGGGGTAGTGAAGTATTATCAGGTATTTCACACTGTACGCTGGAGATACTAAGGTAGAAAATAACTAATGATTTCAAAGTAAAGCAATAGTATCTAAGTCTACAGGTTGAGTTAAAAATAACATTAGAATCGCTAAGTGGAATGTTGAAAGGAAGATTCTATTGGAGGCTAAGGATGACATTAAAAGTTTCATCCAATATTTTAACTCCAAAAGAGCTATAAAAGCTGAAATCACTAATCTGCAGGATAGTAAGGGCCTTATAATTCAAAGAGAAATTGATATAGTAAATGAGTTTAATGATTATTTTACACCGGTGTTCACACTAGAGGACATGATTAACTTACCACCATTAGTATAAATACAGTGTTGCATATAAACAATATACAGTGCCCTCCACAATTATTGGCACCCCTTGTATAGATTTGTAAATAAGGTTAGAAAAAAATTCACCTTTTGGCGAAGCAGCTTCACCTCACACTGAAAAAATGAGAAAAATCCAACCTTTCATTGAAATAAATTTATTTAAAGAAAAACAAATCCTTCATCAAGAAATAATTATTTTCAACAATAACACATGTTCCACGATTATTGGTACCCCTGTGTCACGATGTACGCGCCCGGAGCGCAGACAAACTGGAAGCCAGGAATCAGAGAACAGGGGGTTTAATCAGACGAAAGGCAGGCAATAACACATTGACAAAATACACATGTAACGTCAATGACTGGACTGGGGGAACGAACGGAAACGCGGACTAAATACACTGGACTAATGACAGCAATCAGAAACAGCCGTAAAACACTGGTAATCCACATGAGGTTAACGAGGGGGTGTGGCACAGGAGGATCGGCATGATCGGGGCGTGACAGGACCCCCCCCCAAAGGCGCGCACTCCGGGCACGCCTAAGGGCAGCGAAGTGACGGGGACACAGGACCTTTAAAACAAAATAAAAAAACTCAACGGGGCACAGGGAACAAGACAGACACGCAGAACAGACACAGAGACAGCAACTCAGACAACCACTGACAAACAATGGGAAAAGCAAACAGGCACAGGGGAAACAACACAGTAGACACAGGGGGAACACCAACGGGAGGAACAAATGGGCCAGGAGCGGACGAAGGAGAAACAGGAGGACGAGGAGCAGACACAGGGGGCTCAAAGGGACCATAAGGCACAGAGCGACCGGGGGCAAACACAGGGGGCACAAAGGCAGGGGGCAAGTAGGCAAAGGGCAGGGGGAAACAGGGAGCCGGAGGGAACCCCGGCAGGCGAGGGGCGGAAGCTGCAGGGGCCACAGGCGACCATGAGGAGGGAGCAGGAGGGAAGGCCAAAGGTGTGGAGAAGGAAGGCGAAGGGAGCAACGGAGGAGTCAAGGAAGGCGCAGCCGCCGCCGGCCAAGGCGTAGGCGACAGATGAGTCAAAGGTAGGGGACCCGCAGTCGGCCGACGAGGCGTCAGAGGTGGGACCGTAGCCGGCCGACGAGGTGCCGGCGGCAAGACCGGAGGCGACCGCCGAGCCGCAGCCAGGGGGGCCACAGGCGACCACCGAGCCGTGGCCAGGAAAACTGCAGGCGAGCCGGGGGGCAGGACGGGCAGGACCCAGCCCCGGCGTCCCCTCCCCTTCTGGGAGACAGAGAGGCGGGGACCCGGCCGTAGTCTGCCACACTGGGGTGACGGTGGAGGAGTCACAGGGGAAGTCACGGGGGAAGCCAGGGCAAACCCCGAGGGGTCCCACTCAAGCTCCCCCTCCAACTCGACTATGGAGGGAGGAGCGTCAGAACAGCAGTCTGGGACCTCCTCAGGGACATGGGCCTCAGGAGATGCCATCTCAGGCACTGCAGGGGCCACGGGAGCCGCGGGGAGCTCTGGGGGCTGCACAGGGGCCTCGGATACTGCAGGAGGGAGCACAGGAGTCATGGGGACCTGAGTGGGGAGTGCAGGAGTCATGGAGCCAGGTGTGTCCCGGTGAAGGGGCAAGCAGCTGCTGGCTTGGGCAGCGAAGCGGTAGGCGGACGGGCTTCGGGCGTCCACTCAGACGAAGCGGTGGTGACGTCACCCGCGAACACCACTGGGTTGAGAATCGGGCGAGGATTCTCCCAACGCGCAGCAGGGCAAGCGGCAGAAAGAGAGACGGCCCCCAGACAGACCTCATGCCCGTCTTCTGCCTCTCCGCTTCTTCTTCCGCGTTCCTGTTGCTGCAAGACCAGGCACCTTGTGAGCCGGCTTAGGTCGCCAGTCAGCCTCCGGCCAGTACAGGCTGGGGTCGCAAAAGGCTTAATTCGCCGGGATCATCCTCAGCACCCTGGGAATGTCCTCCCTCAGCCGATGCACCGGCGAAATACCTGGTTTGTGTTTAGGGAGTCCGGTCATTCTGGCACGATGTACGCGCCCGGAGCGCAGACAAACGCACTGGAAGCCAGGAATCGGGGAACACGGGGTTTAATCAGATGAAAGGCAGGCAATAACACATTGACAATATACATGTAACGTCAATGACCGGACTGGGGAAACGAACGGAAACGTGAACTAAATACACTGGACTAATGACAGCAATCAGAAACAGCTGTAAAACACTGGGAATCCACATGAGGTTAACGAGGGGGGTGTGGCACAGGAGGATTGGCACGATCGGGGCGTGACACCCTGCAAATTATAGTGAACACAATGTAACTGAAGCATGTTTCCCATGTAAATTATACATTTTATACAGGGAAGCTACAAGAGAGAGAAATTGATCACAAAAAGTACTTAGATTTCCAGAAGGCCTTTGATGTTGCCCCTCACAAACGGCTCTTGCTTAAGCTCAAAGCTGCTTGGATTTTAGGAACTGTAGCAGCTTGGATCGAAAGCTGGTTAACAGACAGGAAGCAGCAGGTAGTTATTAGAGGCACAATGTCACAGTGGGCCTGCGTTCATAGTGGGGTACTGCAGAGTTCAATTTTAGGACCACTATTGTTCCTAATTTACATTAATGATATTGACATCAATGCATTCAGTAAACTGGATAAATTTGCAGATGACACCAAGGTGGGTGGTGTAGCAGATACTACAGTAGCAGCACAGAGGCTACAACGGAATCTTTATTTAATTAATGACTGGGCCGATACTTGGGAGATGAAATTTAACTCAAATAAATGTAAGGTAATCCATGCAGGGAGCAGAAATATAAAGTACAGATATTTTATGGGTTCCACTGAAATAAAGGAAGCTCATTTTGAGGAAGACCTCGATGTGTATGTTGATGCTTTCATGTCCCATTCTCGCCAGTGTGGGGAAGGCCAATAGGATGTTGGGGTACATCTTTAGGTGTGTGGAGTTTAAGTCAATGGAGATGATGCTAAGATTATACAATTGGTAAGACCCCACCTAGAATATTGTGTTCAGGTTTGGTCACCGTACCTTAAAAAGGACATTGCGGCCTTAGAAAGGGCTCAACTTAGGGCTACATGAGTGATTCCTGGTCTAAGAGGAATGTCTTATGAGGAGAGGTTAGCTGAGCTGAATCTGTTCTGCACCACATGCACACAGCGAAATTCACTTTTAGGTTAATAAAATAAGTCACCTTCTGGACTACTAATCTCATCTAATTGGGTAAGTCTGTCTGTCACTGATTTCATCTAATTAGGTAAGTCTTTCAGTTTCTAACTGTAGGTGCTGGGTGATAATTTGGTAATTTAATCAGTCTCATGTTACACCAAATCCTGCCACTAACAAAAATCTATCTGAAGGCTTTGGGAATTCTTTGGATAGTACGCTGGCTTCTGTCTGAATGACCACAAGACAACAATTGATTTGATAGAGAGATTTATTTGCACAAAACAGCACTAAACTACAACAAACAATGGACAGATTTAAGGAGGCTGTGAAGCTGGTAGGAAAATGGAGAGTATGATATATGAGTGTGTGACATATGCGACGTGTATGAGAGTGTCTGTGACAGGGTAGGTGTGTATGAGAGTGTCTGTGACAGGGTAGGTGTGTATGAGAATGTCTGTGACAGGGTAGGTGTGTATGAGAGTGTCTGTGACAGGGTACATGTGTATGAGAGTGTCTGTGACAGGGTAGGTGTGTATGAGAGTGTCTGTGACAGGGTAGGTGTGTATGAGAGTGTCTGTGACAGGGTACATGTGTATGAGAGTGTCTGTGACAGGGTAGGTGTGTATGAGAGTGTCTGTGACAGGGTACGCGTGTATGAGTGTGTCTGTGACAGGGTAGGTGTGTGTGTCTGCAATAATACTTATATAATGCTATAATTATATCTAAATGTTATAATAATATTTAACATTATACAGACACATTCATACATGTACATATATAACTGTACAAATTATTATAATTATTATAATAATACTATAAACTCACAGAGGATCATGGGTACCAAGCTCCCAGATCTGAACAATGCTTATGCTAGCCGAATATTTAGGAAGGCTAGCAACATTATCAAGGACCCCACTCACCCAGGTTACAAACTGTTTGTCTCCCTCCCATCGGGCAAAAACTTCAGGACCATTCAAATCACAAACAAACAGACTGAGGAACAGCTCTTTCCCGAGAGCAGTGGGCTCCGTCACACCCCTTCCCACAACAGAACACTGACCATTAATCACTTCCACACGTCTGTATTGCTGCTGATATGCAGTTGGTCACTTTACATCACATTGACGTGTAAATACCTATAATCTGTAAATAATTTAAGACTGCACTTGGAAATATAGTTTTTATATTGTATTTTACTAATAGTTATCTTAGGTTTATTTATATTTATACCATATCTATGAGACTGTATTCTATATTAATGTGGTACATTAATGTATACCTCTTTGCTGCTGAGCCGTGAGCTACCAAACAAATTTCATAGTATTTCTGATACAATGACAATAAAGTCTCTTATCTTATCTTAATAATTATTAAAAATAATTATAATATCTCTATCCTATACTCCGCATAATGTTTGCATAATGTTATGTCCGACTCAGGAATGGAGTTCATGTGATTTCTGGCCCCTCATTGGAGATCATGTGATTTCTGGCCTCTCAGTGGAGGTCATGTGATTTCCGTGAAGCATTCTGGAGCAGCAGAGAGACAAAAAATGCACCCCCCCCCCCCTTTTAACGGGTTGCTTCCTATCTCAAATAAAGGCATTTTTTGGTCAATACTGTAAACAATATACCTTTAATAGTGATTAACTGTCATTGTTGACACAACATGACATAGCAGGGGGCAGCTAATTCAGCACCTGGGGAGCAGTACCTTGCTCAGTGTACCTCAGTGGTGCCTTGCTGGTCAGGGATTCAAACCAACAATCTTTCAATTACAAGTGCGCTTCCCTAACCATTAAGTTACTACTGCCCACATCCCATCATAAGATCTTTATCTCTTTATAGAATAAGTCTTGTTGATTATACTATTCACAACATGGCAGAGACTGTTATGGTTACAAAAGCACATCATCCAGTTAATTTATTGTCTCTTTGCCACTTATGACCTTCATTTTTACTTATTTGTGCATGTGTGTGTGTGTGTTACTGTGTGTGTGTGTCTGTGTGTCCGTGTGTGTGTTCGTGTCCATGTGTGTGTCTGTGTGTGTGTGTCTGTGTGTATGTGTGTGTGTCTGTGTGTATGTGTGTGTGTGTATCTGTGTGTGTCCGTGTGTGTGTGTACGTGTCCCTTTGTGCATTGGGGAAAGTGAAAGCGATACTTTGGGTGGCAGAGATGAAAGTGATGAGAACGAGGAGCAAAGGGAAGATTGATAGGGAGGGGGGGTTATTTGGCCAGAATATCTCTGTATCCATCCAAGGCCTGATGAATCGCCCCATGTTCCCCATGGGCCCTGACATGAAGGCTATTCTGGTGTGATGCATTAAAAGAAGCGGAGCCTGCAGGTTGGCCCAGCCCAGGACGGGAGAGACCAGTGGGCGGGAGGGCGGCCCCTTGAGAATGGCCCCTGGTGGGTGGCCCCTGGGGGGCCCCCTACCCCATATCAGCTCAATGACCCACCCCCGGTGCATCAGGTGACCTGCCTCACCCAGAGGCACAGAAGAAACTGGTGCGTTCCATTTGCCTTGGGATCCGATTTTCGGATTCCGAGATTACGTCACATCCGCTAAAAACTGGGGAAAACCGAGTCGGATGCGTTCCATTTGCCACAGAAGTAGCAATACCATGGATCCATATGAAAAATCAAGATTTTTTGCTTAGCCGGACAACTTGTCGGATTTAAGGTACCTCAGTTAAAATGGCCTTTATCTTCGTTCACTTACAATTAGACGAGCTACCTTAAATCCTACAAATAATCCGACTAATCATGAAATACAATTCTACCCCGGTTAATTGTTAGCCATTGTTAGCAATATCAATTGATAACATACAAAACACCTCCACAGATATGTTGGATGGTATAGTGTGTGCGACCGATTTAATGAGCCACAAATGAGAAGTAGTGCTTAAACAGGATAAATCTACAACTTTCCCTTCTATTGATAATGGGCCCAGCCATCTTGGATTCTGAACTCGGGATCCTCTGTTCTGTCCGAGATATTTCTCAGATCGCCGAGAAACAGGAGCACGCATGTCATCACTTCCAGCTTCAAAACTTGGAATCCGACTCGGAATCCGAAATAAGAGGCGTAATTGTCCAAAAAGAAAAAAGTAAATAAAAAATAAATAATTCCACATATTTATTTTAATACATACGCATAGCATATGTATATACACACACATGCACAGTCACACATATATTAAAACATACAATACATGAATCAAACAGTAAAAATAATAATAATAATACCAAAAAAATCAGAAGGGGCGGGGGGGGGGGACAGTTTTATCCACAAAATATTTTGCTGCAAATATCAGTAAAGTTAAATATAAACAAAAATACCGATATACAAAGAAATGAGAGGAATGAAGGGGAAAGAAAAGTAATTAAGCTGCAGCTTGGTAATTACATAAAGTGAAATAGAGTAATGTAAAAGTACAGGCCCACATAGCATGCAGATAATTATCTGTCACGCCCATGGTGCACTATGGGCAGGTATACAGGCCCACAGAGTATGCAGATAATCATCTGTGACACCCATGGTACACTGTGAGCAGGTATACAGGCCCACATAGCATGCAGATAATCATCTGTGACACCCAAAAATTGCCTATTCTCTACTCCGTATTTATGGATTTAGTCTTCGAATGTCATGAAATGACTGTTATTGAAAAGGAGGCGGAGATGTGTAATCCCTTTCTGTTCCCATGAGTAATAGTTAATAGTGGGATTGTAAAGTAGGAATTCCAGATTATTCCATATTGTGGTGTATTTACAGGGTCTGAGAGTGCAGTTAGTGATTTTAATGGCTTTCCACTGGGCCGTCAGTGTTGTGGAAATGGCAGAAATGTTAAAGCAGTTATGTTTCTTTAATGAAACATTGAGTAAGGGTCAGTCTGCACGTCTGAGATTTTTACAGTACAGCTGCTCCTGCTCTAACCATGTAGTGTGACCATTTATTTAAGTGTTGCAGTTAATTTGCTAAGTAAAAATGAAGAAAAATCTGAGCTTGTAATCTGCTTTGAGATTAATTTTCATATGTGTAATGTTTGATTTTTACGTTTTTGTTTTTCCAGTAAAAATGTGACATTAATGAGTTCAGAGTTTGAAAGAATTTTTCTGAAGGTATGATAGGAAGCATTGAGAAACAGTAATTAATCTGGAGGAGAATTTTTATTTTGTTTGTTGAAATATGACCTATTAGTGAGAGTGGGAGATTCATCTTTTGTTTTAAGTAAGGGGGTGTAGTTTAGGGTAAACAAGTCTGGCAGCCTGGGGGAGATGTTGATACCCAAGTACCGGATATTTCCGGTGTGAAATGGACCATCCTGATCAGCAGAATCCCAGGCATCTTCAGACAGTGAGAAAATTATGGGTTTATTCCAGTTTATTATGTAGTTTGATAGTTTTGAAAAAGTATTAATAAAATTTAAATTTCATGTAGTGAGGGTTGAGGGTTTTGTACAAACAGCAAGATATCATCTGCATAGAGAATTTTGTGCTGAGTTATCGGTATGAATTCCATTTATTTCACTCTTCTGTCGTATTGCTGCCCCAAGTGGTTCTATGAAGATGGCAAACAATGAAGGAGAGAATGGGCAGGCGGGCCATCTTCCTCGTCGGAGTGTGAATGCAGGTGATGTGATCCCATCTGTGACCACTGTAGCTTTGGGTGAGGTGTACAGCATTTTAACCCAGTGGGTGAAAGACTCTCCGAAGCCAAATCTATGGAATGTATTAAAGAGAAATGTCCAACTGACTGTCAAATGCCTTTTCTGCAGCTAATGATGTAATCATGGTTTTAGTATGGGTATGCTGAGCAATATTGACTAAATTAAATAATCTATGGATGTTTTCTGAGGCATGTCTTGTCTTGATGAAGTCTGTATGATCATGATGGATTATAGTAGGAATGACTGTCTCTAACCGAGTGGCGAGAGCTTTTGCAATGATTTTCAAGTCTGTATTCATTAGCGAGGGTGGCTGGTAACTGGAGGGCTGTCTTGGGTCTTTATCAGGTTTCAATAACACTGTAATAGCCGGTAACTGGAGGGCTGTGTTGGATGTTTGTCAGGTTTCAATGACACTGTAATGGTCACTGTGCTCATATGATTCTGCTTCTAATGATTTCATTATGGTTTTAGTATGGGTATGCTGAGCAATATTGACTAAATTAAATAATCTACGGATGTTGTCCGAGGCATGTCTTGTCTTGATGAAGTCTGATAAGGATGGATTACAGTAGGAATGACTGTCTCTAACCGAGTGGCGAGAGCTTTTGTAATGATTTTCAAGTCTGTATTCATTAGTGAGAGTGGCTGGTAACTGGATGGTTGTGTTGGGTCTTTATCAGGTTTCAATAACACTGTAATGGTCACTGTGCTCATATGTGATGGGATTTGTGATGTGTGTTTAATTTCTCTATCCGTCTATTGAAGACTGGAGATAATAGTTTCTTCAGAGTTTCTTCGCTCCCACGACATTCCGGTAGATATAGCGAGGAGTCCCGGCGCTCCATGGATTACAATCCCCGCGGGCAGGGCGAAAGAGGCAGCGCAGAGAGAGAAAACAAAAGCGAGGATGTAGGGCCGGCGCGCTAGCGAGGCTACGCCGACAGCCTGTTAAACCACCGCTGCCCAGTATTTTTCTCACAAATGCCAGATCTCTCGTCAACAAGATTGATGAACTGAGGCTACAACTGGTATCAAACAACATCGTAAAGAAAAGCTGCGTTCTGCTGATCACTGAATCTTGGCTTCACTCACTGATCCCGGACTCTGCTATCCAGCTAGCAGGCTACACTGTACAGCGTCACGATAGGACAAATGACTCCGGTAAGAGCAGAGGAGGTGGACTGTGTGTGTACGTAAATAACAGCTGGTGTGCTAACACAGTGACTGTAGACAGTCACTGCTCCCCGAACCTGGAGTATGTGACTGTTAGATGCAGACCTACATATCTCCCCAGTTTACTGTGGTCATGATCACCGCTGTTTACATAGCACCGGATGCTAATGCTAACTCGGCTATCGACCTTTTACACCGTAGCATTAGCAGTCAGCTGTCTAAGCACCCAGATGCCGTGCATATTGTTGCTGGGGACTTCAACCATGTGGATTTAAAACCTGTGCTCCCTAAATTTCATCAGCACGTCAAGTGTGCCACCAGAGGAGCGACCACATTGGACAAAGTCTATACAAACATTAAACAGGGCTACAGGGCTACACCACTACCACACTTGGGACATTCTGACCACGTATCACTGTTTTTAATCCCGGCCTACATCCCACTCAGGAAAACTGCCTCCAACATCACAAGGACAGTTAAAACTTGGCCAGATGGAGCCTCTCAGCAACTGCAGGACTGTTTCAGCAGGACCAACTGGGACATTTTTGAACACCCAGACCTGAATGTATTTTGTGACAGTGTAATGTGTTATATCAAGAACTGCACAGACATTGTCACAGTGGATAAACGTATTTACGTTTACCCCAATCAGAAGCCCTGGATGACCAGGGAAGTCCAGAGGCTGCTGAAAGAGAGGAATACTGCCTTCAGGTCTGGTGACAAGGCTCTCTACAGCTCAGCCCGTGCTAGCCTGAAGAGGGGCATCCGGAAGGCCAAGTCAGATTACAAGAGGAAGATTGAGGAACATCTGGACAGCAATAACAGCAGGCAGGTGTGGATGGGTGTCCAGCATATGACCAGCTATAGGACCAGTGCCGGTGATGTGGGGGGTGATCTATCGCTGGCAGAGGAACTCAATCACTACTTTGCCCGGTTCGAGGTGGACCACCCAGAGACAGACGGACTCCATTCAGAAACCAACAATAACCCCGTCTTCACAGTAGGGGAGCACGAGGTGAGACGCACGCTGAAGACTGTCAACCCACGGAAGGCAGCTGGACCCGACGGCATCTTGGGACGCGTGCTGAAGGATTGTGCAGACCAACTGGCTGGGGTCTTCACCAGGATATTCAACCGGTCTCTGTCCCAGTCCACTGTACCGCTCTGCCTGAAATCCTCTATCATAGTGCCTCTGGCCAAGAAACAGACCATCACCAGTCTTAATGACTACAGGCCAGTTGCACTGACTCCCGTGGTTATGAAGTGCTTTGAGAAGCTACAGGTAGTCAGGAACCACATCATGTCATTCATTCCTCCTATGTTTGACCCACACCAGTTTGCCTACAGAGCAAACAGGTCTACAGAAGACGCTGTGACCACTGTTCTCCATACTGTTTTGTCGCACCTGGAGCTGCAGGGAAGCTATGCACGGCTGCTCTTCATAGATTTCAGCTCTGCGTTCAATACGATCCTCCCCCACACTCTGATAACCAAACTGAAAGACATAGGACTTCCACACTCCACCTGTCGTTGGATCAAGGACTTCCTGAGTGACCGCACTCAGAGGGTTAGAGTGGGCCCCTACTACTCCACACCCATCAGCATGAGCACTGGCTCTCCACAGGGCTGTGTGCTGAGCCCCCTGCTCTATACCCTATACACCCATGATTGCATTCCTGTCCACCACAGTAACAACATTGTCAAGTTCGCTGACGACACCACTGTCATAGGGCTTATCTCGGGGGGAGATGAGTCTGCCTACAGGGATGAGGTGGGAACACTGACAGAATGGTGTAGTACTAACAACTTGCTCCTCAACACATCAAAGACGAAGGAACTCATCGTGGACTTCAGGAAAAAGGCAGACAACATCCAACCACTCATCATAAATGGGGACTGTGTGGAGAGGGTCTCAAACTTCCGCTTCCTGGGAGTCACCATCAGCGAGGACCTGACCTGGGGGACACATACTGCAGAGGTAGTGAAGAAGGCCCAAAAAAGACTCTACTTCCTGAGGGTTCTCAGGAAGAACAACATCGCAGAGAAACTGATGGTGTCCTTCTACCGCTGCACAGTAGAGAGCATCATGGTCTACTGTCTCTGTGCATGGTTCACCAGCTGCACAGTGGGACACAGAAAAGAGCTTCACAGGGTCATTAAGGCTGCTCAGAGGATAGTTGACTGTCCTCTCTCCTCACTTGAAGAACTTCACAGCTCCTGTTGTCTCAGGAACGCAAAGAAAATTCTTCAGGACCCATCACACCCAGGACATGTACTGTTTGAACGCCTGCCCTCAGGCAGACGTTTCAGATCCATAAAAACCAAAACAAACAGACTGAGAAACAGTTTTTACCCCTCAGTCATTACGATGCTGAACACTGCTAGGTGGTCAATTTGAGCCAGGGCACCGTTCATGTTTACTTTACTACAGTGTTATTTTTGTTTACATTACAGCCTTATGTTTCATGCCAAAACTGGCTAAGGAAACAAGTGCAATACGTAGTTTGTTTGTAACTGTTTGTTAGTAGGTACGAAAGAAAGTAGCGTTCAGGCTCTTTCAGAGTGACTGTTTTTATTTTGCACTGGAGAATTGCACTTTAATTTCGTTGTACAATGTCTCATTGCTACAATGACAATAAAGATTCTATCTATCTATTACATCTCAAAAATGTTGATAGATTTCTGCAGGGAAACCATCCGGTCTGGGCACTTAATATTTAGGCATTTGGTTGAAGAACTTATGGAGTCCTTCTGATGTTAATGGTGCATCAAGTGTATCTGCTATTTCATTGGTTAATATGGGTAAGTCTAGATTATTTAAAAATGATTCTATATCAACTGCATCTGGTTCTTGTTCTGAGGAGTATAGGTTCTTGTAAAATGTTCGGAAGGTGTTGTTAATTTCACGTGATTATTGAAATATTTCTTAGAGCAGTCACTTTTACTTAAAAGTAATGCTTGTAATGGTGAGGTGATCTTATTTATTGGGGAGTCTTTGTCTGTCTCTCTGCAGGCTGTCAGGCTGTAGACTCACAGAAGAAGGCTGTTCTTCCCTGGCTTCAGCTCTGAGATCAAACCCCTCACACCTGAGAGAGCTGGATCTGAGCTACAATCACCCAGGAGACTCAGGAGTGAAGTTGCTCTCTGCTGTACTGGAGGATCCCAGCTGTAAACTGGAGAAGCTGAAGTGAGTACAGAGTGTGTGTCTGACACGCTACAGATACTTATGCATGTATGTGAAGAAGAGGCACCAATAAATAAATGGATACAGCAGCACTATGTCATTCTGCTTCTCCTATAGTGTGGACCACTGTGGAGAGTGCAGGACCAGACCAGGCTTACAGAAATGTAAGTGTGTTTGCATGTTATTTTAATAATACCATTAATACTAAGTTATGGTTGTATTCACACAATTGTTGTGATGAGTGTGGCTTTTTGCATTGTGTGTAGATGGATTTCCATGTTTGTGTTTAGGTGAGTTTCTGTGTGTCATTTTAGACAACATCCAAATGAGAAAAATAAAAAATCAAAATCATCACCAAAAACACAATCAATTCTTTTAATTGTTTTTAAAAATATTTTTTACAAATACATTATAGTTGCTCATATTGTCTTTGTGTTAGTCTGGGAGTGTAAGATGGTTAAAATATATTCTGATGTAGTTGTACATCTTTAATTTCACAAAAAAAGAATCCTTTCCATTTATTTTTTGTGCATGCCGTGAGTGTATGTGGTTTCTGTGCGAGATTCGTTAGTATTGTCCTAAGACGGCACCCGTAGGCAGTGACACCGGACTCTCTCCTCAAGTGCGAAATGTGAATTTGCATTTTTACAGGGTGGTTCTGGAACACTCCTTAATATTCATGAGAGAAAATTCCTGATTGGCCAGTGAATGCCTTAGACCCGGGGTGCCCAAATCCTGTTCTGGAGGGCCAGAGCCCTGCACATTTTTGGGTTTCCCCTCATTTAACACACCTGATTCAACTGCTTGTGCTAATTACCACATAGCACTTGAGCTGAATCATTTATAGTGGAACAGGGAAAGAACTACAGTAAGCTACACAGGGCTCCGGCCCCCCAGGACTGGATTTGGACACCCCTGCCTTAGGCAGAAAAAACAGGCAGCGCATGTTGATATTCACTGGCCAATCAGGTAGTGCCCCTCTCATAAATATTAATGAGCCAGCCAATCATGTAGGGCTTCGCTTATGAATGTTAATAAGATTTCCCGAATCACGGTGCAAAAAGAAATTTGCGCCCAGGACACACTGGATGTGCAGCGGAAAATATGGAATTTCATTTCGGCGCCCATGTTAACAGATTAGAGCGGCCATGTGCCTGCACGAGATGCGGGGCTCACGCCTCGCGGCAGCGGCGCCACATCTACAGTCACGTGCGTGGTAAGCGGTTCTCTATGGAAGCTTATTGCATTCATCTGAAAAACAATCAATTTTGTTTTTCCGAATGAACATAATAATCATCCTGTTTTTCTGAGTAATAATTTTCAGTTTTTCTGAATTAATGACATAAACTTTTTGTTTTTCATTTTGCACGATCTGTGTAGTTTAATCAACTTTTATTGATGGTTTGTAGATGGTATTATCATTAGTTTGCCGACTTTGCGCGGCACCTATACCGCCCCGTTTGACACCGCAGTGTTTCTCCCGGATCAGTAGATACAGTATGACACGTTTCACAGAAATAAGCCGATGCATGTGAAATGCATTCAGAGCGGCTTTGCTGTGACTAAAGACCATGTCAGACAATCGCTGCAAATACTGGATCCTCATGGAGCACAACTCCGGCGCCGGAATCGTCTTCGGAGGCGTTTGTATCGGAATCCAGGTCCAAACTTTTATTAAATATCACTTTAAATATTTAATAATATTACTTAAATATTCTGTTATTGATGGCCATTTTCAAGCCGCACCCGCCGGCTTTAACGGTTAGAAGGAAAGATACTGACTTTTAGAATTGATCTCAAGTGCCGTTTTGTGGTAAATATGGTTGTGATGAATGAATCTGATGAATGCTTTTTAATTTTATTTACTCGTAATTAAGCTGTTAGTTTAGCTCGCACCGCATTTTGGCGGCTCTTCCTGTCGGCATCGCGCGCCGTCCGACATATTTCATAAACTTCAGTTCCCACTTTGTTCAGGGAAGCTGTGCTATTTTTATATCGTACAGAAGCATAAAGTACAGGCTGCTTGATGGTATTAATTATTCTTCCTCCTGCCTACAGACTCCTGCCAGCTGACGCTGGACCCCAACACAGCAAACAGAGACCTGTCTCTGTCAGGGGGGAACAGGAAGGTGACACATGTGTGGGGGGCAAAGCAGCCATATCCTGATCATCCAGAGAGATTTGAATGCTGCCCCCAAGTTCTGTGCAGAGAGAGTCTGACTGGTCGCTGTTACTGGGAGGCTGAGTGGAGTGGAGTAGCCTGGATAGGAGTGACTTATAAAGGAATCTGGAGGAAAGGAGACGGTGCTGATTGTCGGCTTGGATACAATGACAAGTCATGGAGTCTGTACTGTGATCCTGACAGTTACTCTGTCTGTCACAACAATAAACAGACCCTCATACCCATAGAGCCCTCAGGCTCCCACAGAGTAGGAGTGTATCTGGACTGGGGGGCTGGTGCTCTGTCCTTCTACAGAGTCTCCTCTGATGGACTGACCCCCCTGTACAGACTCATCTCCTCATTCACTGAGCCCCTCTATCCAGGGTTTTTGGTTTTTCCAGACTCCTCAGTGTCACTGTGACATGTTCCTGGTTATCCTGGCAAAAAGGTAAAATCTCTGCTTTTTAACCTTTATAATCCTTTTTACTCTGAAATGTATGTCTGACTAAAATAAATGCCTGTGTTCAGTGAGCTTAATAAACAATAAAAATATAATTGTATAGTTTTTCTCTCTGACTAAAATGTAACTAAATGTAATAATCCTGATGAGTGTGGGGGGGGGGGGGCTTTCCCCCTCCCCTGTATATGTACATTTTATATATTTATGCCTATTTACTGTATTTCCTCCCTGTATAATTACAATAAAGGCTTTCTGTTCTGTCCTATTAATGTCCTGCTTCAGCGTCACCCAAAGCATAACTGAGTAACATAATGAAACCACAGTCTGGTGGAATAAGTTAAATTCACTTTACTGCTGCAGCTGAATATAACAAACACAATGACACTCAATCAATGTATATAATAATTATTTAACTGGAGACATAACAGAAAGTAAAAACATTGGAAAATACAATTATATCCTGTAACTAACCTGGTTCAGTGGATTAAAGTAAATGAAATTATTATTAATTTATTTGATTAAATGATGAAAATGTTTTATTAAATAATTACACCCCCCCCCCACCCCAATGTAAAAGGTCTGGTTACTCCCCCATATGACAGAAGGGGCAGGTGACCAGGCAGCCTTGCCACCCCCACCCCATTGTAAAAGGACAGGTTACGCCCCCATCTGTCTGAAGAAGCAGGTGACCAGGAACCCTTACCCCCTCTTCTCCATTCGCACACTGAACACCGGTTCCCCACAAGGCTGTGTGCTGGACCCCCTCCTATACTGTCTCTACACCCACGACTGTAGTCCAGCCCACAGCAACATCGGATCCCCACAAGGCTGTGTGCTGAGCCCCCTCCTATACTGTCTGTACACCGACGACTGTAGTCCGGCCCACAGCAACACCGGATCCCCACAAGGCTGTGTGCTGAGCCCCCTCCTGTACTGTCTCTACACCCACGACTAGTCTGGCCCATAGCAACAACCTCATCGTCAAGTTTGTTGACGACACCACAGTGTTTGGACTCATCTCAATGGGAGACGAGGCAGCTTACAGAGAGGAGGTCCTGAAGTTGGCAGCCTGGTGTTCAAATAACAATTTGGCTCTGAACAGCAAGAAAACCAAGGCGATCATAGTCGACTTCAGGAGGCACAGCCCCCCTCTACATCAACGGCGAGTGTGTGGAGAGGGTCCACACCTTCCGGTTTCTCTGCACCCTTATCTCTGCTGACATCTCCTGGACAGACAACATCACAGCAGTTACCAAGAAGGCACAGCAGCGGTTACACTTCCTGAGGGTCCTCAGAAAGCACAACTTGGACTCCAACCTGCTACTGACCTTCTACCGCTCATCCATCGAAAGCTTGCTGACGTATCATGGTGTGGTATCACAGTACTGTATCACAGTATGGTACAGCAGCTGCACACGGCAGACAGGGAGAGGCTTCAGAGAGTAGTAAAAGCAGCACAGAAGATCATTGCCTGCCCTCTCCCCTCCCTGATGGATATTTATACCTTCTGCTGCCTCAGCAGAGCAAAAAACATCATCAAGGACAGCTCCCACCCTGGCTCTGATCTGTTTGACCTGTTGCCCTCAGGGAGGCACTACAGGTGCATCACAGCAAGCACCAACAGACTCAAGAACATAACCACTCTGAACTCACACATGCACTCACTACACAGTCTAACCCCCCCAACCCCTGGACTTCCTTCTGTCCAACAACTGTGCAATATCCAATATCTAAATGGTATTGATAATAACTGTTCAATATCTGTATACTGTACAATATCATCGCTCTGTGTCGAACACCCACTACTCACTGCACATGATCATCATTACTGTGTAATATTTAAATAATGTGCAATGATCTGGATTTTTAGCCTATGGGACTCCGGAGGCAGCTGATGAGTACCGGAAGGCCAAGAGGAACGTGGCTTCGGCGGTCGGCGAGGCAAAAACTTGGGTATGGGAGGAGTTTGGCGAGGCCATGGAGAATGACTTCCGGGCGGTTTCGAGGAGATTCTGGTCCACCATCCGGCGTCTCAGGGCGGGAAAGCAGTGCAGCATCAACACTGTTTATGGTGGGGATTGTGCGCTGCTGACCTCAGCTCGGGATGTTGTGGGTCGGTGGAAGGAATACTTCGAAGACCTCCTCAATCCCACCGACACGCCTTCCAATGACGAAGCAGAGTCTGGGGACTTGGGGGTGGACTCACCTATCTCTGGGGCAGAGGTCGCTGAGGTGGTTAAAAAGCTCCTCGGTGGCCGGGCCCCGGGGATGGATGAGATCCGCCCGGAATTCCTCAAGGCTCTGGATGTTGCAGGGCTGTCTTGGTTGACACGCATCTGCGGCATCGCGTGGACATCGGGGGTGGTACCTCTGGATTGGCAGACCGGGGTGGTGGTCCCCCTCTTCAAGAAGGGGGACCGGAGAGTATGTTCCAACTATATGGGGATCACACTCCTCAGCCTCCCTGGTAAGGTCTATTCGGGGGTGCTGGAGAGGAGGGTCCATCGGATAGTCGAACCTCGGATTCAGGAGGAGCAGTGTGGTTTTCGCCCTGGCCGTGGAACAGTGGACCAGCTCTATACTCTCGGCAGGGCCCTGGAGGGTGCGTGGGAGTTTGCCCAACCAGTCTACATGTGTTTTGTGGACTTGGAGAAGGCATTCGACCGCGTCCCTCGGGGAGTCCTGTGGGGAGTGCTCCGGGAGTATGGGGTATCGGGCTGCCTTATAAGGGCTGTTCGGTCCCTGTACAACCGGTGCCAGAGCTTGGTCCGCATTGTCGGCAGTAAGTCGGACTCGTTTCCGGTGAGTGTTGGTCTCTGCCAGGGCTGCCCTTTGTCACCGATTCTGTTCATAACTTTTATGGAGCTGGATGAAGTGCCGGGGGAGAGGGTAGTCTGGGTTTCCCTGCTGAGACTGCTGCCCCTGTGACCCGACCTCGGATCCAGCGGAAGATAATGGATGGATGGATGGATGGATGGCAATGATCTACACAGTTATTTATTTATTCCTTCCATATGTACATAGTTTTTTCACTATTTATTTATTGTTTGTTGTTCTACATACATGTTTGCACTGGAGGAGCGGCTTTTAATCTCATTGTACATGTGTATAGCAACAATAAAAGGCATTCATTCATTCATGAACTGCTGCTACCTCCTTAGCAGGAACCACTGCTACCTCTCTACAAAGAACCACCAGTACCTCCCTACCATGAACCACCGTTACTTCTCTACCAGGAACTCCCAACAGGACCTCCATGGATCTCTACCCCAGTGGAGGTATACCCAATCCCGGTACCTCCCTACCAGGAACCACCAGGAACTTTATTTGAACATGGTTACAAAGTTATATGTGTAAAGTCAGGAACTGAACGAAGTTTTCAGAACAATATAGTCAAAATCCAGAAAATATAATTTAAACAACTTCACATATTAGAATGCAAATGGGTAATATCTGGCATTGGAGTTCTCTCTGCCACATGATTTCAAAAAGTAGTACTACAACGTGCCATATGACATATATTCCATAAAATTTAGTCAAATTTTTGGACTTCATTGGGTTGTTTCATTGTCAGGACGGAAATTGTATTTGTACAGTATCCAATAACTACACCGACCCAATGCATTTTGAAAGTGCACATCAGGATTTGAATGGTAAATTGTTGTAATTGGTCATAACCTTAAACCTAACCCTATTTTGAGGCCTTAGGGTGATAGAACAGGCTGTTGCAAAGTAGGAAATATGCTACGCATAATATCTTCTATCATTACACAGCTGATCTACCACTAAACACATACACTCACCTAAAGGATTATTAAGAACACCATACTAATACGGTGTTTGACCCCTTTCGCCTTCAGAACTGCCTTAATTCTACGTGGCATTGATTCAACAAGGTGCTGAAAGCATTCTTTAGAAATGTTGGCCCATATTGATAGGATAGCATCCTGTAGTTGATGGAGATTTGTGGGATGCACATCCAGGGCACGAAGCTCCCGTTCCACCACATCCCAAAGATGCTCTATTGGGTTGAGATCTGGTGACTGTGGGGGCCATTTTAGTACAGTGAACTCATTGTCATGTTCAAGAAACCAATTTGAAATGATTCCAGCTTTGTGACATGGTGCATTATCCTGCTGGAAGTAGCCATCAGAGGATGGGTACATGGTGGTCATAAAGGGATGGACATGGTTAGAAACAATGCTCAGGTAGGCCGTGGCATTTAAACGATGCACAATTGGCACTAAGGGGCATAAAGTGTGCCAAGAAAACATCCCCCACACCATTACACCACCACCACCATCCTGCACAGTGGTAACAAGGCATGATGGATCCATGTTCTCATTCTGTTTACACCAAATTCTGACTCTACCATTTGAATGTCTCAACAGAAATCGAGACTCATCAGACCAGGCAACATTTTTCCAGTCTTCAACTGTCCAATTTTGGTGAGCTCGTGCAAATTGTAGCCTCTTTTTCCTATTTATAGTGGAGATGAGTGGTACCCGGTGGGGTCTTCTGCTGTTGTAGCCCATCCACCTCAAGGTTGTGCGTGTTGTGGCTTCACAAATGCTTTGCTGCATACCTCGGTTTTAACGAGTGGTTATTTCAGTCAAAGTTGCTCTTCTATCAGCTTGAATCAGTCAGCCCATTATCCTCTGACCTCTAGCATCAACAAGGCATTTTCGCCCACAGGACTGCCGCATACTGAATGTTTTTCCCTTTGCACACCATTCTTTGTAAACCCTAGAAACGGTTGTGCGTGAAAATCCCAGTAACTGAGCAGATGTGAAATACTCAGACCGGTCCGTCTGGCACCAACAACCATGCCATGCTCAAAATTGCTTAAATCACCTTTCTTTCCCATCCTGACATTCAGTTTGGAGTTCAGGAGATTGTCTTGACCAGGACCACACCCCTAACTGCATTGAAGCAACTGCCATGTGATTGGTTGTTTAGATAATTGCATTAATGAGAAATTGAACAGGTGTTCCTAATAATCCGTTAGGTGAGTGTATTTACCCATTTTTTTCAACAAGACTGTCAATCAATAACTTACTCAGGGAGAGTGCAAGTGAGCAAAGGGTTGCTGATTCAAACCCCACGGTCAGAGGCTTGTTGGTTTGAATCCCACATTCGGAAAGGTTGCTGGTTCAGATCCCTTGGTCGGAAACCTGATTTCACTGTTCTGCCCTTGGGCAAGGCCCTTAACCCCCAGCTGCTCCAGGCACCAGCTGGCCTTGCTTTCTGAAGGGTACGTCACCGTGGATAAAAGCATTTGCTAAATAAACAAATATAATGAGATCGCCAGACATCGATTCTACATCCCTAATATAGTTGGGGACACAGAGGCCCCACAGATGGTCTTATCTTGATCTGTCAAGGTACAGGGTGAACTTGGGGAACAGAACGTTCTGCCTGAGTCCATTTTGGTTTTGGGGGGCTGCATGTGTAGAAGCCTGAACCTCTATTAGTGTGTCACCTGCCTCCTCTCTTCACGGGACCCCCAGTGTTTGCAAGCTGGGAACAAAAGCCGTCTTTATGACAGAGAGTCCAATGAGCAAGGCATTCTGGGAGGGTGCAGAAACGTGAACAGGACAAAGATGTGCGATTCCCATGGCGACTGACCGGGGGGCTGGGATTACCACTGTCGCCCTAAAAACCCACATTTTGTCGGAGTGGAGAGGAACTAACATACATTCTGAGCCCCTCCCTCTGGGATCAGGGCTGGCATCATATTTCATGGTTCTTTGTAGCGAGGGGAGGTATGGCCTCAATTTGGGTCCTACCTGAACCCAGAATGTGAGGAGCAACCGCCTCTTTAACACTGAAAAACTTAAGAAATCACACTTGTAATTAGAACATAAGAACTATACGAACGAGAGGAGGCCATTCGGCCCATCGAGCTCGCTTGGGGAGAACTTAACTAATAGCTCAGAGTTGTTAAAATCTTATCTAGCTCTGATTTAAAGGAACCCAAGGATTCAGCTTGCACTATGTTATCAGGAAGACTATTCCATACTCTGACTACACGCTGTGTAAAGAAGTGCTTCCTTAAATGCAGTTTGAAATGTTCTCCCGCTAATTTCCACCTATGGCCACGAGTTCTTGTATTTGAACTAATGCAGAAGTAACTATTTGGTTGAACAGCATCCAAACCCGTTAGAATCTTATAGACCTGGATCATGTCCCCCCTCAGTCTCCTTTGCTTGAGGCTGAACAGATTTAGCTCAAATAACCTTTCCTCGTATGACATTCCTCTAAGACCAGGAATCATTCTTGTGGCCCTACGCTGCACCTTTTCTAAGGCCGCTATGTCCTTTTTAAGATATGGTGACCAAACCTGTACACAATATTCTAGGTGGGGTCTCACCAAGGAATTGTATAATCTTAGCATTACCTCCCTTGACTTAAACTCCACACACCTGGAGATATACCCCAACATCCTATTGTTAGAACTATATTAAATATATGATGTTTTTTTATGTAATCAGTTAGACCTGAATTCACCATCATGTACATTGTAACAGCATGAGTTCACAGTGTAAAACAGTGAATGATAATAGTGGTAATAACAGTAACATGTCTAAAATTTCTAACAGCTTAAAGTAGGAATAGAAGCAGAAAAATGGAGCAGACAGAGAATAATGGGGATTCTTCTTCTTGCCCCCATTTCAGAGTGACAAAGTGTTAAGTGCAGTGCAGCGCTTAAGGGTCGGTTTGTGGCCTTTAGTTGTGGGTTAAGGGGGGGTTGAGACAGTGATGAGGCAGAGTGAGTGATCCTGGGGGGGCAGCATGGTGTTGAGGAGCCTGACAGCCTGGGGGTAAAAACTGCCACGCAGCCTGGCAGACCCGGCTCTGATGCTGCAGCATCTTCTCTCAGATGGCTGGAGTGTGAAATGACCATGTGAGGGATGTGATGGGTCCTGCACAATGCTGCAGACCTTGCAAAAAGTGGCTTGTAATGTTCTCTGCTGTCTTCACTACTCTCTGCAGGCACTTGCAGTCAGATTTGTTGCAGCTGCCATAGCAGATGGTGATGCAGTTAGTCAGAACACTCCTGATGGTGCCTCTATAGAACATGGTGAGGATGGGAGGGGGAAGGTTTGCTTCTTTGAGCCGCCTCAGGAAGTATAGTCTCTGCTGGGCTTTCTTGAATAAGGAGGTGGTGTTTTTTGTCCATGTAAGTTACTCAGTTATGTCCACACCGAGGAACTTGGTTCTCCTTACAGTTTCCACAGCAGTACGGTTGATGCTGAGTGGGGTGTGGGCAGGACCTGTCCTTCTGAAGTCCACAATTATCTCCTTTGCCTTTTCAACATTGACAGATGGATTGTTGTCTCTGCACCTTGTGGACAGCCTTTCCACCTCTTCTCTGTATGCTGATTCATCTTCTCTGTTTATCAGTCCCACCACAGTTGTATCATCCAAAAACTTGATGATGACGCTGTTGGAGGTATTGCAGCCCATACATACTGACTGGGGCCTCTCTGACAGGAAATCCAAGATCCAGCTGTAAAGAGTGGCATTCAAGCTTAACCCCCTCAGTTCCACAATCAGTTTTTGAGGGACATATTGAAGGTAGAGCTGAAGTCTATGAATAACATTCTGACATATGTGACTCTCTTATCCAAATGTGTCAGGGAAAGGTGACAGGCAGAGGCTATGGTGTCCTCAGTAGACCTGTTGGACCGGTATGCAGATCGGAGAGGGTCTAGAGAGGCAGGAAGATTAGTTGTTCTGTGTGACATGACCAGCCTTTCCAAGCACTTCATGATGATTGACATGAGTGCTACTGGGCAGTAGTCATTCAGGCCTGTCACTGATGGCTTCTTCAGTACTGGGATGATGGCGGTTAATTTCAAGCATGCTGGGACAGACCACTGGCTTAAAGAGGTGTTGAAAATGTCTGTGAGGACACCAGCCAGGTGGTCAGTGCATTCTCTCAGCACACGGCCAGGTATGTTGTCAGGTCCTGCAGCCTTGTGTGGGTTGACTCTGGATAGAGTACTTCTCACATCAGCTGTGGACAGACAGAGTAGCTCGTCACTGGGGGGAGGTGTCGGCTCCTTATTCTGTACATCAGAGTCTGCAAAAAAGTCGTTTAGCTCGTCTGGAAGGGAGACATCACCGCCACTGATGTGTGGGTTGGGCTTGTAGATCGTGATTGGCTGAATGCCCTGCCATAAGCGGCGTGTGTCTTTGGTGCAATTAAAGTGTTCACTGATCCTCTGCGATGTGCCTGATTGGCTATCCTAATAGCTTGGGACAGGTTGTCTCTAGGTGTCCTGAGGGCAGCCTTGTCTTTAGATCTGAAAGCTGCATTTCTGATTCTTAGCTGTATGCGCACTTCCCTCATCATCCAGGGCTTTTGGTCGGCTCTCGTGGTCATCAATCACAGAGTTTATATACTCCTCCAGGTTGATGGCGTCACCATTTATAGCAGCCTCCTTAAAAATGTCCCAGTCAGTAGATTCAAAGCAGTCTTGGAGCGCTGAGTTGGCACCAGCTGGCCACACTCTTACTGACTGGTTTGGTGAGTTTCAGCAGGGATTTATACACAGGAACCTTGAACACAGATACATGGTCTGAGTAGCCGAGGTGAGGGCGGGGAAGGGCCTTGTAGGCCTCACAAACGTTTGTACAAACATTGTCCAGACAGCTTATCGACCATAGGAATGGAACTCGGTGGTTAAGTGAGGAGTGTCTGTATAGAGAATGCTGCAGCAGGACTACAAAATTAGCAACTCACTGTGGAGGCAGCGATTGTACAACATTTTTCCCGTTTTATTGAACATTGTATGTCAAAACAAGATAAAATAAAATAATACAGGTAATGCATGATGAAATTATTCATATACTTTTATACTAGCTGACACTGGAAGAAAAGAGAAGAAGGGAAAGAAGAAGGAAAGGAAAAGAAATGTCACGCTTGCCGGTGCATGGAACATAAAGAAGGGCGCAGGGTGCCAAAAGTCGGGGCAAACACGGGATTTAATAGAGGCAGCAACAAAAGGATCAGACAACAAACGGGATGACATTACAATGACCGGACTGGGGAAACAAACGGAAACGCGGACTAAATACAATGGGCTAATGAAAACGATCAGGAACAGCTGGTAAACACGGGGAATCCACAGGGGGTTAATGAGGGGGCGTGGCACACTGAAGGAGCGGACGATCGGGGCATGACAAGAAAAAAGAATGATGGAAAGAGAAGGAGTGAGCAAATACAGTTCAAAGTCATTTTCCAAAGCCATTTTTGGCCATAATCAAAGCTAGAACTTTATATTGGAGGCCAATTATCAACTAAAAGAAAGTCTTTATTAGGTTTTAAAATTATATTGATTATGCTTTGGCATGATGTGGCAGGAAGTACTTAGTTTATTATGCTCTCATTATACATTTGCTGTAAGAAAGGAGCAGCTTTTCAGTGAAAGGTTAGACTGTCTGTTCCCAGCGGTTTATTATTTTTTAAGCAATTTATTGCACCAGACATCTCAGTTAAATCAATTGGGACGTCACAAAGTTCAGGATCCGCATCACTTATTCGCGTGATGTTTGACAAGAAATCAAAAATCTTGGATCAAGACTGCTGACATACATATTATTAAAGAACTCAGTGCAGAAGTTGGCTATTTTCTTGACGTCATCTGCAACATTTCTATAAATCCTCACACGCATACTGTAATGCACAGAGATGGGCATAAATACATAGAAATATATTTAAAATAAAAATACAAAATACTGAGTGGAAAAATGTATTTAAATACAAATACAAAATACTGTGTAAAAAAATGTATTTAAATACAAATACAGTATTTTGTATTTTTAAAGTACACAAAATACATGTGAAATTGGTCATCAAGTGCAGGCGTCCCTATTAGGCTGCAGGGTTCCCGCTGCCGCTCGTCACTCTCGTCATTGACGAAAACGGAACCCATGGTGACGAAGAAAAACGGCATCAAATCGTCACTCTGGCGAATTCAATTTTCAAATGACGAATTTTGAATTTTTGAAAAGTCGAATTTCATTTTTTCCCAATTTTCAACCGTATCACCCGTAGCACCTAATCAAAACTGGCCCGGCGCCCCGGACACACGATCGTCGATCATCCATGTCAAATGAGCATGAGCCGTTCTAAAAGTAGCAAATGTTATCGATCGGTGTGGGGACATTCTAAAACACTTAATGTGAAAACGCTTAATGTGGTTTAATGTACCAAAATAGCGACCAATAATCACCAAATTTCGCACACACACATCTGGTCATAAAGACTTTCACCTAACAAAAAATCAAAACTGAAATACAAGGAATATGGACTTCCGTTAAGCGTTTTCCCCTCCATTGACGCCCATTATAAGGAAAAGGCTTAATGTAAAATAAAGTCCATATTCCTTGTATTTCGGTTTAGATTTTTTGTCAGGTGAAAGTGTTTATGACCAGATATATATGTGAGAAATTTGGTGATTTTTGGTGGCTGTCTTGGTACTTAATCTTTTTTTTTCTAGATAAAAAAAAAAACTATCAAAACTGATTGGCTAACAGGCAACTAACGCTATTTTCCTCCTACACATGTCGGTGCTTTTTTATTCTTTCATGTTTACTGAAGGCAAATCTGAATGATGCACCATTTTAACTTTAATCAACACGGAATTGATCAGGATGACTCCCTTACCTTAATGCAGAAAACTGAGAAAAGTCGCTGATCCAATGCTGACTCTGCTGCAGGCAGCTCACGTGCATGAGTGTTAAGGTTGGGGGAGGGGTGTGTCTGAACCAAATCAGCACCCAGATAAAGAGGTTGATTGGCACAAAGTATTTTATGTATTTTGAAAATACAAAATACTCATCTTAAATGTATTTAAATACAAATTACGTTAGATTTTTCCCAAAGGCTTTACAATACAAAATACAAAATAGTATTTTGTATTTCAAATACGTATTTTAAATACATTTATCTAAAATACTGCCCATCCCTGGTAATGCAGTTGTTCCTGGCTTGCTGTCTTTCTAGCCTAAAGAAATAGGCTGAGTTCTGCTCACCTTATTCAAGCCATTTTTGCCACAATCTAACAAAGGCTCCTTCTGCCTTATGTTTATATATAATCATCCAATTTATTCTGTCACCTGCTACAATTTTTTCTGTATCAGTAAGACGATTGACTGGTTTGCAGGTTAAAGCAGTAATCTCATTTATAATTTTGTTTTCTTCATCTCTTCTGATTCAAGCCAAGTCACTACTAAACCTTCTGACATTTACAAGTTATTATTACAATATTTTTTCTGTATTGGGTCTGTTCCAGTGTAAGTCAATTATTTATTCTATATTTAAAATAACTACTTTATTTCACAAGATTGAACTGTTTAATTTCCAGTATGAAGATATTTTATATCCAGTAGATGATGACAATATGGATATATGGATGTCAATGGCTTGGTGGTCAGAAAATGGTGAAGGTATAATGTTTGTTCAGATATTTCCTAATTCATTAGAAGTAGCCAAACATCAGTTTGTGACTGATTTGAAAAGGTGATATTATTCCATGTAAAAGACCTTTGAAGTGGATGGGTCATTTTCCAAACATCTGCTCTGTCAAACTCCTGCATGAAGTCCTTCAGATAAGAATTACCACTGGCTGAATGATGCTGAGACCATCTGCTAGACTATTGAAATGGTGTCTTCACAGGTCTTGGTAATAAATCAATCAGACAGTGGCAGCTCATCCAAAATGCTGCCACCAGAGTCCTCACTAACACCAAGGAAGTAGAGCATATTACACCGGTCCTTAAATCACTGCACTGGCTTCCTGTGCATCACAGGATTGATTTTAAAATATTATTACTTGTCTACGAGGCACTAAATTTCTTGAACGTTGTGAAGCATCCAGAACCCTGAAGTCATCTGGCAAAGGTTTACTCAGTGTCCCAGAATGAAGACCAAGCAGGCTGAAGCAGCTTTTAGTCTCATTGCTCCCTGTCTGTGGAACAAGCTTCCTGAAGAGCTGAGGTCAGCTAACACTGTCAGCTCATTATAATCAAGGCTTAAAACGTTACTGTTTACTGCAGCTTATTAATAAATTAAATCAGCAGGAGTTTAGTGATACGTTGCTTCTACAATGTCACTTCTTTTTAGTTAACTGTTTATTTGTTTTTTGGGCTTTTAGACTTTTTAAAATTGTCTTTTAAATTGACAATGAACGTGTTTGTAAGTCCCACACCAAAGCTGCAATGGTACGTTTGGTACTGGAACTTCTGCTGCTGGTACTCGACTGGAAGTCAATGGAAAAGGGAAAGAACCAAAAGTACCGTACCTGGTGCAGTGGAAAAGCACCCTGAATAAACTTGCCTTACTTTGCAATTGGATTCAAAGTCTACAGAGATAAAAAGTTCATGTAAATGTGAAAAACCAGGAGGCAGCGGGAGAGAGAGAGAGAGAGAGACGCTCCCCTAGCAGTAGAAAATGAAACACAGTAAAACACACTCCACCTCATACAGGGAGAGAGAAGTGTGTGTGTGAACAGAGTCACAGTGTAAGAATTCTGCTCTGGTCCTGGGCACTAATACCGGTACGACAGTATCTTTGGTAACTAGAAGGACACAGAGAGAAACAGGATGTGAGTAAAAGGAATTTACTTGTGGGAGATGGACTTCACTCACTGTGGAGATAACAGCAGTAGAGTATAATCATTGAGGGACAATAACAGGCATTTTAACAAACTGCAAACCATGGTAAGTTACACAATACAAATTTTTGGTTTCTATAATGTAGAAGAAACATGTTTCATGTGATCTGAGTTTTGCAGCCAGTAGGAATGTGAAGCTCTTTCACCAGTTATCACAAAGATTTAAACTTATTGAAAAGAAACTGACTTGGTCACACAAATGTGAGGCTGACTGTACTGCATACTCACTCTGCATGGTCTACATCAGGGGTGGCCAGTCTTACCCGCAAAGTGCCAGTGTGTACGCAGGTCTTTGGGATAACCTTTAGGTCAGCTATTCAACCCCAGGTGTGAGGACTCTTCAGCCAATCAGTCCTCTAATTAGTAATCCAGCAGAAGCCCGCAGACAGCAGCCCTTTCTGGGTAAGATTGGCCACCCCTGGTCTATAGTAACATGAACAAACTAGAAAATGTATTAACCTGGGTGACGGATCTCTGCCATTTTCATTCTGCAAACATTCTCCAGTTGATCTTTCAGTTCAGAAATCACCTTGCTCAAATTCCCAAAATCAGATCTTGGACTGGCAGAGATTCTGGGTCCAAATCCAGCTTCAGGGGTGACAGGAAGAGCCTGGTGCCTCTACAGACACACAGTCTGATTAAACAGCTTCATCAATACAAATGTGTATTGCAATCTAATTAACAGGACCTTTAACATCTGACAAATGAAAGACTAGTTGAAATACAATGACAATATGCATTCATTTGAATTCTCTGGTTTTCTTATTGCCAAAGTAGCTGTTCTGTTACCTGGAGGAAATGGATGTGATCCTCTGTGTGTGAAAACTGCTCCAGCTCAGAGTGTCTCCTCTTTAGTTCATCTATCTCCTGCTTCAGTCTCTCCATGTCTCCTTCAGCCTGACTCACTGCAGCCTTCTGCTGATCTCTGATCAGCTTTGTCACCTCAGAGCGTCTTCTCTCAATGGAGAAGATCATCTCAGTGAAGATCCTCTCGCTGTCCTCCACTGCTGACTGTGCTGAACTCTGTTGGTGACACAGGGAGCAGAGGACGGTAAATTACAATTGGCCCCTTTTGAGACTCCATCGAGCTTCATTGTACAATAGAGATGTGAGCTGACAGGAGGTATAAAAACAGCACAGGGCTGGGGTTTGGAGCGTCACGGTGCTGGATGCCTCAGGTACTGAAACCCAACCAGCACTGATTGGAAATGATCTCTCATTAAGCTCATACACTGTCAGCTGCAGGGATTTGGAAGAGACTGGTGGCTGTATGGGGCAGGTTGGTTGTCAGTATTGGGTCTCAGTTTAATGTGACTTTTTGGTGTTTCTTTGCATTTCACAATTGTATGAAAAGTCACCATTTATCAAGAGGAATGCCATTTAAGGGCCAATTGAGAAAGTCCAGTGCCATCATCCCCCCCGGTAGAACCCTGGTTCATTATATCCCACAGTGACCTTACATTAAATAAACCTTAAAGGACTTAAGTCGCCCGTCTTGGAAGAGCCTCGATTCAAGCCTGCAAAGGTTCCTACAAGCCAGCTGTTATCATCTCTTCAGGTTCATACTCACTGTGAATGAGCCCACAGCCTCTCTCAGCTCCTGCAGCTCCTTCTCTCTCATCTGAATTCTCTGCTGAAATTCCCTCTGTGATTCACCCATTTCTTTCTACAGATAGGAAACAAGATGACAAAACAAGTTTGTTTCATTAGCTGAGATCACATTCATTAATCATCCTGTCCAGGGTGGACCCCAGCCTTGGGCCCTATGCTGCCTGGGAAAGGCTCCAGACACTCCCCCTGAGCCTGACCTGGATTACCGGTTAGGAGATGCATGGATGGATATTTGTTTTATTGACTGTAGGTAAGATAAACTTGATGAAGTCCCTCTGACTTATATTCCCAGTGAAGGATGTGATTGTCAACCTGAAGTTCACATACTGTATATAATTTATACACTTAGTTGCCACTTTATTAGGTGCAACCAGCTAGTACCCAGTAGGACCCACTTCTCCAGAACCACTTCATGTGTAGATTAGATATGTGTGCAGAGCAAACCACGGTTTTAATTCACTGTTATCATTGTATTTGTGGCCTCCTGTTAGCTGTAGTTAACATGTCTGGCCATTTTCCTCTGACCTCCCTATTTATCAAGGTTTTGTTTGCCCACAGAACTGCCACAGTCCGGTTGGGTTCGTGTACTGCAGCATCCCCCCCCCTACAACTCTTGGCATTAACAATCACACTATACAGTATTTAAAGCCACACACATCTGAGCCATTAAAATTCACTGTTTGAAGCAGTTTTCAGTAGGACTTCAGTCAGAACTTTTTCCACTTTATAGTAACACCCTGACACAGGTTTGCCCCATTGAGAAAACAGCTACTGGTAAAAGTGAAGGTGCAAAATTTTCTCTTTAATCAGCTCCAGGACATTTTCAGTGACTCATTTTCTGTGCATTTTCTTTCCATGTTACAAACTCAGCTTTATCACAATCTCTCTCTTTTTAATGCAAACTTATTCACATGCAACAAAAACTATTTTTACTTTATATGAAATTCATCATCGTTTCCAGTCTGACCTGTTTCTCTGCCTTTCCTGCAGCAGCTGAGACTGTATCATGGCCTCTGTGTTCATCCATCACACACAGAAGACAGATACACTGCTGGTCGGTACGGCAGTAGATCTCCAGGGGTTTGTCATGGTGGGAACAAATCTTGTCCTGCAGACGTCCAGTGACATCAGTCAGCTTGTGCTTCTGAAGAAGTTCAGTCTGCCTAAGTCTATGATGGTGCACTTCTACACTGCCATCATTGAGTCCATCCTCACCACCTCCATCACCGTCTGGTACCCTGCTGCCACTGCTAAGGACAAGAGCAGACTACAGCGCATCATCCACTCCGCTGAGAAGACAATCGGCTGCAACCTTCCACCTCTACAGGACCTGTACGAGTCCAGGGCTCTGAAAAGAGCAGGAAGGATTATGGCCGATTCCTCTCACCCTGGTCACAAACTCCTTCGGACTCTCCCCTCTGGCAGAAGGTTGCGGTCCATTGGGACCAAAACATCACGGCATAAGAACAGTTTCTTCCCCACCGCGGCCCACCTCATCAATAAGGCCAGGAACACTCACTCAAATCCCATTTCCCCATCCTAACACAAGTATGTTACATATGTATATATTCCACCCTGAACATACCCCATGTACATTTTATTTATATTATATATTTATATGCTGATATATCTACCTCCACATCTCTGGCACCAACCACCAAAGCAAATTCCTTGTATGTGTGAACGTACTTGGCAATAAACCCGATTCTGATTCTGATTCTGATTAAAAGCTGGAGACTCATAGTGAGACTGGAGGTGAGTTTCACAGTAGGAGGCCAGACACACCAGGCAGGACTTGACAGCTTTGTGTTTTCTCCCAGTAGAGGCGTCCCACTCCACATCTCCAGGTCCAGCATAATGGTCAGCAGGAGTAGCTTCTTGTATTCCAGTCTTCTTCAGTTTCTCCACCACTTCAGCCAGTATGGTGTTTCTGCCCAGAACAGGTCTGCGTATGAATATTTAGAAAATCATCTCATGTCCCACAGATGTCTTGAAAAATGTAAACATCAGTGCTAGATGGCAGCAGAGGACGGCGTCCAGGGAATATTCTTCAATTTTTGTGACCATTTTTGATAGAAGGGGTGATCTGTTTGTTATAATAGAACAGGGTATATTCTTGAAATTCAATGGTAAACGTAAATCATCTGCCCCACGGACCTTAATCACTGAACTCCAGCGAAAATATATTAAGTTTAAACTGATTACTCTCTCTTTGGAATATGCTGGAAAGATTTTTATAATGAAATTCAAACACACACAGCTTCTGTCTTACCTCTCAGTTCCCCTTGTTTTACACCCCACAGGGGGGCTCATTTCAGAAGCAGCTCCCTCCATTTCTGTGCCGATCCAGACCAGATGACTCCTGCAGGGGTCTCTCTGAACACAAAGGGTAAATATATACATACATACTTACATACATAATATCCACGACTCAGAGCCGTCAGTAGAGCAGTGCAACCGCCATGCCACCCAAAAAGGAAACTAATGATTTTTTTCCCCATTAACTGTATGCAACCACATTTCATCTGAGTGTCATTTTGGCTAAATATTAGGAGTGTAACGGTACATGTATGGACTGTGTACTGTCTAGTACATAATGTTCAGTCCGGTATGCACAATGAAAAAACAAATACATTTACTGACAGGGGCAGAGCCTGAATTCACAAGTAGATGTTCAACATGGAAACATTATTCTTAGATTTTGCTATTCAGACACCTGGACAGACGCATGCATTTGGATTGCAACTGTTCCTAATTGTGTTGTGTTTGCAGTTCTAATAAAACATAATTCCAAAATAATTTCTGTTTTTCCTGCTGTACTGAAATTACACCGTATCCTAAACCATTGCTGTCAGGGTCAGCCCCTGTTGTCTCACTCTGTGTCCCTTCCCCGTTTGGCCAGCAGGCATTGCTGGTCATCCCGTCCTTCATGTTTGTCTTTGAGTGTCCTCTGTTCTGTTGGCCTCATGGCTCAACACCTTGAGCGTCCGGTTGTCTTTGTACCATCTGTCCTGTGTTTGAATCCCGCCTCCTGTTTTTGTATTTTGCTCCCTAGTGTTTCAGTTGAGTTTGTCTAGTTATTGTATTTGGTGATTTTGTATATGGTTTTTGGTTTTGTTCCTTGTGCCCTCTGCTTGTGTCTTTACCTGTTTAGATTCCCTAGTGTTGGTTTCTGTTTCCTTGGTTAGTTATTAGTTTCCCTGTTTAGTTCCTTTGAGTATTAGTTTCACCTGTGCCCTGTTTCCCTGGTCTTTGTTAATTAGTCTCACCTGGGGGGTATTCCAGAAAGCTTGGTTAACTTACCATTTGGTAAATCTTAACCTCTGGGTTGATATACCCCAAACCCGCATACCATGAGTATGTCGGTTCCAAAACACCTGAGAAGAGTAAGTTCAATCAACCTCCTATTGGTTACCCAGAGTTAATGCGCGTGCACCGTGCATACATAAAGACGTTTTCAATTGATCGCCGATTTCACGAGTCAAAATGGAAAATCAAAGTGAAAAAAAGAGAGCGGCATACTTCACAGAGGCGGAGTTGCAAGTTTTAATGCACGCATATGAAGAATTCAAGCCAATAATAATCAAAAAAGCAATACGGCTGCATCGGCTAAAGAAAGAGAGTTGGCTTGGCAAAAAATAACGGACAGAGTAAATGCGTGTGTATTAAATTGCAAATTTGACATCGCCTCCCCTTTTATTATAATGCAAAATAATTAAACACGTACCCCTTCCGCATCCTTTTGACTGTTAAATCACTATGAAAGCATTTACTTGTCCTGCCATTCATTTCTTTAGGTTAAAATAACAATGTGTATCGACGAGGAATATATGGTTTCTTATTTAATAAGGTGTAATCCTTCTGGAGCCAGAAGAACTTTGAGCCAAGTCAAAATGAAACACAAAAACATTCTGCAAAAAGGTAATATTTGATTACACGATCACTGAACTATTTATTAAACACGATTTAGTATATTCTTTCTGTCATGTAGCTAATAGAAAAAAGGCTGAAGCCCGTCTAACTGGCGGGGGCCCACCACCACCTCCCCTCACCCCATCTGAGGGCAACCAGTGGTAACCAGCATTGTACTGTCCTGTAATGATTACCGATAGTTAGTGGAAAAAAGTAATGAGTTTGATGATTTTAACAAGGCAAAAAATTAAGGATACAAAATCAAGTTACTTGCACATTGATACTATGAATAGATTTCCTATCAACATAGTCTCCCTCATTTATTGAAGGAGCTTTAATAGGAATGTAGGTGCCATCAATGCACCCAATTATGAATGAATGAATGAATGCCTTTTATTGTCACTATACATGTATTACATGTATTCCAAATTACATTTGGAAACCCTGAAATAGAAAGTCATATATGGAAATACCAAGTGTGTGTGTGTGCAGGATGAATACATGTATAGATATAAATAGTATGACTACATAATAAATATGCATCATAGATTTTACTACAAAGGACAAACCTACCACTCTATGGAATTCCTCATTAATAACACGCAGAGCTTTATGGACAGGGAACTGTACAAACGTGTGTACACACAGTTGCCTTTCCCACATGCTCTGCGTCGCCCATATTGTACAAAAAATGCCCTGACGCAAAAAACCGAAGTGCTATGTACAGAATGTTTTCTGTGCTAAGCGCAGACCCGCGGTTTGGGTTTGTGACATTTGCAATATGCGGTTTCAAGAGATGTTAAGTAAATTAACGATTCTTTTGAAAACTGATAACGCTTTTTCAAATAATCATTAGGAAATGAAAAGACATCAATACGCGGTCTTATAACTCTCTCCCGGTGAAAAAAACCTTGTATAATTTGTGCCTCCACGTCCACAGGATCGTCATCAAAAGGGCACGCCATGCTCAGTAACCTTCTGCAACAAACTGACCCTGGAACATAACCTGCTCAGTAGCAGGTTATCTTCAGAGAGTAAGCTGCTATGGTTACGTACATACCCAGAAAGTTAACCTCCATTTTTGGAACCGAAAGTTGAGGTTATCCACTAACTTACCCTTAAACTTACCCGGGTATGTCACATAACCTGCTTTCTGGAATACCCCCCTGTCCTGTGTTAGTCTCGTTACCCCTTTAGTATTTTAGTTCCTGCTTCTGTTTAGTTCCTTAGTGGTTCATTGTCTATGATGTGTTCTGTGTGTGTTGTTGATTGTGATTGTATTCAGATATTTTTGAGGTTAGATTGGTATCATGTGTCCCTGCCCAGTTTATGTTTATTTGTGATTTGTAGTCTTTATTTATCCCCTTTAGTTGTTTGACCCAGCGTGGTCCTTTTGGTTTTGTGTTTGTAGTGTTTTCTTTTTTGATTAAAACCCCATCTGTCTCGGAGCCGCCAGTGGGTCGTCCGCCCCTTTTTGTGCACCATGCCTCGTTCCCGTGCCCGAGACGTCCGGATCCCTGACACATTGCATCAAACCATGAATTTTGTTACACCCCTACTAAATACATATTGGAAATACACTTAATCTAAATCCTCTCTAAGAGCAGAGATCACATAGCCTCACACAGGCTAACGCAACATGCATGGCCACACTACTGCTTGGTGCTAGCTGGTCCAGAAAGGTCACACTGTAGATGGTCAGCAGTCAGTGAGTTATGATTCTTTGTTATAGTTGTATCTGTATTACAATGACCAAGCAGTAGCAGCACTATGGTTTGCAGTACTTGGTTTCTGCTGGTCTCAGCTGGGGCCCCGAATAAGCTGCTCGCTGTGGGACCTGCCCTTCCTCAGAGACGGGCCTGCTAGTACTCAGCACCTTACATTAAATTTACTCACTGGGTCTCCATTATGTTGCTCTGATATGTTGCATATTTAGTATTACACCTACTAACAGAGTACTGAGCAACTGAATTTCAGGGATTTTGTGATATAGGTCATTATCTTATACTGCGATGGGTTGCTGCCCTGTCCTGGGTAATTCCCTGCCTTGTGCCTGTAGCTTCTGCATAGGCTCTCAACCTCCGAAGGTCATGATCTTATACTGCGATGGGTTGCCGCCCTGTCCTGGGTAATTCCCTGCCTTGTGCCTGTAGCTTTCTGCATAGGCTCTCAACCTCCGAAGGTCATTATCTTATACTGCGATGGGTTGCCGCCCTGTCCTGGGTAATTCCCTGCCTTGTGCCTGTAGCTTTCTGCATAGGCTCTCAACCTCCGAAGGTCATTATCTTATACTGCGATGGGTTGCCGCCCTGTCCTGGGTAATTCCCTGCCTTGTGCCTGTAGCTTTCTGCATAGGCTCTGAACCTCCAAAGGTCATGATCTTATACTGCGATGGGTTGCCGCCCCTGTCCTGGGTAATTCCCTGCCTTGTGCCTGTAGCTTTCTGCATAGGCTCTCAACCTCCAAAGGTCATGATCTTATACTGCGATGGGTTGCCGCCCCTGTCCTGGGTAATTCCCTGCCTTGTGCCTGTAGCTTTCTGCATAGGCTCTGAACCTCCAAAGGTCATGATCTTATACTGCGATGGGTTGCCGCCCCTGTCCTGGGTAATTCCCTGCCTTGTGCCTGTAGCTTTCTGCATAGGCTCTCAACCTCCGAAGGTCATTATCTTATACTGCGATGGGTTGCCGCCCTGTCCTGGGTAATTCCCTGCCTTGTGCCTGTAGCTTTCTGCATAGGCTCTCAACCTCCAAAGGTCATGATCTTATACTGCGATGGGTTGCCGCCCCTGTCCTGGGTAATTCCCTGCCTTGTGCCTGTAGCTTTCTGCATAGGCTCTGAACCTCCGAAGGTCATTATCTTATACTGCGATGGGTCGCCGCCCCTGTCCTGGGTTATTCCCTGCCTTGTGCCTGTAGCTTTCTGCATAGGCTCTCAACCTCCAAAGGTCATGATCTTATACTGCGATGGGTCGCCGCCCCTGTCCTGGGTTATTCCCTGCCTTGTGCATGTAGCTTTCTGCATAGGCTCTGAACCTCTCTCTGCCCTGGGCCTCCGGATTCAGGGTACGGCTATACTGCCACCCTCTTCTGATGAAATGGTCCAGCAGTCGGATAAAGTCAAGTCCTCACCCATTGGATGGGCAAAGGGGTTTGTCCATCGCATGAAAGTCAGAGAAAATTTGCCTCCAGTGCAGCAGAGATTTCAGCGACTGCCGTTTTCCATCAGTCAGGCGGCTTCTGATGAACTGGTTCACCTTCAGGCAGCAGCCATCATTGAAAACATAGACGCCTCCCCATGGGTCTCCCCGATAGTGGTAACCATTAAAAAAAATGGCAAAATTTGTCTCTGTGTGGAGTTCAGAGAGCCTAACAAAGCTCTCATAGTTGACAGCCACCCGCTTCCCCATATGGAGGATCTCTTTGCAGAGCTTTGAGGTGCCACTGTGCTCTCCAGCATAGACCTAGCGAGCACCTATCACCAGGTGATACTACAGGAGGACAGCCGCGATTTGGCTGCGCTCATCACGCATGATGGTCTTTCATTTCCATCGCTTGCTATATGGGTTGGCCTCAGCCCCTTCAGCATTCCAGAAGCTGATGGCTTCTCTACTGGAAGGACATCAGGGAGTCCAGAACTATTTGAATGACCTGATAGTTTATGGAACAGACATTCAACAGCATGACCACAATCTATGGGCTGTGTTAAATACACTGGAGCATGCAGGTCTGCAACTGAACAAAGAAAAATGAAAGTTTTAAGGAGGAATACCTCAGAATGGAAAGGCAAAGATGGAAGAAGAGGGTGGAGGAAGGGAAGATACAAAATATCAATGACTTGAATGGAAGGGATAAGAGAAGTCAGAGAAGGGCTTGGAAACATAGACAACAAATATCAAGAGAAATAAATACATATTAGACCAAATAAAAAAATAATAATTTGCCTTTAATTGTGTCTAATGGTGTTGACAAAAACAAAGTAATAACTGAAAAAATGCCTATTTTATGAAAAAAACACAAATTGAGGAGGTTGCACTGGTACATTGCTAAACAGCCAAGACCTTGGTCTATAACAGTGGTTCCCAAACTGGGGGGCGCAGAGGTATTGCGGAGGGGCGCAGCAATGGGATAGCCTCAGGGGCATGTGCCACCCTAAAACAATCTCTTCACAGACTGGACGATTAAACAAATAAAGCAGCGTAACATTACAGTAACTAACAATAAATAAACCACTAACTTACGTGTACTATTAGAGCATTTATGTCATTTATTTAAACTTTATTTTACCAGTTCTCACTGCCATAACTTCCTAAAATACATAAAGTCAAAGTTGAGTGTAATGATTCGGGGGGTGGGGGGTTTTGGGAGGAGTGTTGTGAATGTTGGATAACGTAAGCCAAATGAACATGGCATAATAGTGAATTGAGAGAGAGGGGGAAGGCACACTTCATCCCCCAGGGTTGGAAGATATGGAAGAAATATAGGGGGAATTACATCAATAAAAAATACAAAAGAGGTTAATGAAACATCACAGGTCATATTGGTATTTATTGTGATCAACAATTATAGTCTAGCCTCTGTTGAGGAACAATTGGAGGTTTTTGTCACCACCGTCAGACAGAAAACCTGATGGTGGTGACAAAAACCTACTCTTTCACATGATATGCATGAGTTGTTCACATTAGCTATTTTGTTTCCCCTCTGTTGCTAGCTACTGCAGACCTCTTTGTAAAAAGTATACATTTATGTCATAATCTAATCTAATATTTTTTTTACAAAAGGGATGGTGTTGACATGTTATGGTTGTGACAGTAGCAGTATCAAAAAATATGAACAAGTTTAAGAGAAAATAGCAAACTTACAGGAGCTTGAGTGATCTTGAAGCAACAGTAGAGTTGAAGGTTTGAAAATGGGGTCCTCAGGAATGTAGTTGCCTGATTTTATTGCTTTTGATAAATATCTGACGAATATGGTGACGAATATGTGGGACACATTTTGAGCAACCACAAAGTAATAGTAAATACTGTTCAAAACTCACTGTTTGTAGTTTTTAATACATATTACAATGTATTCTTTCATGTGGTAAAGATATTATTCAATTCAATTATTACTTTTTGTTTTTTTTTTAATCAAGTTGAAATGATTATTACCTATCGGAGGACAACTGATTTTGTACTCAATGGGCCAGCATATAATCATTACATTAATAAAAATAAAAATAAGAACCTTATATATGTGCAAAGGACCCCTAATTATAACCTTGATTCTTCTTATTCATGAAAATGTTATTAATTTCCAATAGAATGAGCACTTTTCTTAGTGGGACATGTTTTTGCCAAAGTTTCAAGAATCGGTGATGTATATATTGTTTGAAAAAAAAACCATAAAAACAGTCCTAGTAATAATAGTGATTGAATAACATGCAATTCGTTTGCTCCACCGAATTTCAACGTTGTCTCCATTCCATTCCGTCTTCGTCTGCGCATCCCTGTGCTTGATCGCAGCTAAGATTTCGTCACTGGAATGTGGGCATGATTTAATGTAACTGGGAAGTAAATTATGGAAGGTAAATGGGGCCAAAACATCTTAAAACTTTATGCCTAAAGACGTCAAATATTAACAGCCAGAGACGTCAAATTTGCACGCCTTTAAATGCAATAAAAAAAAAAAATTCTTTTTTTTTTTTTTATTGCCCACCACCCCCCCTCTTCGGAGGACAACTTTACATTACATTCGAGAGCAAAGAGTGTGGCCGCTCCGAACTCCCCAGTACCGTGGAAAAAGAAAAAAAAAAGAAAAACATGGGGGGGATACAGAAACAACAAGCGTAACAATAACAGGCATCAATCACCATGGGGAGAGAGAAAAAAAAAAAAAGGTATACAGAAATAATAACACTAATAATGTAGGTGGGATGGAAAAAAAATAAGTATAGGGGAATACAGAATACAAACAACCATAAGAAACATAGCACTCATCAAACAACAAGAATTATAACAACATCAGTGATAATAATAATAATTAATAATGTGACAAATCGGTATTATATATATGTAGCATACACACACGTGATCGTACCGTTATATATGTGATATTTCAATTCCTAAATCTCTAACATACCCTAAAAAGTAATAATAATAATGATATTGATCGCTCAACCATTCTTGTATGTATGTGCAAGTGTTGGTTGTGACCTGATTTGCCATTGGATGTGCTGGCACCGCACCCCCCCCCCCTCCCAGGCCCAAGGCGAAGGCAGGAGAACCAGACAACCGAGGCCACCCTGCTGCCCCCCCAACCCCCGTACAGGGAGACCCGAAGGGGGAGGACGGGCGGCAAGCCCCCCAGCCCCACCCGCAACCCCCGCACCGAAGGCAGGCGGGTCCAGGGCCGAAGGGCCCCACCAACCGGGTACACCCACCCCCCCCCCCACGGCGGACGGCCCCCCACACACCGGAGGAGCCCCAGCCCGTCCCCCGGCAGGACAGACCGCCGCCCACCGCAGCGACCCGGCACGCCTCCCCCCCAACACTGCAGGATGATCCAAGGGGGGCCCATACAAAGAGCCACCCCCCACCCGGGAGCGGACCCGCGGCGACCGGGGAGCGGCAGACCTCCCGCCCAGCCCAAACCGAACCCCACAATCCGGCTAGCAGGGCCCAGAGCGTCCCAAGATTCCCCGGACTGCCCGCCAGGGCCCCACCACGGCGCAGCAGAGCCAAGCACCACCCGGCCCGCAGCCCAAGAGAGGAGGTCGCCCACACCCGCCAGGGCCGCCCGAATCCCCCCATGATGGATCTTCCACCCGGTGGGTCAGATACAGAGAGTTAGGGGGGGCCCCTCAGCCCCCATCCCCTCCCCGACCCATGTTGGTGTGAAGTGTGCATGTAAATATGTGAGAGAGTTCTGTGTTTATGTCTACAATGCATAAAAATTAGTGGGTGCAGTTCGGGTATGAGGGCCCCACCACTGGCAGATGGCAGAGTCCCCCATCCCCCTCCCCGCACCCCCAAGGCCCTAATGTAATATGGACTGTGTATATGACTAAGGTGCAAAAAGTGGGCGAGCAGTTGAAGCATGGGCACCCCACCGCTGGCAGACGGCAGAACCCCACCTGCCTCAACCCACCTCCTCAGCCCTAGTGTCATGTGGTGTCTAACATGCAAGTAAAAATTGAGGGGCAGTGTCTCGGCGCACCTCCCCACCGCCCCTCAAGGCCCTAGTGTTGTGTGAAATGTGGTGTTGAGCCCAGGGGAGCAATAAGGGCATACCAGGAGTGGGCCCCCCCGGCACCGGGGCCAGATCCCCGACTGGCCCCGATTAGTCCCCCCCCCCCCCCCCCCAAACGCAGACCGGGAGAGACCCACCCCACCACGCCCAATGAGACCCCAGCTAGCAATCAAGGACGGGACAACCCTAGACCCCCCGGCAAATGGGGAGCCGGTCCAGCCAGGCGGGGTGACCCCCGCCCCCCGACCACCCCAGGCCCCCCCCCCAGGCGAGGCAGAGGCTCCCCCCCCCAAACCCCCCCCCCTCAACCACCCCACAGCGCCCGAGGGCCCCGCACCGGAATCGCCAATGGCAGACAACGACCCGCCCCCACCAGGCAACGGGCCCGGGCAGACCAGGCCCCCCAGCATGCGGGCGACCACCCGCCCGGGAGCCAGAGCAGCGGCCCCAGCAGATAGAGCCCACGCCCCCAAACCCACCCACCCCAGCGCAGCGGCCCAGGCGGAACCCAGAGGCCCCAGTCGCCGATCCCCCCCCAGCACGCCACCCACCCCGGGGGGGCAGAACCCCCCATCCCCCGCACCGCCCCCAACAGGCCAGGCCAGCGGCCACCCAGAGACACTGACCACGCGCCGTCAGCCAAGAGAAACACCAGAGGACCCCAACAACCCAGCCCCCAACCCGGGACGGTGACGGCAAGGCCACACCACCCCTGACGACATTTTAAAAATGTTAATATTAAAAAATTAATTATTGGAGTCCAACTATCTTCAAAATCGATCAAATGATTTTTCTTACAGGCAGACATCCTCTCCATGGAAACATAATCCAAGAGTAGATTTTTGAACAGATTTATGTTTAAATTTTCTTTTGACTTCCAGTTCAGAAGGATTGTTTTCTTAGCAATGGTTCGTACTGTAAGAAGCATGCAAGATTTATTCGTGTCCATATTAGTGTTAGTGAGGTCCCCAAGCAGGCAGAGTGAGGGGGAGGGTGGGATGGGATGCCCTAGGTGTGTCGATAAGTCTTCACAAATCCTTTGCCAGAATTCGTTGACCAGTGTGCAGTACCAGAAAGCATGCAGGTAATTATCTGGTGTGTCCTTCTTACAAGTTAGGCATATGTCAGTATCTCTGATACCCATCTGGAACATCCTCTGCCCTGTGTAGTGTGTTCTGTGTAAAATTTTGTACTGTAATAGCTGCAGGTTGGAGTTCTGATTCATTCGAAAGGTATTCAAGCAAATTTGCCTCCAGAAGTTAGTGTCTGGATTGATGAGTAAATCCCTTTCCCATTTATGGGTAGGGAGTGAGAGCGTTGTATCAGATTCTGCTAGATGCACGTAAATCCTAGACAGTAGTTTTTTAGTTGGAGTTATTAAGAAGTTTGCTATTTTAGGTGAAAGCTCCAGATCTAATTGCTTACGGCAACATCTATTATGTATTATTGATTTAAGTTGAAGATATTCTAAGTGTTTGTTTTTCTCAATGTTATAAGTTTCTGCTATTTTGTCAAATGATATCATGCGATTGTCTTGGATTATATGTTCGAGGCGCTTGATTCCTTTATTATGCCAAGCCAGGAAGTTTATCACTGTTTTATTTAACAGGATGTCAGGGTTGTTCCAGATGGCTGTCAGTTTGCATGGGACCAGTGAAGTTTGGTTCATTCTAAGAAATTCCCACCAGGCTGTCATCGATGTGCTGATGTTGATGCTCTTTAAACAGCAATGTCGTTTAAGTATATGACTGATAAATGGCAGGTCCTGGACTCGAATATCATTACAGAAAGTTTGCTCAATATCCAGCCAGTTATGGTAAGTTATTTTGCGTAGTCCATTTTAGGACATATATCAATCTATTGGCAAGAAAGTAGTTGTAGAAATTGGGAAGCTCCAAACCCCCACAGTTTTGGGGTTTCTGTAAAGTTTTTAAACTTATTCATGGTGGTTTGGATTTCCATAGATATTTTGAAATTAAGAAGTCCAGTGATTTAAACCAAGTCCACGGAGGCTGACTCGGAACCATTGAGAATTTTTGGTAGGATCATCATTTTGATTGTTGCTACTCTTCCCAGAAGTGATGTGGCTAGATTGTTCCACCGTGCAAGGTCATCTTCTATCTTTTTAAGCAGCGGACTGTAATTTAATCGCGTCAGAGCTTGGCAGAAATGTTAATACCCAGATATCTAATGTTCCCAGATTGAAGTGGGATAGTTGGATTGGACTGGAAGTCACAAGATATTGGAAGAGTAGTCGACTTGTTCCAATTAATAGAGTAATCTGATATGGAGGAGAACTTATCTATGAGTCTTATCGTCTCCGTGAGGGAACCCTGTGTATTTTGAAGAAAAAGTAATACATCATCTGCATAAAGACTAATTTTATGGGTTATACTTGCTGTTTGAATACCTTTGATATTATTATTATTCCGAATTGCTGCTGCCAATGGTTCGATAAATATAGCAAATAGTGATGGAGAAAGTGGACAACCTTGCCTAGTGCCCCTTCTGAGAGTGAAGCTTGGGGAGATTTGATCATTCATTTTTACGCAGGCTTTAGGTGAACGGTATAAAATTTTAATCCAGGTTACGAAGTTCTCGCGAAATCCAAATTTTAGTAAGGTTGCCATTAGAAGTTTCCAGAAATCCCTGCTGCCGGGCTGCCTGTGGCGCCCCTGAACACCTCGGTTGGCCGTCCCTGCCGGTTGTGCGGGGTCGGGGATGGGGACTAATTGGGGCCAGTCGGGGATCTGGCCCCGGTGCCGGGGGGGGCCCACTCCTGGCACGCCCTTATTGCTCCCCTGGGCCCAACACCACATTTCACACAACACTAGGGCCTTGAGGGGCGGTGGGGAGGTGCGCCGAGACACTGCCCCTCAATTTTTACTTGCATGTTAGACACCACATGACACCACATGGCTGAGGAGGTGGGTTGAGGCAGGTGGGGCTCTGCCGTCTGCCAGCGGTGGGGTGCCCGAGCCTCAACTGCTCGCCCACTTTTTGCACCTTAGTCATATACACAATCCATATTACATTAGGGCCTTGGGGGTGCGGGGAGGGGGATGGGGGACTCTGCCATCTTGCCGCCCGTCCTCCCTCTGCGGGCCTCTCTGTGCGGGGGTTGGCGCCCCCTTAGTCCCTCGCGGGCTCCCTCTCGGGTTGGGCGGGTGGTTGTCTCGGGGGTGCGTGGCTGTGGGCCCTTGTGCCGGGGGGGCGGTAGGGTGGCCTCGGTTGCCTGGTTCTCCTGCCTTCACCTTGGGCTTGGAGGGGGGGGGGGGGAGGTGCTGCCGCCTCCCCTGACGGCATTAAATGCCAGCACATCCAATGACAAATCAGGTCACACCTACACTTGCACATGCATATAAGAATGGTTGAGCGATCAATATCATTATTATTATTACTTTTTAGGGTATGTTAGAGGTTTAGGAATTGAAATATACATATATAACAGTACGATCACGTGTGTGTATGCTACATATATATAATACCGATTTGTCACATTATTAATTATTATTATTATCACTGATGTTGTTATAATTCTTGTTGTTTGATGAGTGTTATGTTTCTTATGGTTGTTTGTATTCTGTATTCCCCTATAGGCCTACTTATTTTTTTTCCATCCCACCTACATTATTAGTGTTATTATTTCTGTATACCTTTTTTTTTTTTTTTCTCTCTCCCCATGTTGATTGATGTCTGTTATTGTTACGCTTGTTGTTTCTGTATCCCCCCCTGTTTTTCTTTTTTTTCCCTTTTTCCACGGTACTGGTGAGTTCGGAGCGGCCACACTCTTTGCCCTTGAATGTAATGTAAAATAAAGAAAAAGAAAAAAAAAAAGAAATTTCCAGTTGACCCTGTCAAAAGCCTTTTCTGCGTCCAATGAGATGATTATGGCTTCCTTATTTTGAATGTTGCAGTAGTCTATTACGCCAATTAGTCTCCTCATGTTGTTAGTGGACTGTCTGCCTTTAATGAAACCCGTTTGATCTGGATGTATTATATAAGGTGTCACTTTTTCAATTCTACTAGCCAGTGCCTTGCTGATGATTTTAAGGTCCGCATTTATGAGTGATATTGGTCGATAGCTAGAGGGGAGAGCAGGGTCTTTGTCAGGTTTGAGGAGCAGGTTAATGTCTGCACAATTCATATTTGGAGGGATGCTGCCAGTTTCTTTAATTTCTATAACCATTCTATGGAAGAGTGGTGCTAGCAGAGGCCAAAATGTTTTGTAGAATTCTGCTGGAAATCCATCTGGACCTGGGGCTTTCCCGTTAGGCATACATTGTAGTGCATCGTGAAGTTCCACTATTGAGAGAGGTAACTCTAATGCCGTTATTTGTTCATTATTTAATTTTGGTAGGTCGATGTTATTTAATAACTCTTCTATTTCAGAATTGGTTGGATTAATATTAGGTGAGTATAATTTTTTATAGAAGTGCCTAAATATCCTATTTATCTCTCCTAGGCTTTGAGTTGCCTTCCCATTGGGGTCTGTAACTGAAGAGATACAGTAGCTACTTTCTCTTTATTCTGTTTTAGTTGGTTTGCTAAAAATTTCACATGCAAAAAATCAACATGTCGATTTTTCACGCCTAAAGACGTAATTTTTTTACACTTTCAGACATCAAAAACAGTAGTAAATGCATAAATGGATTTCTCTCTTTTTAAATTAGGACATACACTTAATTATTTAAAAATATAATAAAATATGTGCATGTATGCGTATATTATTAATATTCTTAATTACAATTCTTGTTGCTACTAGTAGTTGTATTTAACAATTTTTACTACTCTTCTTCTTATTATTATTAAAGTAAGTATTTGTCACCACAGCACAGTGCACTAAATGTGACCTCTGCATGTGACCAATCTGTGAAGGAGCAGTGGGCAGCTGACAAGCAGTGTGCCGGTCGCAGTCATGAGCAAGGTACAGTACCCAGTTATTACTGGGGGATAGCCTGTCAACAGGAGGGGAAAATATTTGAAAATATTTTTTTAAATATTCAAAATGTTTGTACAATGTCATCATCTGTCTATTTAATCAATAAAAAAACTAAAACATGTTTTCTTTTAATTCATAAATCAGCAAGTCAGCCCCTTCATCATAGCTATGTCATAGCATTCTGCTTACAATCTTGTCAAGTTTTATACTGTATAACACGTATGCCCACTTCACCTCTATTGGCACACACAGATATAGAGAACAGTCAGAGTGAAGGAAGGTGATTCAAGATTCTTTATTTGTCACATGCATAGTCATACAGGTACAACATGCAGTGAAATGTATAGTGAACCGCTCTTTTTGACTGTGCCTCCATTAAATAATTAATAAAAAAAAATCAAGCAAAGAACACAAATTAAATTTGTAAAACAATGTAGGAAAATAGTAAAACTTTGAAACAGATTAAACAAATCTGAGACAGATTTGCATATGTGCAAGTTATAAAGATAAAGTGCATTTTGCAATGTCTGCACAACAATGTGAACTGCTTAGAGACCCTTGTAATGGTGTAGCAGCATGATCAGTGCATGTACAGTAATAAATGATGGAGACAGTATGGAATGACAGACATTATTAATACAGACAAAAATTAGGTTGCTCTGCAGTGATCAAGAATGTAATACTACAAAAAGGAGGGGTTGGACATGTCTCAATTGAGAAGCTGAATGGCCTGAGGATAAAAACTCCATTTTCGCCCACAGGACTGCCGCATACTGGATGTTTTTCCCTTTGCACACCATTCTTTGTAAACCCGAAAATGGTTGTGCGTGAAAATCCCAGTAACTGAGCAGATTGTGAAATACTCAGACCGGCCCGTCTGGCACCAACAACCATGCCACGCTCAAAATTGCTTAAATCACCTTTCTTTCCCATTCTGACATTCAGTTTAGAGTTCAGGAGATTGTCTTGACCAGGACCACACCCCTAAATGCATTGAAGCAACTGCCATGTGATTGGTTGATTAGATAATTGCATTAATGAGAAATTGAACAGGTGTTCCTAATAATCCTTTAGGTGAGTGTAAATCGCAAATTGGATACCATCACTGTGACTATGGACCGCAGATTTGATAACATCACGGAGAAGCTCACGGCTCTGCAAAGGATTTTGGATGGCGGAGACCAGAGTGGACATTAGAGGAGCTGCGAAATTACAGCTTCTCACCCGAAAACTGAAATAACCCTATTAATCTGGTTTTGGCTCCCCCTTAATCAGCACTGGCCTCAGCCAAGGCCGCTGCTGAATTCAACAACTCCCCCAGAAGAACAAGGCAGTGAGACACTCTTGCATTCTTCTCCCCCAATCCCAAGGACACCCTCCCCCCATCCCAAGCCTTCGCTGCTTCATACCACCCAGCATGAACAGGCGGGTCTGTTGACCAGCGCCGTTTGTCTGCAGGACCGGATGGATGTTTGTCTATGCTGGACTACCTCCACCTCCCCATTCCCCACCCCTGTTGCAAGTCACGACTTTTTATGTTGTAAGGTGTGGTGACCATGTGCTTATGTTGCTGAGGTGTTTTTTTCTGTTCCTACATTATACTCCCTACTGGAGTACAGTCTGGGGGCTGTTTTTTTATTCGCCTCTTCTCTCCTCATGTAATTCTGTTTTTTCCTATATCCCCTGTCTACCTGACCTGTTTACCCACTGTAATGTTTGTATATGTATGGTCGGGTTGATCAGGATAAAATTCATTTCACTGCATGTTGTACCTGTACAACTGTGCATGTGACAAATAAAGCAATCTTGATCTTGAAGAACTTAGAGTCAGAAGCTGAAGCATCTGGCTTATTTGGTGTATCACTCACTGGATTAAGACATTTGGCTGATAGTTGAAAGGTCACTAGCAGACTGGTGCCATCACTGGACCCTGTCCTTCTGCCCATTCAGAAAACTGCATGTGACTACATGTAGTGTCATTTTGTAATGTTTCCCAATGCATTTTCTGCAGGTACCAAAGAAAACCAATGTGGTGCTGCTGTCTTGTGGCTCCTACAACCCAGTCACAAACATGCACTTGCGCATGTTTCAACTGGCACGTGAGCAACTGGAGATCAAAGGTACTCCGCCTGCTAGCCTTCATACACGGCGCACTGGCCTGTCATAAACTACTAACAAAATGCTTATGCCAACTACATTTTGTTATATAAAAACTTGTAATTTTTTGGAAACATTAAGTATGACATACAAACTAAATACTGGTACATAGCATGCCATGCTAACTTTTAGCTCCACGAAGTTTAAATGTGAAACTTACTTTGTTAAAAAGCATGAACCATACTCAACATAGGACACCTGTGCTGTGCTTGGCTTCCCCAGGACATTATGAAGTTGTGAAGGGGATCATATCACCAGTGGGTGATGGCTACAAGAAGAAGGGCCTGATCGAGGCCAGCCATCGGGTGGAAATGGCCAAGCTGGCGGTAGAGGACCACAGCTGGATTGAGAACCACAGCTGGATTGAGGTGGACAGCTGGGAGAGCAGGCAGGCCGAATGGTTGGAGACAAAGTGCTACGGTGAGTTCACCCTAAGGGTGAAAGAACGGCCCCATCTTTCAGCTATGAGTCCTTTCCTTTGACCATTACACCCCCTGTTGGCTGAACTGATCTTTAACATCTGTTCCCAGGCATCACCGGCAGGAACTGCTCTCCCAGGAACCAGACTGGCGTAACGAAGGACTACATACTGACTTAACTCTCCGCTGGGCGCTCCTGAACTGTAGGTCGCTGACGGATAAGACTACTTTCCTCAATGACCTGACTGTTTCTAAAAATCTGGACATGTTGCTGCTTGTGGAAACATGGCAGAAACCTGAAGATAACTTGCACCTAAATCTACTTACACCTCCGGGTTATAGTTTTCTATATAAACCCCATCTGACGGGCAGGGGTGGTGGTCTAGCGGTGATACACCGCGACTGTGTTGAAACAGCAATTGTTGAGTTTCATGGGATTACATCATTTGAATATCTGGCTTTTGAAATTGCTGGAAAGGCTTCGTTGCACGTCATATTAATCTACAGACCTCTGCAGCCTCACCCTAACTTTTTCCCTGATCTTAATGAGATTCTTACTTTTGTTTGTGGCATGTCTACTGTTGTGATTTTGCTTGCCGATTTTAATATTCATGTGGATACTGACTGTCCATTGGCTAGCGAGCTGCGTTCAGTACTGAATTCTTTCAGTTTTGTGTAGCATATTGATTTTCCAACGCATGATAAGGGTTATACCTTGGATCTTGTTTGTTCCACCGGTGTACAGAATGTGAACATCTGGTTCTTTCATTTGAATCTCAGATCACAAGCTGGTTGAATTTAGTTTCAGTTATCCGCTGCCTACACTAAGTCAAAAATCGAAAATAACCTATCGTAACATTAAGAATGTTGATCAATTATCCTTCTCTATGTCTGTCGATGCTTCCTGTCTTCATCATGTTTTTCAGTTGTCTTGCCCAATGAATCTGTATAATTCCACAATGTCACAAGTTTTAGACCATTATGCACCTATTAGATCCTTGTCTGTCCCTGCTACCCGGACTTCCCCATGGTTCACAACTGAGCTGCGTACCTTGAAACAAGCTGGTCATTATCTGTCTGAGCTCCTCTTTCCGTACATTCCTGCATTAAGATCATCCGACGCAGACTGACTCACTGTACCTAAGCACAGGTTATCAACTATGGGTGGCAGAGCATTTACAGTAGTGTAACAGCTCCTAACCTTTGGAATGCTCTTCCTCTTAGTCTCTGTAACGAAAACTCTGTTATCCATTTTAAGCTCCTGTTAACACATCTATTCAATGAATATTATTCGTCTTGTATTGAACTTGCCTGCCTCGTTAAATGTTTTTGCAAAGTGTCCTTGAGTGTATGAAAGGCGCTATATAAATAAAACGTGTTATTAATTATTATTAATAATAATAATAAACTGCTATTTAATGCTGATTATTCCCCTGCCTCCTCAGATGAGCTGCGGTTGATGCTACTCTGCGATGCTGACGGGACTCCTTCGGGGTGCCAGGGCTGTGGAAGCCTGAGCACATCAAGGAGATCGTCAACAACTTTGGACTGCTGTGCAGCACCCGCGGTGGATCCAATCCAGAGGCCATTATTCAGGGCTCCGACCTCCTCTGGCCACAATACCGCAACATCCACGTGGTGCGCGAGTGGGTGGCCATCGACGTGTCGGCCACAGACATCCGCCGCGCGCTGCGGCATGGCCGCAGTGTCCGGTACCTGCTGCCTGACCCGGTCCTCAGCTACATCCAGGAGCGGTGGCTCTACACCGCTGAGAGTGAGCAGACGAACGCTGACGTTCTTCTGGCTCCGCCCTCACACCTCTCTCTGGGGCGGAGGTCGCTGAGGTGGTTAAACTCCTCGGTGGCCGGGTCCCGAGGGTGGATGAGATCCGCCCGGAGCTCCTCAAGGCTCTGGATGTTGCAGGGCTGTCCTGGTTGACACACATCTGCAACACAGCGTGGACATTGGGGGCCTTCATCCAGGGCTTTTAGCATATATGTATGTATGTATGTAAGTACGTGTGTGTGTGTGTGTGTGTGTGTGTGTGTATATACGTTATATAAATTTAGCCTTATGTATACTGTTGTTAACATAGGGAGTACTTCTATTCCATTCATATGTGTTTGAAGGGCCAGGTCAGATATGATCAGATATGCAGCCATTTAGTCACTGCAGCTACTGGGCAGGCTGCAGCATGCTGGCAGATGTAAAACAGAGTCAGAGCTGCAACTCTGGAGATATACACTGTGTGCCAAAAAAAGTTAGGCACCTAGATGGAGTGGTGGAAATGAAATGAATCTGTATGTGGTGAAAGGTCATGTGACTATATCGTAATGATTATAATATCAGATCAAACGGACAACAGAGTTGGCAGTATGAGCACACTGCTGATGCCATGTCAGTCAGAGCATGTGAGCGGAGCGGAGCGGTGAGAATTTCCGCTCCTCGCTCACGAGGCTGTTGGCTCCGCCCGCTCCTCCGCTCTAATTCGCACTACGCCGCTCCGCTCAACACCGCTCCTCGCTCCACTAAAATGTCCTCCCGCTCCAGTCAAATTGCTCCACGCTCGCACCAATTTAAAAATTTAAAATAATCTGCATGCCTAACAAATGTCACCTTAAACCGAAGCCTTATATCATAAAGAAATATGAGCAACGGCAACAGTGCCACTCAGAACAGAAAATATTAATTTTTAAACAACATATATGCAACAACGGACAGGTTTGGCAATGGCATTCCACACAAAAATAGTTTTTTTCTGTTGATGCTGCTGCTGCGGCTCTATAAAATAAAATTTCACTGACAGCATTACGTGAAATTAAAAAATCCTATTAGACCTACTTTGAATGACAAATCTAATTTATTTGATTACCAATATTTACTTTATAGGCTTTTATACTTTTATTTACTTATATACTTGATATGCTACAACCATATAAAACTTGCTCACGTTTTGCTCTGGCTTCCGCCTGTTCACGTAGCACACTCTCATGTTTCTGAGAAAAGTGATTCCAAAGTGAATCTTTACTCACTGAAACAGTTTCACCACATTGTTGTTCTTGCCCTGCATTATTGTCATCTATAGGCTACGTTTGATAGGAATAGTACACTTGTATGATTTATCAGTTTCCTTTGTGAAATACTTTACGAATTCCATCTCGGCCAATTTGTGTAACAGTCTTGTTAATTGTACAGATGAATTCTGGGTAGATTTTGGCACACCCTAGAGTCGTAGTGTAAGCGGTATCGGAGCGAAATTGGAGCGAGACAGAGCAACCGCTCCAGCCTTAATTACAAAGCCGCTCCGCGCACTGACTAAATTCCGCCCGCTCCGCTCCTCGCTCACGCTCCGCTCCACTCCGCTCACATGCTCTGATGTCAGTAGATTGTGGCAAAATGTAAAAGTTTAGCTGAAAGTGAACGGATGATCCTATTGTAAAACCACTGTAATACCATGAATCAGTTCTTAAAAAAAACTCATATTATGGAACAAAGACTTACATGGTCTCTTGGCTCAAATGATCCATGCTTGAATAAGCATGTTTTTTACTCTGTTTTTTGTATGTGACTTCAGAGCTGCATCCTTATTGGTCAATGCAATGAAACCGGACTTTGCAGTTCATCATAGGTTGGGCTGCTGGGGTTATTTGACTCACAGGGGCTTGGCTTTCACTGCAAAATTGGTAGAAATTGAGATTTTAAATAAAGCCAACATGTTAAAAAGATACAAAAAACAAGATAAGTAAATCCTTAGAAATCTCAATAAGTCTGAAATTACATGACTTAACTGTATAATGTAACTTACACTTTTAGCTGGGCTAAAGCAGACAGGAACTTCACCTGGTCTTTTTTTTTGGAAAAATGTACTCATCCATTCTTTCAGACATATGCAGAAGTGTAGGCCCATCTACTTCATTACCTACAGCAAAGAGAAACAACACCAGACAAAAATAATTGTAGAAGTAGAGAGGATTAGAGGCATTCCTAAATGTTTTTAATCATTACTTGAATTTTCATTAAGACCAAAGCAATATTTAACAGAACAACACCTGTTGGCCAAAATCATTCATTGTAAGTGATTTTGCTATGGTATTTATGTGTGGGGGGCACCAAAAACAAACAGCATGGCACTCAAAAGCTATACCAGAGAGGAAGACCATCTGCCAGCATATGGGTGAGATGTGAGCAATGTCACAACCAAGAATAGTGAGCAGACCAACAGAAACCTCCAAAACAGAAACCTAAGAAACAACATAGTAATAACAAACAGTTATGCAGCTAGTCTATATATACACTCACCTAAAGGATTATTAGGAACACCACACTAATACGGTGTTTGACCCCCTTTCGCCTTCAGAACTGCCTTAATTCTACGTGGCATTGATTCAACAAGGTGCTGAAAGCATTCTTTAGAAATGTTGGCCCATATGGATAGGATAGCATCTTGCAGTTGATGGAGATTTGTGGGATGCACATCCAGGGCACGAAGCTCCCGTTCCACCACATCCCAAAGATGCTCTATTGGGTTGAGATCTGGTGACTGTGGGGGCTATTGTAGTACAGTGAACTCATTGTCATGTTCAAGAAACCAATTTGAAATGATTCAAGCTTTGTGACATGGTGCATTATCCTGCTGGAAGTAGCCATCAGAGGATGGGTACATGGTGGTCATAAAGGGATGGACATGGTCAGAAACAATGCTCAGGTAGGCCGTGGCATTTAAACGATGCCCAATTGGCACTAAGGGGCCTAAAGTGTGCCAAGAAAACATCCCCACACCATTACACCACCACCAGCAGCCTGCACAGTGGTAACAAGGCATGATGGATCCATGTTCTCATTCTGTTTACGCCAAATTCTGACTCTACCATTTGAATGTCTCAACAGAAATCGAGACTCATCAGACCAGGCAACATTTTTCCAGTCTTCAACTGTTCAATTTTGGTGAGCTCGTGCAAATTGTAGCCTCTTTTTCCTATTTGTAGTGGAGATGAGTGGTACCCGGTGGGGTCTTCTGCTGTTGTAGCCCATCCGCCTCAAGGTTGTGCGTGTTGTGGCTTCACAAATGCTTTGCTGCATACCTCGGTTGTAACGAGTGGTTATTTCAGTCAAAGTTGCTCTTCTATCAGCTTGAATCAGTCGGCCCATTCTCCTCTGACCTCTAGCATCAACAAGGCATTTTCGCCCACAGGACTGCCGCATACTGGATGTTTTTCCCTTTGCACACCATTCTTTGTAAACCCTAGAAATGGTTGTGCGTGAAAATCCCAGTAACTGAGCAGATTGTGAAATACTCAGACCGGCCCGTCTGGCACCAACAACCATGCCACGCTCAAAATTGCTTAAATCACCTTTCTTTCCCATTCTGACATTCAGTTTGGAGTTCAGGAGATTGTCTTGACCAGGACCACACCCCTAAATGCATTGAAGCAACTGCCATGTGATTGGTTGATTAGATAATTGCATTAATGAGAAATTGAACAGGTGTTCCTAATAATCCTTTAGGTGAGTGTATATATGTATTTTATTTTTGAGCTACAATGTAACAGTAATAGCCCTGTTGATATTAAGTGTCTCTGCTAAGTCGTTGTGCTGTTTTCATTTGTTGAGTAATGTGAAATACATCAGTGGAGAGTTAACAAGTGCTGAGCTCCTACAGTACTACTCCCTGTGATACCTTGCATTAACACCACAGGCAACCCACACATAAATGCATGGCTATAACTGTCCATTCTATTTAAAGTAAGTTGGCTAACATATTTCAGAGTTGTTAGCCAAAACTGAATTGGTTAAACAACATATTTTATATTTTAGATTAGTAGGGCTGACATTCCAAGAAACTGAGTATTCAACATGAGACCATAGTTGGATATTTCAAATGACTATACTGGCTTGTTTGCCATGAAATTGCCCAAGACATATTCAACAGGTTCAATTAAGTTCAATTTCTCAACACGGTATCTCAGGTTGATATGTGCTGTTCACTGCACTGAAGCAGTATTCAAGCAAATTGTCATCTAGGATAAATGAAAGCTGAGGACTTGAAAAATCAACATTTAAAGTCTGCAAACATTTTGAAAACATTTGCCTATAGTTTTAGATACTTGAAAACTGACTCCACTTCAGTAACAGCAAATGTTTGCACTTTTCTTCGTACAACATTTTTCTTCTGCAGCTTCAAAGAAAATAGGGCCAGTTGTTTTTTCAAAGTCTCAGTAAAGTTCTGTACAATGTCATACAGAGGATTCAGGAGATTCAACTGTACCAGATAGAGGGATCAGAGTCTGAGATTAACTCAAATTTCAGTACTTGATGCTTATATTTCTTCCTTACATGGTTTTGCAAGGACTTTATGGAAGATTACTCTCTTGGACAGTTCTCCAGTCCACATACAATAAAGAATCTACTCCCATTTTCATGATATATTTGTTGATGTTTCAAGAGTTTGTCATATGTTGGTTTTCTAGTGGTGCATCGTGGACACTGGTAGGATGCCTACATTGAAATGATTACCTAGGAAGGCCTGCTGAAATTCCTGAAGGTCATTCTGCTCCAGCCAAAGGGAGACTTTGCCAGCTGTCCATAGATGTGCCATTTACTGTTAAGAAGAAAGACTATAAGTGTGTGCAAAATTACATACAATGAAGCAATGTTACATAATTCAAAAATAAATAAATGTTACACAAGCTCACGTTGTGACAAGTAAACAGTTTTCTTGTTTTAGGCCTACAAATTCTTAGCTAAAACAGAATAAAAACAATTATTATTATTATTATTCATAAATTATTATTTTATGTAATTTAAATTATAACATATATATTAGTAAAATTATTACTGAAATTGTTATTTAAATGATACCAACAACCATTAAAATTATCAGTCACCCATCAAACTCTAAAAAAACCCCAACTGGTTACATTGCAAACTATATAAGTCACAACAGATCGTTCTCACCTAGTCAATTTAATTCTTATTTATAGCCAAGGTTTGTCTGTTCCGTCCTTGAGATGTATTACACTAAGTTACTAATTTGCAGTTCTTAACCGTTTGCTAACCATGGTATTTAGGGTGACCAGATAACCTATGTTATAAGCGGTTTCAGATGGATGGATAGATAACTAGAAGTAGCTCAAAGTGTCCGGGATGATATGGATTATCTGGTCACCCTAATGGTGTGTATTTAAATGTAAAATACTTCAGTAAACAACCGTCACAGCAATTAAGCGTTTAAAGCAGAAAACCCTGAATCACGGAATAAATTTTCTCCATAAGATTTGCCATTGACTCTCACATAAAATAAAAAACCCCTTCAACTACTTTAAAGTTCTTATTGGTAGTTATATATAAAAAAGAACTCCTTAGGCTTATCGTCAATCAGTAAAATCGCTCGGATTGTCAAAAAATTACTTGTGGGACTTTTTTTTAATCCGCTCTTCATAATTTTAAATTGCCTTCTGATGGTTAAATTATTTCAAAACATTTTCCCCCGTTTTAAAAAATTATTTTATGACTACCTTTCTGCCTTTCAAAAGCTCTCAATAGTCTTCTGAGAGTGCTCTCCAAAAACCTCGTAACCCCCCCGCACGAGCCACACTCTACCCAGAGTCGTCAGCCGCATGCGCATGCGCAGGTTGTGGAAGCGCATTTTTAACCGGAAATACGTAATCGTAGGGTATCTTTACATCCGCCGGTTTTAAAAAAATGGCGCAAGCAGTGACGTCTTCTTGCAGTGTACCGGGCTGTTCTTGTAATGCCCAGAAGCAGCCACATCTATCTTTTCATTCCTTCCCTCTTAATGGTGAAGTTCGACGTAAATGGATTCTGGCTATCCGGCGGGATGAAGGACCAAACTTCACAGTTAAAAAGGGGAGCACTTACGTCTGCAGCAGACACAGCAAACACCGTACTTTAAGCACAAATGTAGAGGCATGCCCGAGCGAAACACTGTAATTAGTGTAAAAAAGAGCAAATGTGAAACAAGCGCAAATATTTTAGCCCAAGTTTTTAAAAAAGAATAAAAGCCGTAATCAGTTTAACAGTTTTATTTCAATGTAAAATAGAAAATATTTCACCAAACGCGAAAATCCATCGATAGAGGCTCTGGGTTCCGTCGATGTGCTTAGGGTATTTTATTTTAAACAACACATTGGCCGAAAAGTGCTTCATTACTTAGAAAACGTTATGATTAAGGGGTTTATTTGAAATGTGCATGTCCGTGGTTTTGCCTTGTGTGTGTGTGGGCGTGCGCTCGCACGAGTGTGAACAAACATTTACTGAAAAAGCCTGTTTATTAAAATAACTAAGGCGTTATTCTATAAAAGTTGCAAAATGTTTTTGATGTATGTCGCTAAATACCGGGCACTAGTTCCTATAGCTAATACAGGTAATTAAATAAACCGGGGCCAACTTCTTTAAAATTAACTAACAAAATACAGCTAAAATGTTTTTTGATGCTTGTTGCCTAAATGATTTACATCAGTAACATCACGCTCATACTATTTAAAAATTTCGCTACAACAAAACGATCCTTATACATTTAAAGAAATAACTCAAATAAGAATTAAGAACCCCTTAATATCCCAAAGAACCACATGAATAACATGTAGAACCAATCACTACATAAAATGGTTCTTTAGTAGGTTATAGTTCTTTGTGGAACCACACAGGCTTCTAAAGAACCACTTAAGAACCATTATTTTTCTGTGTGCACTCAATTGCCGTGTGTTCGTGCTACACATTGAAATTCTGAGGACATCCATCATAAACATCTCACAAATGAAGACAGTTGGTGAAGACCAAGCCCCATTGTAGCACCATACACTGTTTGTGTCATTTGTTGCTGATTTCTTTAAAGTAGCATAGGGCAAAGCATGTCCCACTTTACCTAATGTCCCACTTTTACTGAACTCATCCTATTATTATGCAGATGTACAGGTAAAATGCATGCAACCTATTTTGAGACTACTTGACTTAGTTTATTAATAATAGGCTAATGATGTAATAATTATAATTAATTAGTAGCGCACAAAAGCTCACGATTAAGTTGTAATGGAACTACTTCGAAGTAAGTTCACCTGTTGTCATTAAAAAAAAATTTGGCTGCGACCTCGTTTGACCCTATTTTATAAAATACTTTGAACTCAAACGAGAAACTACCTCGTATTTGAAACGAAGTACATGAGGGGAATACAAAAATACTTTGCGGTGTATCTTGTCATGAATGATGAATATGGATAGAAAACACGTTTTGATAAAAATGTGGCATGAAAATTAATTACTCATATTTCCTTTAGCGTTTTCAGATGCTCTTAATGCCTGAAGCAGGTAATGGCGGGATTGGGCGAGTAAATGTTGTGAAAATGGTGTCCTTACCAAGGTTTCTATATTTATTTCAAAACATTCCACTGTTTATCCCCAAATAATTTTTTTAAGTCCATTGATGCTATTATTATGCCTTTTATCTGGGGGTATAAGGCCCACAAGGATATCAAAGATCCACCTTCAGAAATCAAGGGAGCATGGGGGGTTGGGATTACCATGTTTCATACATTATTATTAGACTGCCAATGTGAGAGCTATGGTATATTGGCAATATGGATATCAAGTGGAGGACATCTCAGGCCTGCCTCCATGGCTTGCTATTTAAATTGGTCTAACCTCGAGCACGTCTCTCCCAGCTCTCCTTTTCGCGTCACCTAAACCTCCTGCGACATTGAAAAATTATCACTTTATAGTGGCCAACGCTCAGAGGAGTTGGAATCAAATTCGGAAATCTTGTAAACTCCCTGACACATCAGTTCATGCCCCAATCTGGCAAAACCATTGCTTCTTGCCATCCTTAACAGACATGACCTTTAAGGATTGGAGTAGAAAGGGTATAATAGCCTTGAAAGATCTTTATGTTGGTGGATGCTTTGCGTCATTTGAACAGCTTCAATCAAAGTTTTCCCTCCATACACAGTTCTTTAGGTACTTACAACTGAGGAATTATGTAAGGCAGAATATACCGGCATTTGACTCTATTCCAAAAGATATTGCGTTGTATAAGTTGTTGTTGGGCCCCCCAGATGCAAGACATTTAATTTCGGATCTTGTTAGAATATTTGCTGGTAACCTGAATACGTCTACAGACAAAATAAGAAGTGCATGGGAAGCAGAGCTGGATATTAAGATTGATAGTGACATTTGGACTAATACTCTCGGTGGAATTAAAACCTGTTCTATTAATTCCAGATTACATCTTATTCAATTTAAGGTTGCGCACAGACTGCACTATGCCAAAGTTAGATTGCATAGACTTTCTCCAGATCTGTCACCCATGTGCGATCGATGTATGGAAGCAGAGGCCACCCTAGCACACCATTTCTGGTTGTGCCCTAAACTTAGGGATTTTTGGTGTTCCATATTTAAATGGTACGCTCATATATTTAACATCAATTTGTCGCCAGACCCTGAAACAGCGTTATTTGGATATTCAACTGCACTGGAGAATATTGATCATAACATTCGTCCAGTCTTGGTATGTGGTACGGTGATTGCCAAGAGAATTTTAATAAAATGTCTGCCGCCCCCTGTTGGCCAAAGCATCACCGCTGCGATATCAGGCTGCTGCGCTCAGTCACCAGAGAGCACGGATTAAGTGTGTTACTCAGTTACACTCTGGGCAGCGCTGAGCCCGGACATTAATAGGATAGAATAGGAAGCCTTTATTGTCAGTGTACACGTAGCAAATACAAAATATAGACAGAAATATATAAAATATACATATAGAGGGGAGGGGAAAAGCTCCTCCTACTCATCAGGCTTACATTTTATTTTATTCAGAATCAGAATTCACTGTATTGATACAACTGCATGTACTATGATTTTGTTTTGGCAGTTTTGATGCATTCACAGACAACACAGAACGTAAGTCAGAGAAAAACAGTCATTTTCCATGGGTTTGGCAAGCTGAACAAACATTCATTTATTTTTGTCTGACACTTGTCACACTTCTGAAGACTAAAAAGGGTTATGACACTCTGATAAGGTAAAAATGATTCCTCCAGCACACAGTGAGCTATCCCAGCATGCACAGGGACACGGAGGAGTTTATATAATTAACCCCAAACCCTGGATAGAGGGGCTCAGTGAATGAGAAAGTGAAGCTGTACAGGAGGGTCAGTCCATCAGAGGAGACTCTGTAGAAGGACAGAGTACCAGCCCCCCAGTCCAGATACACTCCTACTCTGTGGGAGCCTGAGGGCTTTCTGGGTATGACAGTCTCTTTATTATTGTGATGGACAGAATAACTGTCAGTAGAGCAGCTCAGACTCCATGACTTCTCATTGTATCCAAGCAGACAGTCATTATTGCGTCCTTTCCTCCTGATTCCTTTATAAGTCACTCCTATCCAGGCTCCATCTCCACTCCACTCAGCCTCCCAGTAACAGCGGCCAGTCAGACTCTCTCTGCACAGAACTTGGTTCCAGTAGTCAAATCTCTCTGGATAATCAGGATATGGCTGCTTTGCCCCCCGTGTTGCCTTCCTGCTCCCCCCTGACAGAGACAAGTATCTGTTTGCTGTGTTGGGGTCCAGCATCAGCTGGCAGGAGTCTGTAGGCAAGAGGAAGAGCGATTAATCCCATCACAAAGCCCAGCATCTCCATCATTATCACTGTCACACCTCACACACTCACTAACACAGAACTCGCTCCAATACACACATTTTATTCCCAATATACTCATGTAGCCGCCCGAGTCTGCGGCGCTCCGGCTGCCCCCTGCGCTGTGAGACATGCCGCGCTGAGAGACTCGCTGGGGACCGAACTGCGCTTTAGCCTGCGCTCTATTATTCTGTATGATACAAAAAATATAAAACAGCACAGCGTCCCCTAACGAAGCAGGAATTCAAGTATGTGAAATAGCTCAGGAAATGCTGCGCGTGCTGAATTAACAGGATTAATTACAGGTAAATAAAATTACAAACAACATTCATCAAACATATTAACCATAAAATTATGCGACAAGGGGCCGGCTTATTATGCATAATGAATGATTTATGAAGCTCTCATCTTTAATGCACTATAGATACCTTCATAATGCATTATAATGGTCGGTATAAGCATTAAGGATGCTTTGTATTGCATTATGAAGGTATCTATTGTGCCTCATAGATGACTGTCATAAAGCATTCATAAAGCGTTATAATCATGGCTATAATAAGAACATAAGAACATAAGAAATATACAAACGAGAGGAGGCCATTCTGCCCATCGAGCTCGCTTGGGGAGAACTTAACTAATAGCTCAGAGTTGTTAAAATCTTATCTAGAACTGATTTAAAGGAACCCAAGGATTCAGCTTGCACTACATTATCAGGAAGACTATTCCATACTCTGACTACACGGTGTGTAAAGAAGTGCTTCCTTAAATCCAGTTTGAAATGTTCTCCCGCTAATTTCCACCTATGGCCACGAGTTCTTGTATTTGAACTAATGCTGAAGTAACTATTCGGTTGAACAGCATCCAAACCTGTTAGAATCTTATAGACCTGGATCATGTTCCCCCTCAGTCTCCTTTGCTTGAGGCTGAACAGATTTAGCTCAAATAACCTTTCCTCGTATGACATTCCTCTAAGACCAGGAATCATTCTTGTGGCCCTACGCTGCACCTTTTCTAAGGCCGCTATGTCCTTTTTAAGATATGGTGACCAAACCTGTACACAATATTCTAGGTGAGGTCTCACCAAGGAATTGTATAATCTTAGCATTACCTCCCTTGACTTAAACTCCACACACCTGGAGATATACCCCAACATCCTATTGGCCTTTTTTATTGCTTCCCTGCACTGGCGAGAATGAGACATGGAAGCATCAACATACACACCAAGGTCTTTCTCATAATCAGCTACCTTTATTTCAGTAGGTCCCATAAAATACCTGTACTTTATATTTCTGCTCCCTACATGGAGTACCTTACATTTGTCTATGTTAAATTTCATCTGCCAGGTGTCAGCCCAGTCACTAATTAAATTAAGATCCCGCTGTAGCTGCTGAGCTGCTAGTTCAGTATCTGCTACACCACCCACCTTGGTGTCATCTGCAAATTTCACCAGTTTACTGTATATATTGGTGTCTATATCATTTATGTAAATAAGGAACAAAAGTGGTCCTAAAATTGAACCCTGCGGTACCCCACTATGAACGCAGGCCCACTGTGACATCGAGCCTCTTATAACTACTCGCTGCTTCCTATCCGTTAACCAGTTATCAATCCAAGTCGCTACAGTTCCTAAAATACCTGTCGCTTTGAGTTTAAGTGAGAGCCTCTTGTGGGGAACAACATCAAAAGCCTTTTGGAAATCTAAATAGATGACATCATAGGCCTTCTTATCATCAACTTCCTGAGTAGCTTCCTCAAAAAACTCCAACAGATTTGTTAAACAGGATCTACCTCTCCTAAATCCATGCTGGCTATCCCTCAAAATGTTATTTGAGTCCAGGTAATCTACCATTTTCTCTTTGATTATAGCCTCCATAACTTTACCAGTTATACAAGTTAGACTGATTGGCCTATAGTTTGACAAATTACTTCTATCCCCTTTTTTGAAAATGGGCGTTATGTTGGCATGCTTCCAATCAGAAGGTACCACACCTTCAGATAAGGATTTTTGAAACAGTAATGTTAAGGGTCGGCAAATAATATCCCTCATCTCTTTTAACACTATAGGTAAGATGCCATCAGGGCCCTGTGATTTATTTATTTTGAGCTTAGCTAGGCTTTGCAAAACATCAGCTTCAGTTATATATATATTAGTTATAGACGATGTTGGATTAGTAATAAGAACTGGTAAGTTACTAGTGTCCTCAACAGTGAATACCCGTGCAAAACTATCATTGAACTCATTTACTATGTCAATGTCGTTTTCAATTATAAGACCCTTACTATCCTGCAGATTAGTGATTTCAGCTTTTAGAGCTCTTTTAGAGTTAAAATACTGGAAGAAACTTTTAACGTCATCCTTAGCCTCCAATGCGATCTTCCTTTCGACATTCCTTTTAGCTCGTCTAATGCCATTTTTTAATTCAGCCTGTAGATTTAGATACTCTTGCTTTATTATGTCATCATCAGTTATTTTCCATCTCTGGAACAATGCCCTTTTCCTCCTTACTTTATACTTTATGTCCCTATTAAACCACCTAGGTTGCAATTTCCTAGATTTATTCTTGCTAGAAACAGGTATGAAGTCCTCTTGTACTTGCAATAATGTGCTTTTAAAAAATTCCCATGCCTCTTCAACAGTTTTGTTAATTAACTCCATCCAGTTCACAGTTTCTAGTTTTAATCTCATACAATTGAAGTTAGCCTTCCTAACATTATATATTTTTGATTTGGACTTTGCTCTTCGGGCACTAAACTTAACCTCAAATTTAACCATGTTATGATCGCTACTGTCAAGTGGTTCTAAAACATCTAATTTACCAATCCTGTCCTGGTTATTAGACAAAACAAGATCAAGAATGGCATCTCCCCTGGTAGGGGTGTTAACAAGCTGAATAAAAAAACAATCCTGTACTAATTCCACCATGTCAAGTTCATTTTCAGAAGAGCCAGCAACAATGTCCCACTGCATCCCCGGTAGATTAAAATCACCCATAACTACCACATCATTTTTATTGCTCATAATCCTAATATCACTGTATAACAATCTGCTTTCCTCAGCAGCTACATTGGGTGCTCTGTAACAAACACCGACAATTAGGCTGTTTGAGTTTGTAGCATCTAATTTTACCCATATAGCTTCCGTACTTTTACTTATATCAGTAAGCTCCCTTGCCTGCAAGTTTTCCTTTACATATACTGCAACACCACCTCCCTTCTTACCTATACGGTCTTTACGGAACAATGTGTAACCATCCATATTATATTCTTGTCCATCCTTATCACTCAACCACGTTTCAGTTATTGCTATAATATCATAAGATGTTGTGTAATAATGTGTTGTGCTTTTTTATAAATATTTATAGCCGTGTTTAGAATGCCTTATGAGTGCAGTATAATTAAGCAGTAACATATGAGAAGAGTGTGCTTGTACTCAGATATATCACAGCTGTGATTCGGTAAAAGGCACAAGGCCGCAGGCCACCAGAAAAAAAAAAAGTTCTCATAACGTCAGTGCAAGAGGGACGGGCTATCGCGTCCAAACCGTCCGCATACCTGGATAATTCAGTCAATAACCAATATAGTTTTGTCTAAAATTTCCGGTGCCAGCAGTAAAACAACTAGCCAGCTTATTAGCGAGTAACTTTGCATTGTAAATTAAAACCATGCCGCAGGTCTAATAAATAAAATATTGTGGCACTTGAGTGGCGAAGAGATCATTAGGCAGACTGCAAAGTTCAGTTATTGGCATCTTTAATTGCGCGATCGTTAAAAGGACAAAAGGAGGTAAAACATCAAGCAAAAATAAACTCACTCACACAGGTGTTCTGTCATAAAATACTACCTATCGAGACGTGCTATCGAGTCTTTCTGCGCATGTGCAGTACCACCGTCTTGGGATTAGGGTTAGGTTTTAGGGGTTAGGGTTAAGGTAAGGGTTTTAGGGATTTTGGGGGGTTAGGGTAAGAGTTAGGGTTATGGCTATCGATTAGCACTACGGTAGCATTTTTCGACAAGGCAGCATATATCGACAGAACACCGGCTCTACGTTGGGGCAAGAGGGGGCAACGCCCCCTTAAGCAAACGTCCTGCCCTCTTAAATCAAACTTTTAGAAGTTGAGGAAGAAGATAATAGATTACCCACAAACTAAATATAGACAATATTTACTACAGTAGCTGAAAAATCCACTGAAAAAGACACAAACGAGATGATAAGTTTCACTTCTTGTTCGCTCTCTCCTTCCGCATTGTTTGTGCGCGGGCTCACACAGCACTCGGCAGAGATCCCCCACTCACCCTCCCCCCAGGTAAACATCCAATCACTGTTAGTATGTCTCAGTAGGCAGGGCAGAGCGAAATGAGCTGCGCGATTGCGGGAAGCAACAATCTCTCTCGTCAAAATCATAACGACTCGTGAGATCATGGTTCGAATTACGGGGGTTACTGGGGGGTACAGTACCTCCCGATCAAGACCAAGACCCCCCCCCAAATAGACAAAAATAGCAGTTTGGGGGGGGGGGGGGTCTTAACATGTTTCTTTTTTTTTTTTTAAAGAAAGATAACCTCACCTTTTAGGAAAATTTTATGTAAAACGATTTCAGATACCCAGTGTTGCCAACTTAGCGACTTTGTCGCTATATTTAGCGAGTTTTTAGACCTCTCTGGCGACTCGTTTTCAAAAAAGCGACTAGCGACAAATCTAGCGACTTTTTCTAGTGTTATTGGAGACTTTTGGAGATTCTGACGTGGAAGCACGTATCGTTACTCTCCTGACCGAGCAGCGGGTGCTACCGTAGGCTCCCCTCCCGTCCCAAAGCATTCACAGGCGAACAGTCCTCACGCAGCAGCCCCGCCCAGCTGCAGTCAGAGCAGGAAATGTTCACCTTTCCGCGTCCAGACTGCAAATGAATTGCGCATGCGCGAAGCCACCACTGCCTGATCATGCCCTGGCTTATTGCCAAAAAATCCGCGAAGTATGACAGTTTTTAAGAATGAGTTTTTTTTTTTTTTTTTAATGCAAGAATCAGATCATACAAGAACAGGGAAGAAAGACATTGATATAGTTGTACAACGTCCAATCATACAGAAAAACAAACAAACAAAGATCTTTGGTTTGCATTTAACAGATTAATATCCATACAGATAAGTGCAGAGAGAAGAAAAATAAGTAAATAAAATATTACATAAAGTTACATCCTCTCAGAAAATTTGTCAAAATGCACCAAAAACTACACTTTTTTTGTTATTCGTAAGTCTAAGAGAGGAAACAAGATGGCTAAATTCAGCAAGGAAGAGGGTGAAAGATACAGGAGATTTACGCCATTTTTGTTTATGAATAAAAAACTTTGCATTCAATATGATAAAATTAACAACAAATTCAGCAGATGGTAGCTTTGGGTTTTCATAATAAAATATAATATCCTTGAGGTCAAAGGTATGGGTCACATTTGTAAGGTTAGAAACATAAACACTTAAGTCAATCCATAATTTTTTAGTAATACCACAATCAAAAAACAGGTGAGCAGCAGTTTCCTCCACAATTCCACAAAAAGAGCAAGACTCATCAACATCAGAATATCTCGAAATCGTCGAATTAACTGGATAAATTTTATGAAGAATTTTAAAGTGAATCTCCTTAACTTTGTTAGAGATACAAAACTTATTTGGTAACAGCCAGGCCTTTCTCCAATTTACATTTGTTATAAATGAACCCCAGTAAAACTTCCCTCTTGGAGTAATTTTTCTTTTTGACTGAAAAATCTTGTGAATATGTTTATTATTATATTTTCGATCTAAAATATTAATTCCATCCAAGCGTAAAGATGGATAAACAATATTGCCCTTATTAAATTTAAGGTAATTTTTAGTCAACTGAATTAAGCCAGTCGGTATAGCTTTCATTAAGGTATTATATTCCTTTGGTGGGACTGGAAAATTATGAAGACTCGTAAATTGTTCATAAGATAACATGTTACCGGAATCGTCAAACACAGATAGAATACAATTAAAGTTGTTATTAAACCATCTAGGGGAAAAAAGAGACCTATTTCTGACAGTTATATCTGCATTATTCCAAATTATAACTTTGTGGGGGGAGAAGCTGTGAATAAAACACAGTTTCCATGAAAGAAGGCATTGCTGATGAAAATTGGATAAGGAAATAGGTAATTTACTGGGAAGGAAATTGCATTTTAATAAAAAAAGGTAAGCCACCAAGTTGGTCAAAGATCTTATTTGGAATGAAAAACCATACGGACATTGGATTTTTAAGGCATCGCTTCAGCCAATTTACATTAAACGTATTCACTGTATCAGCAAAATCCAAAAAATCCCGACCACCTTCGCTCTTAGAGGTAGCAAGCATTTCTCTTTTTAATTTGTGGGGCCTATTTTTCCAAACAAAATCTAAAAATAGTTTATTAATTTCCTTTATGGTTTTATCGCTGACAAATAAAGAATGAGCAGAATATACAAAACGAGAAAGCCCTTCAACCTTAGACAAAAGAACACGACCGTATAAAGAGAGATCCCTTTGAAGCCAGTTGTTAAAAATATATTTAGTTTTAATAATTTTATCAGAAAAGTTTAAATTATGTCTACAAATTAAATTTCTTGTGATATGAATTCCTAAATATTTTACACTATTCTTAACTGGAATACCTTCTAAGAGTACATCATCTATATCATGAACAGAGATAATTTCACACTTCGACATGTTAAGTTTTAGACCTGAGGCACAAGAAACTAATTCCAGAGCTTTTAGTAGCTGCTTTTTGTCTTTCAAGAACAGCGTAGTATCATCCGCTAACTGTGCAATTTTGAATTCCTTATCAAATACACTAATTCCTTTCAAATTATTATCTTGGGTGATTCTTAAACAGAGTAACTCTGTGGCTAAAATAAATAAAAATGGGGAGATTGGACAGCCCTGTCTGACTCCACGATGGACGTCAAATCTCTTAGAGGTGTCAAAGTTCACAATCACTGAGCTGTTAATACCCTTGTAAAACATGGTAACAGTCTCAATAAAAGCTTTACCAAACCCAAATAATTCCAGAGTACGAAATATAAATTTGTGTTCTATGGAGTCAATAGCTTTATGAAAATCAAGAAAGAGTATGAGACCGTCAGAACAGATTGAGTTGGAATAATCCAGCAGGTCTAATACTAATCTTATGTTGATAGAAATGTGCCAGCCTTTCATAAAACCAGACTGACATTCTGAAATAATGTTTCCTAAACCATAGCTTAATCTTTTGGCATACACAGAGGCTAGTATTTTATAATCTAATGTTAACAAAGAAATGGGCCTCCAATTATCGATTATTAAAGGCAGTGGCGTGCACAGACATTTTGGGGGGCAAGTGCTCCAGGGGGAAAAAAGGGCACTTTTTGCATATGTGGAAAACCTTTTCTTTTTATAATAAAAAAAACGCACAGGTTAAATGCAATTTGACTTTTATTTCAAAACATTCTCTAAAAATCAAAAATCACACCACAAAAAGATAAAATCTGTATCCAACTCTAAACTATATACATACATATTCACAACACAGTGCGTAAATGTCTGCGAGCATCGCTGAGTCAGTAACAACCAGTTAGGCTAAAGACTGCATCTTTAGACAGTTGGACGGTGTTCTAACTTTCTCACAGGAGACACCTACTAAAGACAGTCAAAGACATTAATTTCAATCTTACCAAAGTAGGACAGTAGTTGACGTTAGTTATGGAAAGGCTAATCCACAAAAACGGAGAAACGTCCATAATTCTATTATTCATAATCATGTCAAGGTTTTAGGTTTTTCTGCAGTTCCATCTCTAAAAAGTGTGATGTCTTCCCGTCACTGACTTCAGTTTGAAAACTTTGTATTTATTCACAGATTTCCGTGAGATCATCCTAAAATTTGTAACGAAAAATGGGCTCAAAAGAGCCCTCTGCCTAACGGCATGTAGCCTATAGCATAACGTGATATTTTCAATAGTGTATGCAAAAAGGTCGGAATTGATGGAGAGTGGGGTTGCCTAAATGGTTTAGGTTACATTTTAAATGTGTCGTTTTTTTGTTTATCCATATGGATGGATGGAGGGGGCAAGCTGGCAAAGTTTGTCATGTGCAGTTTCTGACAGGCTACTTCACAACAAAACAATTGCAGGTTGGTCTTAGAGGGCAAACAGAATAATTTCACTCGATTCATGGGTTACCTGACTGGTTGGGAAGGGAAAGAGCTGCCGTGTTGTCCGCCGTGGCTCCCAGTCGCTATAGTTAGCCTACTATGCCTACTCCAAGTAGTCCTATGTCATGCCGCTGCTACACGCCTCACAACAAATGAACTGCAAGCGTGTTCACGTGACACGGTGACAGTGAAAAAGCGACAGGGTTCGGGTGTCTTTGAAGAAGGGGCACAAATCAAGCCATTATTTTCACACCTTTTTAAATCGCGCAGCTTTAAAAAAAAAAAAAAATCACGTCTTTCAAAAGGGCACTTTTTTGGACTGAGGGCAAAAGGGCAAGTGCTTCAGCACCACCTCGTCTCTATCTGTGCACGCCAGTGATCAAAGGATCCTTATCTGGTTTAGGTATAAGAGAGATGACTCCCTGTTTCATAGTATTCCTTGTACATATGAAATAAAGGTAATTTGATAAACTCCCAAAACTGAAGATAAAATTCAGCTGAAAGCCCGTCGATCCCAGGGGATTTACCTTTTTTCATTTTATGTAAAGCTTGTTTAATTTCATCAATATTTAAAGGTGAATCACAAATTTGTCTGTACTCTAAATCAATATCTTTAATATGGTGTTTAATTAAATCAATAAATTCTTCAGAAATATTGTAGTTAAAATTAGAGGTATAAAGGCCACCATAGAATTTAGCAACAAAATCTGATATTACTCTTTGGTCTTCTGAAATGACTCCATCTATATTAAGTGCAGAAAGAGTCTTCCTCTGACCATTTCGTTTTTCCAGGGCGAAGAAATATCTAGAATTTCTTTCCCCTTCCTCCAGCCATTTAGCACGAGATCTTGTATATGCATCTTTGGTTAAATCTAAGTAGGCTTCATCAAGCTCCAAATTTAGCCTATTTATTTCTAAAGTATCCTCTTCTGTAATATCACTTTTAGCTAGTAAAGCATTAAGTTTATTAACCAACTCCAAATCAGTTTGATGTTTACTCTTTTTAATTTCTTTACTTCTTTTAATTGCTATATGTCTAGCTTTATATTTAAAGAACTCCCATGCTTTTTTATAATCTTCAATTGAGTCAGTGAATAATTCTTTAATAAGATTGATAATACTATCATTGAATTTTTTATCTTTTAACAAAGTATTATTAAGTTTCTGATAGCCCCTAAGTCTCTGGTTATCATGGATGTCACTCAGCTTTAAACAGACCAATTTATGATCTGATAAAGGGGCAATAGCGTGAGAAATATCTTTCACATAACTGACGATGGAAGAAGAAATTAAAAATAAATCAATTCTAGATCTAAAAGAACAAATATTATTTGACCAAGTAAAATCTTTAGTATAAGGATTATAGAATCGCCATGTATCAGTCAGAGAGAGATCCGTACAAATCGAAAAAATTAAGTCATTACTCATCCCACCGTGGAGTCTAGGGGGGTGCCTATCCAAATAATTATCTGTACATTCATTGAAGTCCCCCCCTAAAATAAAATAAGCATCAATATATTTTTTATTTAAATTCTGAAGCTTATCAACTAGGTGAGAAAACATTGCTCTATTGGATGTATTAGAATTATAACCATATACACAGCAAGTTATGAAAGTGGTATTATCTTGTTTGATTATAGCTATAACCCATCTGCCTTCTTCAGAACTTAAAGTTTCTAAAATAGTACCTTTAAAACGGTGTAACATAATTTCAACTCCAGCTGAGTGATTGCTACCATGACTAAAGAAGATTGAGTTTCCCCACTGATTCCTCCAAAAGTTAACATCCGTTTCCCCTGAGTGGATTTCTTGAAGAAAGATAAGGTCAGCTGCACTTTTCTTACAAAATAAAAAAATTGCTTTTCTTTTCAAATTGTCCCGCAAACCTCGAACATTTAGTGTTACAATAGACAAAGACTTGAACTTGAACTCCATGAAAAGATAAAAACCACCAAACAATTTAAAACAAACAACGAAAGAGTAGTTCCCTTTAGCTTAACCCTAAACGAGAAGGGAGAGGTGGTTAATAACCTAATTATATTGACTTTAAGGTGAAATAAATAAAATAAATGAGGTCAAGATTAATCATCAAAATAACAACAACCAAGGCTAAATAAACATAGTAACTATCCTGTTACTAAGAATGGCACAAATGGCGTTGTTTACCGTTTTAAGTCTTCTAGAACAACGCATGAGAGAGGTAGCCAGTGTCCTTAAAACTCAGCTTAGGTAACGTCCGCGTAGAATACTTGCTTCCCATCAATCAAGGCAAAGGAGCTGCGGAAGCTTGCTCTTTTGCCCTCCTCGCGTGCCTTCTTCACGAGTGGCCAGAGCTTGTCCCGCGCTGCTCTATCTTCAGGAGATAAAGGCTCCGAAAGATGAAGTTTGTTTTCGCGCAGAAATTTGCAGCCCTTGGCAGCGCTCCAAACCATGTCACGGATGTGACGTAGTGAGAAGAGGATTATGATCGATCTGGCCTTACCCTCCGATCGTTTCGGACCCAGACGGTGGGTGACATCAACACTGTCCTGGAGTCTGTCTCCAATCCCAGGAGCAACCTTTTCTAGTACGTTAAGGCCACGCTTCTGACATCTTCGCTTTCTTTTTCCGCAACACCGTGCAACTTTAGGCACCATCTCCAACTGTAACGGCTACATTCCTGTACACCTGCTTTCATTGACTTATTTTCATTTTTCAGCGCTTGGACTTCTGATTCCAGATGACCAATTGCCTCTTTATGAAAACCAACATCTACAATAAGCTGTTGTACCGTCGCAGTTAGACTATTAATTTGATTCGAGGTAGCTTCAGTGGTAACTTCGATCGCTGAAATTTTCTGAAAAGTCTTATCGTGTTTTAAAGCCAGTTCGCGTATTGCAGCCAAGACATCTTCATTACCATTACCACTGACGATAGATTCCGCACGCTTCGATTTTTTCGCAGCTGGTTTCTGAGGAGTGTCTGTCAGGGCAGCGAGAACGACTTCGTTATCAAAGCCTGGGCAAGTATCAAACCATTGTAATTCTGTATCTCTCTGTGACTTAAGTCCAATGATACTAGAGGCCGAAGCTGAATCTTCAAAGAGTTCAACCACATCAGACGCGTTAGAAGCCATGCTGTCAAGCGCTTGTTTAACTTTCTTCTTTCCTCTTTTTCCCATGCGTAAGTATGTCAAAGGGAATTGTATCACTTTTACAGTTATTGTATGTGCATTATCACCAATCTAAACAATTGGTTATATCACCACTTCACCTTTATGTCCCTGAAGAGCAAACACACAACCACCTACATTGCCGCCATCTTGGCCTCTCTTTTTTAAGAATAAGTAATTCCGCCAGAGTGTCTCTTTGGGGTCATTTTTGCCGGTCCCAAGCCCGGATATAGGAAGAGGGTTGGAATTATGATATAAAAAACAAGAATCGACAGAAGAAAGTTCATTTGTAGTTCTAAACGTATTTAGGGTGTTTTTTAACCACCTTTTGTCTCTCCCACGACATTATTCCTCTCTCCTACAGCGTCCATTATAATTACATGCACATTATGCAAATTAGCCGATGGCGTCATTTAGCGACTTCTAGCGACTTTTGGGACAACCAATAGCGACATTCCTTGCTGAGGAGTTGGCAACAGTGCAGATACCCCTAGTGTGGACCGTACCATTTTAACCACCTCGGCGCTAGAAGCAGCTTAGCCAGTTGGTTGCGTCATTCATTCAAATTGAGCAATTTGTTCGTTGTGATTTCAAGATTCTTTATTCGTCACATACATAGTTATAACAAGTACAACATGTAGTGAAATGATCCCTGACCAATCCTGTTTTTCAGTTTTATATTTCAAGACTTGGTGAATTGATTTTTTCTTTTTCATAACTTAGCCTACCCTTTTTAGTTTTGTTAATATCGGCAATAGTGAAAAGTGTTTTGTTGGGTTCAAATATGTTTGATATAGGCCATCCAATTAAGGTAAATGTCATGTTTTTAGTTGTTTTAATCTGATGAGGAATATTTTATTTTATTTTTTGTTGTTTTATTTTTCAGTTTTCCCCTTGAGGAATTGCCACCTTACTGTAGTCAGAGGCTTTGTGTGCCTCAGTGACCCTAAGAGCTACACCAGCAGAAGCTTAGCCTTCAGGTGGGACCCCCAAGTTGGACAGGTCTTAGGGTAGAGGCTTGACAAAGTGCAATCCAATTACATGACAAAAACCTTTATCTAGAGCACCACCACCACCACCCCAACCCTTTCCCGCCTCCATGGCCACCATGTGCCCCCTTCACATTTCTGTCTGCCCCCTCATATATGCATGTCTAAAACCGGCCCCAACTCTCACTGTCGCCTATGTTCATTTTTTAAACTGGTGGAAATGCAGGCAGATTCTGAAAAGGCATCAAGTGACAACCAGCCCAGCACCGGCTCCGTGTTGGTGGAAATGAGGCATCAGTACAGTGTTCCCAGGTCCAGCCCAAGGTCTGCTTAAAACCCGCCCAACAGAAGCTGAAACTAGCCCAATAAGAGAGAGAGAAGGATTTCTCTCTAAACCAGGTACAGAAAAGCTTGTTCATTTGTTTATTTTCAGCAGGCTAGACTATTGAAATGGTGTCTTCACAGGTCTTGGTAATAAATCAATCAGACAGCTGCAGATCATCCAGAATGCTGCCACCAGAGTCCTCACTAACACCAAGGACTAACACTGGTCCTTAAATCACTGCACTGCCTTCCTGTGCATCACAGCATTGTTTTTAAAATATTATTACTTGTCTACAAGGCACTAAATGGCACTAATTTCCTTGAACGTTGTGAAGCATCCAGACCCTTTAAGTCATCTGGCAAATGTTTACTCAGTGTTCCCAGAATGAAGACCAAGCAGGCTGAAGCAGCTTTTAGTCTCTATGCTCCCTGTCTGTGGAACAAGCTTCCTGAAGACCTGCAGTCTGCTAACACTGTCAGCTCATTATAATCAGGGCTTAAAACGTTATTGTTTGCTGCAGCTTTTCAATAAATTAAATCAGCAGGAGTTTAGTCATACGCTGCATCTACAATGTCACTTCTTTTTAGTTAACTGTTTATTTGTTTTTTGGGCTTTTAGAGTTTTTTAAATTGTCTTTTTAATTGACAATGAACGTGTTTGTAAGTCCCACACCAAAGTTCCGAAGTACCGAAAAAGTACCACAGGTGCAATGGTACTTCTGGTACTGGAACTTCTGGTACTGGTACTCAACCGGAAGTCAATGGAAAAGGGAAAGAACCAAAAGTACCATACCTGATGCAATGGAAAAGCACCCGGAACAAACTTGCCTTACTTTGCAATTGGATTTAAAGTCTACTGAGATAAAAAGCTCATGTAAATGTGAAAGACCAGGAGGCAGCGGGAGAGAGAGAGACGCTCCCCTAGCAGTAGAAAATGAAACACAATAAAACACACTCCACCTCATACAGGGAAAAAGAAGCGTGTGTGTGAACAGACTCACAGTGTAAGAATTCTGCTCTGGTCCTGGGCACTAATTTACTTAAATTTACTTGTGGGAGATGGACTTCACTCACTGTGGAGATAACAACAGTAGGGTATTATCATTATGATGGACAATAACAGGCATTTTAACAAACTGCAAATCATGGTAAGTTACACATAATACAAATTTTTGGTTTCTATAATGTAGAAGAAGCATGTTTCATGTGATCTGAGTTTTGCAGCCAGTAGAATGTGAAGCTCTTTCACCAGTTATCACAAAGATTTAAACTTATTGAAAACCAACTGACTTGGTCACACAAATGTGAGGCTGACTGTACTGCATACTCTCTCTGCATGGTCTACATCAGGGGTGGCCAGTCTTACCCACAAAGGGCCAGTGTGTACGCAGGTCTTTGGGATAACCTTTAGGTCAGCTGTTCAACCCCAGGTGTGAGGACTCTTCAGTCAATCAGTCCTATATTTTGTAATTCAGCGAAAGCCTGCAGATAGCAGCCCTTTCTGGGTAAGATTGGCCACCCCAGGTCTATATTAACATGAACAGACTAGAAAATATATTAACCTGGGTGATGGATCTCTGCCATTTTCATTCTGCAAACATTCTCCAGTTGATCTTTCAGTTCAGAAATCACCTTGCTCAAATTCCCAAAATCAGATCTTGGACTGACAGAGATTCTGGGTCCAAATCCAGCTTCAGGGGTGACAGGAAGAGCCTGGCGCCTCTACAGACACACAGTCTGATTAAACAGCTTCATTGATACAAATGTGTATTGCAATCTAATTAACAGGACCTTTAACATCTGACAAATGAAAGACTAGTTGAAATACAATGACAATATGCATTAATTTGAATTCTCTGGTTTTCTTATTGCCAAAGTAGCTGTTCTGTTACCTGGAGGAAATGGATGTGATCCTCTGTGTGTGAAAGCTGCTCCAGCTCAGAGTGTCTCCTCTTTAGTTCATCTATCTCCTGCTTCAGTCTCTCCATGTCTCCTTCAGCCTGACTCACTGCAGCCTTCTCCTGATCTCTGATCAGCTTTGTCACCTCAGAGCGTCTTCTCTCAATGGAGAAGATCATCTCAGTGAAGATCCTCTCGCTGTCCTCCACTGCTGACTGTGCTGAACTCTGTTGGTGACACAGGGAGCAGAGTAAATTACAATTGCCCCCTTTTGAGACTCCATCGAGCTTCATTGTACAATAGAGATGTGAGCTGACAGGAGGTATAAAAACAGTACAGGGCTGGGGTTTGGATTGTCATGATGCTGGATGCCTCAGGTACTGAAACCCAGCCAGCACTGATTAGAAATGATCACTGTAAATCTGTATTATATTCAAAGTTCTATTTTAAAAAATCTATTTCTCTTTTTTATTTTTTTCATATCCTTTGTAACCAGTTGCACAGTCAAAAGAGTGGTTCAGGATACATTTCACTGCAGGTTGCACCTGTATGACTATGCATGTGACAATTAAAGAATCTTGAATCCCTCATTAAGCTCATACACTGTCAGCTGCAGGGATTTGGCAGAGACTGGTGGCTGTGTGGGGCAGGTTGGTTTCCACCATTAGGTCTCAATTTAATAGGTGACTTTTTCAGTGTTTATTTGCATTACGCTGGGGGTGTGAAAAGTTGCATTTTCTAAAATGGGCCTTTTATGGTATTTTTTTAAATAAATAAGCTACTACTGCTGCAGCACTTGGTTATACTCTGTTATCTAGCAACTTTATCCCATTCAACCTCCGAGCCAGAATAACCCACAACAGCATTAATTTGATTAATCCCCACAAGTCTGTAAATCTGAGAGAAGATTCAATATGATCAAAAACCAGCTGTTATCTTCTCTTCAGATTCATACTCACTGTGAATGAGCCCACAGCCTCTCTCAGCTCCTGCAGCTCCTTCTCTCTCATCTGAATTCTCTGCTGAAATTCCCCCTGTGTTTCACCCATTTGTTTCTACAGATAGGAAACAAGATGACAAAACAAGTTTGTTTCATTATCTGAGATCACATTCATTAATCATCCTGTCCAGGGTGGACCCCAGCCTTGGGCCCTATGCTGCCTGGGAAAGGCTCCAGGCACTCCCCCTGAGCCTGACCTGGATTACCGGTTAGGAGATGGATGGATGGATGGATGGATGGATATTCGTAAATGATTTATTGACTGTAGGTAGGATACAATGGACATAAACCCTTTGGTCCTGTTTCCACCTGGTATTAACATGCGTCCTGGGTGATCAAATCACAAGTGGACAGCGCTGATTACCCAGGACGCATTGAAGATGCATTGAGATCTGATCTCCCACATTGGGAGGTGGTCTGGGCCGCATATGGCAACATTCTTATAGCAATGTGAAGGTGAATGTGTCCTGAGCTGCATTGCAGGACCGGCTACTCAACTGACGTCCTATTTGATTTATATCAGAATGCATGTCAGTTGATAATGGGCCACTGTGTAGTAAACTGCACTGTGAACAACAACAATGCATCTTTTCTGCTGCGATACTAAAAACTTTGAGTCTGCCAGAAAGTTGGTTTAACATTCGACTGTTGTGACCCATTCATATAGAAACTGTGTCGAAGTGTGCATCATTGATGATCCATGCAAATTCAGAAAAGAAAATGTGTAAGAAGTGATTTCTTAAAGAAGTTTCAGAATTTGCACAGATCATATATTTAATGTGCATGTTGGGGCGCAGCCTGGTGCAGGCAGAGAAACAAGGTGACGATCCACTTAAAAGCTCCAAGACAAAGGGATTTAAGGAAACTGAAACTGGAAAGACACAAAATAAAGGAACAACAAGGTAGAGCCCTGCGCGGGACTATTTTTTTAATCCCGCTCCCGCCCACTCCCGCTGAATTTCTGACGATTCCCACCCAATCCCGCCCGCTGTCTCTGTCACTCCCGCCCGCTCCCGCCAACGACAATCTAAAACCCGCCCAATCCCGTGAGATTTGCGTTGGGTCCCGCGGGATCCCGCTCCCAATGCAGGGCTCTACCTGGGAGTACAGCAACGGGGCAGGTGTGTCGCCTCAATCCTGAAGTGCCAAATTTGTGCCCATTGTACACTATCGCTTTGCCGCACTTCACACAACACACAAAGTTCAGCTCTTTACCCTCTTTGTTTGTTACAATTTTAAAGTTTTTCCATATCTCCGATTTCCCCAATTTTAGTTTTGTTTTATATTCTCCCTTTGCAATTTTATTAACAACATCAGCTGCATCCTCCATCCTGCTAAGCTAACAATTTTGGGACCCGCTTTCTATTTTTATCCCGCCCGCTATCTCTGTTGCTCCCGCCCACGACAATCTAAAACCCGCCCAATCCCGTGAGATTTGCGTTGGGTCCCGCGGGATCCCGCTCCCAATGCAGGGCTCTACAACAAGGGGTCAGAACTCAACAGGGAAAAAGTAGCTAAGAAAATGACACGTAGACTAAGATAGGGAATGGGGCAGCTAGTGATGTTAAGCTTGACGCCGAAGCCCCGAGGTATGCGGCAAAAAAAACAATTCACTACATTCTGAAGCATAGCTTCGAGGTTTCCTCCATTCCACCCTGAACACGTGACCACGGTCATCTGAAGCTTCGTTCTGCACTCAACCATGTGACTGCTTTGGAAATTGAAAATGTGGCGCAATCCTCATTAACGTTTTCAAACGTGTTGTAGAACATATATTTTGGCACGCACACACTGCAGCGTAAGTTTTAATCATAATAATATTTTAATAATAATTAATTTTCAACAATAATAATAATAATAATAAGTCATTATTGTGTCCAGGGTTCAGTTTAATTGTATGAATACATAATATCAGATTTGGGTGAGGGTATTACCTAATAATCTGTATAATTTTCCCATTATAGAGACCAAGAAACAAATGATTGATGAGGCTTTGGTCAATATGATTGTGAAAGATTCACAACCCTTCACCATAGTGGATGATGCTGGATTTAGGGAGTTTGTTGGTATCCTGGATCCAACCTACATTCTCCCATCCAGGCAAACATGAAAGGGTCTGGTGACAGATAAATTTAAGATAGAAAATGAGAAAGCAAAAGAAGAGGTGAAAAAGGCCAAAGCAGTAAGTCTAACATCTGACATGTGGACATCCATACATATGGAAGCTTATTTAGCAGTGAAATGCCATTTTATAAAGGATAAGACTGAGCTGTCTACTGTATTATTGGGAGCAGGAAAATTCCCAGAGTCTCATTCTGCAGAAAACATGGCTGCAGCCTTGATGGAGGAGTGGGGAAGACAAAATAAAGTCCGATGCTTGACACTGACGCTGCACACAATATTATTGCCTGTGTCAGACACACAACCTGCATTGTACATGCACTGAATTTGGCTGTGAAGAAGGCCATTAATCAGACACAAGGACCCGACGATATCAGATCCAAGGCAAGACAGATTGTGCGTGACCTACTTCAGAACCAGTACAACTGCTAGAAAAAGGCTTTGTCAAATCCAGCAGCAGATGGGCAGACCCACTCTTCACAAAGGTTCAAGAAGTGGAAACCAGTACCTGTTCAATGCTGCAATGATCGCATGATCAAGGACAGCCAGTTGGTGCTGCATTGGTCACTTTGAAGACAGAGCTCACAACCGTGACCTCAGAGGAATATCACATCACTTATGAGTGTCTGGGTGTTTTATGACATTTCAATGAGGCATCTGTTGCACTTTCCGAAGAGAAGAAAGTATCAGGATCCAAGGTAATTCCTCTCATCCACATGCTTAGACATGCTGTGAATCTGAAACTGGCCAGGCACAGAATGTCAAGGCCCAGCAGTTCTGCAAGAACCTCTTGAAGTTGCTCACTGAGAGGTTGTCAGTCTATGAGGCCATGAGCATAATGACACTGGCCACACTGCTGGATCCAAGATATAAAACTGCAGATTTCTGTAGCCAATCTAATGCTCAGGCTGCTGTGAAACACCTTACAGCATAGTGTGCATCCAGCATAAGATTACAGGAGGCCCAGCAGAACCCATCCACACCAACATGCATCCAGCCACCAGAACCAGAGCCTGCAGGAACCTCATTTGGTACTGCAATGCACACCGGCACTGTTGCAAACTTTCACATTTTAATGTGAATGTTCAATTACACTGAATTTGGATGTACAATTATTATTGCACAGTACAAAATGCATAAGTGTATATAATGATTCATGCTTTGTCATTTTAGTTCCAGGTCTGCGGGATCTTCTGGACAGTGATGCGGGGGAGAGCAGACGGGTCAAGAGTTTGACAGCAGATTCTACTGTGGAGGTTCAGCAGTACCTCAGTGACCCAAATATACTGCGTTCTGAAGACCCTTTGCAGTTCTGGCATAGTGTTGTGTATCCACACTTATATGAACTTGCAATACAGTTTTTATGCTCTCCAGGGACCTCCGTTCCATGTTAGTGGGTATTCTCTAAAGTGGGAGAAGTTGTGAATAAAAAAACGAACACAATGTTCAACAAATACTGTTCCTCAACAAAAATCTTTAGTCCAATGCCCCCTCTTGAGTTACACATGCACCCCTTCCCAGTTAATTCAAAGGTCGCCTAATCCAAGTTATTTTATGTGCTTATTTAAATTACTGCAGGAAAGTGAGATCCAATTACAAACAGATGGTTGAGATGGATCTGGAGACGCATGTTAATACCAGAGCCTTTGACTCAAGGTATTTTAATAATAACAATAATTGATGCTTTCACTGATCCTTGTGGGGAAATTCTCTTAACACCCCACCCAACTTGCACTCTGTAGGTGAGAGCAAGCTGGCTGCAAAGGGACTCTTTGCAGCTACCCATAGCAGCACCCATAGAGCTGGGGGTTAAGGGCCTTACTCAGGGACCCCCAGATGTACGAAGGTCAGGCTTGAACTAGCAATCTTCTGATCATAGGCAGAGAGGCTTAGCCCACTCAGCCACAGGCTGCCCCAGAACTATCACACTCTGGCTGTTTCATGTTTACTGCACCATTCTCAGTAAACTCTACACACTGAAGTGTGTGAAATTAAAATCCCAGGACAGTGGCTGTTTCTGACATGATAGAACCACTACTCTTATGCTGCGCTCCATTTACCTCGGAGGTCGGAACTCGGAGCTGGGAACAACGTCACAGATGAGTTAAACACGTTTCAGTACAGCAAGTCGGACAGCCATTTAGCAAAGCCAGTGACATGTTTCAAAAAGCAAAATTTCTTTCTCAGCTGGATAAACCCGACACGCTGTCTGGCTAAGCAAGAAATCCTGCTTTGCTGAAACGACCCCCATTTCTAGCCTGGTTAATTGTTAGCCATTGTTAGCAATATCAGTTGGTAACAACACATTACATGGTATTTTGCACACAAAAACACCATAGCAACATGTCCACAGATAACAGCTATACAGTACTGTGTGTACGACTAATTTAATGAGCCAAAAATAAGATATAAGTGCTAATAAACAGTATAAAACTACAGCTTTAACTTCTAGTGAATAAGGGGCAAGACCATCTTGTATTCTGAGGTCAGGGTTGTGTAGATTTCTCTGACTTCAGTGGCCTGTATTACGAAATGGGGTTACTGGCTTGTCGGGGTAAATTGTCGGATTTAAGGTACCACAGTTTAAATGAACTTCATATTCATTCACTTACATTTTGCCCAGACTACCTTAAATCCGACAAGTTACCCCGATAAGCCATTAAGTTCAGATGGAATGCAGCATTAGTACTAGGGGTGTAAATCATAGCTTTACTTGCGATACGATACAATATCGATTCCTTAAGCCAACGGTTAGATTTTTTTTTGATACCTCAGAAATTCCCATGATACGATATGATACGATTAGATTCAGTTCGATACTGGGGATAGTAGTCGAAATGATGAAATTTCACACAATCCTTTACATTTCAATAAATTAAAAAAGGCAAATATAATTAGCATTTTATCATATTTTATTGGGAACTGTAAACAAAATCTAGTGTAGTCAAGTATGTCCCATAAATCAAGCAAAATAAGGTAAAAATAATAACTTTGGATGGATGTAGATTAAGATGGTGACTAATTTTTTTTCTAATCAAGTCTTCTCCAGACAAATACAAAAGTGTAACCAAAAGTACAAAAGTATGTCCATAACCGTCATGACCTACTCGTATGACCCTCTTGTGTGCTACGCCCCTCATTAACTTTGTGTGCAATCCCGAATGTTCCCAGCTGTTTCTTATTGTTTCGTCTAGTCCTGTGTATTTAAATCCATGTCAGAGTCTGTCACCCAGATCTGTCATTGAAGTTTTCCCCATGTTATGTGCTGTGCTTGCAATTCCCCCCCCCCCCCCCCCCCTTTTGTTGGATTTCCGTCTGCCTGACCCTGATTCCCTGCTTGCTCGCCCTACGCTGGGATACAACAATAACAAGTAAAATAAAGTGCAATAAAGTCAAATAAAAAACATTGCATGGACAGACAAGTAGAGTGAGGAAGATCAACATGACTGACTTCTGCGGTGAAACAAGTATATCAGTATTCTTCTTTGAGAGGCTTTTTTTTTTTTTAAAGAAAAATTAAATGGTCAACGTGTCCAGGAGATTGTGTGCTCTGAGCCAGTACTAAACACACGCTCTGAAGGTACACTAGCTTGCGAGCTACTGATAAATGACCAAGTCAAAATGATCTACCTACTATAAAAATGCAAAACCTATATTTATTATTTATTATAAATTTCCCTTTGGGATGAATAAAGCATTTTTGAATTGAACTGGGCTTTTAGTTCCTTCACCTTTCTCTTTCTCAGCTCGCTTTTCGGAGGGAAGTTAATATCGCAGTTTTTATGAACAGTCTGAAAATGCCACTCCACATTCCCCTTCTTCGGAATAGCAACGGTAGACTGACAGATGAGGCAAACGCACTTCGAATATGACATGGTGGAAAACAGTCCTCCCCCCATTTCGTATGGAAGTGGTAGGTTTTTGGCTTCTTACTTGGTCCAGCTCCCGCATTCATTTTTATACCCTTTCTTAAATTTAGTAAATAAATTGTCTTGTTCCCCTGCCTGTGTTATTCCTATGTACTTCCCTAGTGTTGATATATGCATTCCTTGGTTAGTGTTTAGTTTCCCTGATTGTTAGTGTCTTTGAGTTAATTGGTTTCACCTGTGTCCTGTTTCCCTAGTCTTTGTTAATCAGCCTCACCTGCCCTGTGTTAGTCATTACCCCCGTAGTATATTAGTTCCTGCCTTTGTTCTGTTCCCCGCTGGTTCATCGCGTCGTGTCTATGTCTATGATTGTCGTTGGTTGATGGTTTTGCTATTTTCAGTGTTCTGCGTGTATTCGGTTTTTGTTATTTAGTCTTGTTTAATCCCCTTTCTGTTTTTGACCCCTTGTGGTCTTTTTGGTTTAGTTGTGTTTATAGTATTTTCAGTTTTGTTTAATAAACCCCGTTTTTGTGTTCCTGGAGCCGCCAGTGGGTCGTCTGCCCTTTTTTGTGCCTGCACCATGCCACGCTCCCGTGCCCGAACTGCCCAGAAACACGACAGCGACTTGGTAGCTTGCAGCAACTGGAGCGGATGAACGCATCCTCTATTTTTTATGCCATATGATCTACCCACACTACCTTTGCGATCGAGCAGTAGATCGCGATCAACGTGTTGGGTGTAGACCATGTATTTGTCGGAGTGGATCATGAAAACAATACTGGAACAGGCGAGAAAATAAAAATGCATGTATCAATATTCATGCTGTCATATGCATCAGATCGTTTGCCGGTGAATCAATATATCGATACAAATCGATGTATAATTGTTACACCCCTAATTAGTACCAACAATCACACCGTATTTAAAACCTCTTAGCTCACACATCTGAAGGAGTTTCAGTAGGAATTCAATCAGAAGTTTTTAAACTTGCATTTTCAGTTCATTTTTATTTCATTTTTATCATGGATTGCGTCCGGGGAAGCAGCACAGAAAGTCGTGAAGTCGGGTTAGCGGGGTTTTATTCGGGGAAATCACCAAAACACAGAACAGAAAAGCAAGCATGACCGTCAATGACCGGATAGGGGTAAGACAGACTTCAGAAGCAGTAAATACACAGAATTGATTAACGACAACTAGACATAGCTGAGAACAGCGGGATTCCACACGAAGTAACAAGGGGGTGTGGCACACAGGAAGATCGGACGAGCAGGTCATGAAAACTTTACCGAACCAGACTTGTTCTGAGTGTTTCGTAGCAATTACACTAACAATTGTTAAGACAAAATCCATTTATTTGAAATTATCTTTATATTTATATACAGTAAGAGCACTTCTAGCCTGACCTGTATCTCCGTCCTTCCTGCAGCAGCTGAGACTGTATCATGGCCTTTGTGTTCATCCATCGGACAGGGATAACAAATACTCTGCTGGTCGGTACGGCAGTAGACCTCCAAGGGTTTGTCATGGAGGGAACAAACCTTGTCCTGCAGACGTCCAGTGACATCAGTCAGCTTGTGCTTCTTAAAAGCTGGAGACTCATAGTGAGGCTGGAGGTGAGTTTCACAGTAAGAGGCCAGACACACCAGGCAGGACTTGACAGCTTTGTGTTTTCTCCCAGTACAGACGTCACACTCCACATCTCCAGGTCCAGCATAATGGGCAGCAGGAATAGCTGCTTGTAGTCCAGTTACCTTCAGTTTCTCCACCACTTCAGCCAGCATGCTGTTTCTGCCCAGAACAGGTCTGGGTATGAAGGTCTGTCTGCACTGGGGGCAGCTGTAAACTCCAAGATGATCCTCCTGATCCCAGCAGCTCTTAATGCAGCTCATACAGTAACTGTGTCCAGAGTTGATAGTCACTGGATCCTTCAGTAGATCCAGACAAATTGCACAGCTGAACTCGCTCAGATCCAGTGCTGAGCTGGCTTCTGCTATTTTACCACGAACACTGATAAGATTCAGTTTCGTTTTCTCTCAAAGTCGTCTGTGTATGAAAATGGGAGGAACTTCCTGCTTCTCAGGCTGCAGAAGCAGCCTGAGGTGTGGTTTTGGACTGAGGCCAGACTGAGAAGAACAGACTGGGCAAACACTGGAGCTGGAGTTTATAATTAAAACAGTACAGTATGCAAACTATACATATGACAGATATTTATTTAGCTTGTTTAGTTATTTATTTAGCTTATTCATGAGAATAACTGTCACTGACATTGTTGGCCGTAAACAAACTATAATCCTACTCTTTGATTTTGTACAGTAGATAGAAATTAGGTAGAAAGGTACTGTATAAGAGCAGTTCTACTATGAATGAATTTCTATGTCTGTTTAGAAACAAGTTTGGGATCATGTGGTTTCAGGTGAAACATGCATATATGTGCAATTATAGACAGACTGTGTCAGGATTAGACAGAACAAGCTTTGACAAGTACTGTCAGATTTGTTTTTTTACATTATTCTATATATATAATATTCATGAAAATAAAGGGTGTAGCACATATATGTCACATTTCTTCTTTTCTTTCCGTCTGTGCTCGGAGTGTACAGTATTTGTGTTAGGAAGGAGAGTCAAGTGATCAGGTTCAGAGTGATAATTTTTAACATCCAAAATTTTTTCCATACTCTAATAATGAAAATTTATTCTAGATATGCATTGAACACTATGAAGTTAAATTCTCATATTTAAGCCAAAAGTTAATAAGAACATAAGAACTATACAAACGAGAGGAGGCCATTCGGCCCATCAAGCTCGCTTGGGGAGAACTTAACCAATAACTCAGAGTTGTTAAAATCTTATCTAGCTCTGATTTAAAGGAACCCAAGGATTCAGCTTGCACTATGTTATCTGGGAAGACTATTCCATACTCTGACTACACGCTGTGTAAAGAAGTGCTTCCTTAAATCCAGTTTGAAATGTTCTCCCGCTAATTTCCACCTATGGCCACAAGTTCTTGTATTTGAACTAATGCTGAAGTAACTATTTGGTTGAACAGCATCCAAACCTGTTAGAATCTTATAGACCTGGATCATGTCCCCCCTCAGTCTCCTTTGCTTGAGGCTGAACAGATTTAGCTCAACTAACCTTTCCTCGTATGACATTCCTCTAAGACCAGAAATCATTCTTGTGGCCCTACGCTGCACCTTTTCTAAGGCCGCAATGTCCTTTTAAAGATATGGTGACCAAACCTGCACGCAATATTCTAGGTGAGGTATCACCAAGGAATTGTATAATCTTAGCATTACCTCCCTTGACTCCCTTAACTCCACACACCTGGAGATATACCCCAACATCCTATTGGCCTTTTTTATTGCTTCCCCGCACTGGCGAGAATGAGACATGGAAGCATCAACATACACACCAAGGTCTTTCTCATAATCAGCTACCTTTATTTCAGTAGGTCCCATAAAATACCTGTACTTTATATTTCTGCTCCCTACATGGAGTACCTTACATTTGTCTATGTTAACTTTCATCTGCCAGGTATCGGCCCAGTCACTAATTAAATCAAGATCCCGCTGTAGCTGCTGAGCTGCTAGTTCAGTACCTGCTACACCACCCACCTTAGTGTCATCTGCAAATTTCACCAGTTTACTGTATATATTGGTGTCTATATCATTTATGTAAATTAGGAGCAATAGTGGTCCTAAAATTGAACCCTGCGGTACCCCACTATGAACGCAGGCCCACTATGACATTGTGCCTCTTATAACTACTCGCTGCTTCCTATCTGGTAACCAGTTATCAATCCAGGTTGCTACAGTTCCTAAAATACCTGTCACTTTGAGTTTAAGTAAGAGCCTCTTGTGGGGGACAACATTAAAAACCTTTTGGAAATCTAAGTAGATGACATCATAGGCCTTCTTATCATCAACTTCCTGAGTATCTTCCTCAAAAAACTCCAACAGATTTGTTAAACAGGATCTACCTCTCCTAAATCCATGCTGGCTATCCCTCAAAATGTTATTTGAGTCCAGGTAATCTACCATTTTCTCTTTGATTATAGCCTCCATAACTTTACCAGTTATACAAGTTGGACCAGCTTTAGCCATCCTCAGGAACAGAAAGATCAAATATCAAAAAATATCCAACAAATTCCAATAAGCGCTTATCCAGTACAGGGTTATGGGACACACACATCACAGGAAGCACAGGGCACAAGGCAGAGACACACTGGATGGGAAGCCAGTCCATCACAGGGCAAACACTCACTCACACGCTGAGGACAATCAAGAGACACTAATTCACCAAACTACATGATCTTGGACAGCAGGAGGGAACCTGAGGAAACCCACAGGAACACGGGGAGAACATGCAAGCTGTACATGCAGAACCAGGAGTGGGAACCATACCCACAAGCCTGGAGGCGTGAAGTGAGAGCAGCTGGTCCGAAGTCCTGAAGGGAGCTGGAGCCCTTTCTTTGGAACAGTGTGGAGCCGTCCTCCATTACTGCTTATCCTGTCCAGGGGAGTGGGGAGCCTGGAGCCTGTCCCAGAGGGCACAGGGTGGGGGGCACAATGGGTAGGATACTAGTTTATAGCAGAGCACAAACTCACACATACAGACTCACACTAAGGGCAGCTTAGAGATCCCAATCGGCTGATCGCAGTTTCATGTTTTCCAAACAAAAAAAAGGAAAAAGTTCACATTGGAAGAACATGCAAACTTCACACATAAATGAGGGGGGACAGCAAACAAGCCCAGAGCCCGAGGTTACACCCTGAACCCCACACCCCCCCCACAATCACACATACAACAGGAGGGACAGGAAACAAGCCCAGAGACAGAGGTTACACCCTGAGACCCCACACCCCCCCCACAATCACACATACAACAGGAGGGACAGGAAACAAGTCCAGAGACAGAGGTTACACCCTGAGACCCCACACCCCCCCACAATCACACATACAGCAGGAGGGACAGGAAACAAGCCCAGAGCCAGAGGTTACACCCTGAGACCCCACACCCCCTCACAATCACACATACTGTTAGGATTTATTTAAAGTCACATTTAAAGCCACAAAATTATGACTGACTATGAACTTCATATTCCAGAACTGTGTTGGAATTTATGCTGACTTTAAGACCGTTACCTTACAGGATTTACCTGTTTCTGTGCCCTGTACCTAAGCAGATATGATCTCTGTTCCTTCAAAGCAAACATACTCACTTGCATATCATTACATTTACATTTCTAGTAACAAGTGAACAAGTGAGGCAAACATGACATTGCAAACATGCCGCCGTGCAGCTAGGCTCATATTTCTGGGATCCACAGAGATGTCACTGGTGGTTGGTGACGTGTTCACCGGGATGAAAGACTCGTGGAGCAGGTGTTGTCAGGCAACAAACAGGGACTTTTTGGGATCAGGATGAGAGGCCAGTGAACAGGCAACACGTAGGGCACAACATCAATGATCAAACTGGGGAACACAGGACCAGGAAGCACTTAAATACAGGACTAATGATGGAACAGACTGGAGGCAGCTGGGAGTGTTTAACATGAGGGCTGGAATGAGATGTGAGACCAACAAGCACCAAACATGGCTTGTTAGAGCCAAGCCAGGAGAGAGAACAGTGCATGTGAGGGGCGAGAAGTGTCGTTCACTATGCTGTTCGCACGACGGATGATGTGCTTTTCGTACAGGTGGGAGAAGGCTGGGAGAGGGACACCGATGATACTCTCTGCTGTCCTTCACTATGCTGTTCGCACGACGGATGATGTGCTTTTCGTACAGGTGGGAGATGGCTGGGAGAGGGACCCCGATGATACTCTCTGCTGTCCTTCACTATGCTGTTCGCATGATGGATGATGTGGTTTTCGTACAGGTGGGAGATGGCTGGGAGAGGGGGACTATTGGTGGTCTTGGTGTTGGCGTGGGGCTATGGCTGGTCAAGATGTCGACAGGGGGCCGATTGGTGGTCAAGGTGTCTGTGGGGAGCTATGGTTGGTCGAGGTTTCGGCGAGGGGCTATGGGTGGTCAAGGTGTCGTGGGGGCCTATGGGTGGTCTTGGTGTCGGCGGGGGGGCTATTACTGGTCGAGGTGTTGGCGCGGGCTATGAATGGTCAAGGTGTCGGCGGAGGGCTATGGGTGGTCTAGGTGTCGGCGGGGGGCTATGGGTGGTCAAGGTGTCAGTGAAGCTGATAAGGGCTAGAGGGGAGGAAAATGTGGTTTATTTCAAAAAGCTGAAGCGATGTGGCCTGCATGAGCCCCAGGCTACTCAGGACCAGCTGTCTGATCCTGTTGTAGTCCTGCTAGATGGCAGCCCAGCAGTTCAGCCTCAACCCTGCAATCTCCTGGCCACCTGACTGCTATGGCTGGTCTGCCATTGTGGGAGAGGAGTGCAGAGCGAGGGGTGCTCAGCCACAGTGGGCGAGGAGTGCAGAGTGAGGGGGGCACTGCCGGGGTGGGTGAGGAGTGCAGTGTGAGGGGGGCTCTGCCACGACGGGTGAGGAGTGCAGAGTGAGGGGGGCTCTACCGCGGTGGGTGAGGAGTGTAGAGTGAGGGGGGCTCTGCCAAGTCGGGTGAGGAGTGCAGAGTGAGGGGGGCTCTGCCGCGATGGGTGAGGAGTGCAGCGTGAGAGGGGCTCTGCCGCTATGGGTGAGGAGTGCAGAGTGAGGGGGGCTCTGCCACGGTGGGTGAGGAGTGCAGCGTGAGAGGGGCTCTGCCGCTATGGGTGAGGAGTGCAGAGTGAGGGGGGCTCTGCCACGGTGGGTGAGGAGTGCAGCGTGAGGGGGGCTCTGCCGCGATGGGTGAGGAGTGCAGAGTGAGGGGGGCTCTGCCACGGTGGGTGAGGAGTGCAGCGTGAGGGGGGCTCTGCCGCGATGGGTGAGGAGTGCAGCGTGAGGGGGGCTCTGCCACGGCGGGTGAGAAGTGCAGTGTGAGGGGATTGTCAGTAAGGTGTAAAGAGGAAATAGTGGGGTCATGTTCCTCCTCTGGTCCTGCCTCTTCAGGGGGCTTCCTCCTTGAGCCACCAGTCTGCTCGTGGCCTCCGTCCAGACCGCCACCGGATCCTTGACCTCGCATGGTGTACCCATCCCAATCTGGCCCACGTGGGCTCTCTGCGCAGCCAGTGTCTCGGGTGAGGGTTGCAGGGTGAGCTCCCCATTGGGCTCAAAGCATAAAACTGGTCCATTCTGGTAGTAAAAAATATTGATCAGATCAAAAAGACATAATGCAAATAGATATTTATATATTGTTCATCATTGGGTCTCATTGATGTCTCATTGTGTGGTTCCTGGTCCCCAGTCCCATTGGCTTTTTGTAAAGGTCATGATGCCCAGCACCAGCTCCGCCCATTCCACCTGCTTGTCCTAGTCCTCTTGTTGTTTCACAGCCTAGTCCAGTCATCCCTTTCATCACTTTTTGCTGGCTAATGATATAATCCCCACGGCAACAATAAACTTTATTGTTTAAAGTTTATTGTTTATTTATTAAAGACCTTTGCTAACCAAAAACCCTGGGTGGATAGAATTATCCATGAGGCAGTGAACGCGTATAACGCAGGACTCACCAGCAGGACTCACCAGCTGCTTCATATGGAGTTCGGAGTGCTGTAAAGGACTTGAAATGCTGGTACCGGGAGCACGCAGAGTCACACTTCCACCAGGGTGGCACAGACTGCACACAATCACGGACTTTAAAAGTAAATGCACTGCGGCTGCAAGCGTCAACTCTGCATTTTCCCACAAAGTGTCTTGACTGAGAACATCACCACCCGGTTTGGGCTCAGATGTGTCCAGCACATTAAAGGTGCACCAGATCGGATCTACAGTTTCTGCACTGCAAAAAATTAACATGCAAAAATAAGAAAATAAAACAAAAATTAAGAAAAAAAAACTCAAATCAAGCAAAGTTATCTGCCAATGGGTGAGAAAATTTGACTTGGTAAGATGTCTTGAAACAAGACAAAAAATCTTGTTTACTGTCTTAAAATAAGAAAAAAACTAAGTAAACTTATGTCATGCCCCGATCGTCCGCTCCTCTTGTGTGCCACGCCCCCTCATTAACCGCATGTGGATTCCCCGTGTTTACCAGCTGTTCCTGATTGTTGTCATTAGTCCATTGTATTTAGTCCGCGTTTCCATTTGTTTCCCCAGTCCGGTCATTGATGTTGTATCGTTGCGTGTTTTGTGCTTCCATTAAACCCCGTGTTCCTGATCCCTGGATTCCTGCCTGTTTGTCTGTGCTCCGGGCGCGTACGCGCCGTAACAGAATGACCAGACTCCAAAGGAAAAGACCAGGTACTTCGCCCGCACAAAGGCTGAGGGAGGATCTTCCTGGGGTTCCGCAGATGATCCCCGCGAACTACGCGTTCTGCGATCCCAGCCTGTATTGGCCGGAAGCTGACCGGCGATCAAAGCCGGCTCCCGAGGTGCCTGGCCGCACAGCAGCAGGAACGCGGAAGACGCGGAAAGGCAGAAGACAGGAGGACACGCCTGAGGTCTGTCTAAGGGCCGTCTCTGTTTCCGCCGCTTACCCTGCTATGCGCTGGGAGAATCCCTGCTCGATTCTCCACCCGGCGGTGTTCGCGGGTGACATCACCGGCGCTTCGCCTCAGCGGACGCCCAAAGACCGTCCGCCCACTGCTTCGCTGCCTAAGCCAGCAGCCTGGCCCTTCATCGCCATAAGGGGCTCCCCGGAGGCAGTTGCGCTCCTGGAGCAGCTCCGGAGGGAGTTTGCTGCCGTCTCTCCAGCGACTCCACCTCCACAGCTGGAGAGGGCGGAGGAGACCTTGAGAAGGCTGCTCCAGCTGTGGTCGAAGCTGGCCCCTCCAGAGGAGGACGCGGCCCCTGCTAGGCCACAGTCCTTTGAGGTTCCCGAGGTCCCTATGCTCCCTGTTCCACCCCCAGAGTTCCCCGTAGCGCCCCCCGAGGTTCCTGAGCCTGCTGTGGCCCCCAAGGTTCCTGTGGCACCGGCAGCGCCCTCTGAGGTTCTTGTGCCTCCTGCTCCAGCTGCACTACCCCCTGCTGGCCTGGAGTGGGCACCCCTTGCCCAGTCTCCTGTGCAGCCCCCAGTGCTCCCTGTGACCCCCGTGCTCCCTGTGACCCCCGTGCTCCCTGTGACCCCCGTGCTCCCTGTGACTCCCGTGCTCCCCGTGACTCCAATGCCTGAGCTGCCCGCTCGGTCCCCTGCTGCTGCGCCCCCAGTGACTCCCGTGCCTGCAGCTGCGCCCCCAGTGACTCCCGTGCCTGCAGCTGCGCCCCCAGTGCCTCCCGTGCCTGCAGCTGGCCGCACGCCTGCTGAGGCGCCGCCTGATGCCGGCGCTCTGCCCGCGGCCCTGCCTGATGCCGCCGCTCTGCCCGCGGCCACGCCTGCTGCCTCGCCTGAGGCCCTTACTCCAACCACCCCCGCACTAACACCTGTGCAGGCTCCTGAGCTCCCCACGGCTCCCGTGGCCCCTGTCCCCGAGGAGGTCCCTGACTGCTGCCCTGATGCTCCTCCCTCCATAGTGGAGTCGGAGGGGGAGCTTGAGTGGGACCCCTCGGGGATTGCCTTGGTTTCCCCCGTGGCTTCCCCTGTGACTGCCCCCGTGAATTCCCCTGTGATTCCTCCACCGTCACCCCAGGGTGACAGACCCCGACCGGGTCCCCTCCTCTCGGTCACCCGGAAGGGGAGGGGACACCTGCGCCGGGGCCGGGTCCCACCCGCCCTACCCCCCGACTCGCCTGCGGTTCCCCTGGCTGCAGCTCGGCGGTCGCCTACGCCTTGGCCCGCGGCGGCTGCGTCGTCGTCTGCCGCGGCTGCTGCTCCCTCTTTCTCTCCGCCTGTGTCCCCTTCGTCTTCCTCCTTGACTCCTCCGTTGCTCCCTTCGCCTTCCTCCTCCTCGCCTTCGGCCTTCCCTCCTGCTCCCTCCTCGCGGTCGCCTGTGGCCCCTGCGGCTTCCACCCCTCGCCTGCCGGGGTTCCCTCCGGCTCCCTGTTTCCCCCCGACCTTTGCCTTTGTGCCCCCTGTGTCTGCTCCTCGTCCTTCTGTTTCTCCTTCGTTCACTCCTGCCCCTTTTGTTCTGCCTGTCGGTGTTCCCCTTGTGTCTCCCTTTCTGGTCTGTCTGTCCGCTTTCCCTGTGGTTTGTCGGTGGTTGTCTGAGTTGCTGTCCCTGTGTCTGTTCTGCGTGTCTGTCTTGTTCTCTATGCCCCGTTGAGTTTTTTTGCTTTTGTCTCTCCAGGTCCCGTGTCCCCGGTCTCGTCTCGTCCGTCGCCTGCCCTGGGGCACGCCTGGAGTGCGCGCCTTTGAGGGGGGGTACTGTCATGCCCCGATTGTCCGCTCCTATTGTGTGCCACGCCCCCTCGTTAACCGCATGTGGATTCCCCGTGTTTACCAGCTGTTCCTGATTGTTGTCATTAGTCCATTGTATTTAGTCCGCGTTTCCGTTTGTTTCCCCAGTCAGGTCATTGATGTTGTATCGTTGCGTGCTTTGTGCTGCCATTAAACACCGTGTTCCGGATCCCTGGATTCCTGCCTGTTTGTCTGCGCTCCGGGCGCGTACGCGCCGTAACACTTAGATAGTTTAACTAGATTTAAGCAGTACATATGTCTTGAAAACAATGCAAAAATAGTAAAACCTAGCATTTTTATCTTTTTATTTTTGGTTGATCTTAAAAACTCTTGGTAAGAATGTCTTGATATGAGAATATACACTCACCAAAAGGATTATTAGGAACACCATACTAATACGGTGTTTGACCCCCTTTCGCCTTCAGAACTGCCTTAATTCTACGTGGCATTGATTAAATAAGGTGCTGAAAGCATTCTTTAGAAATGTTGGCCCATATTGATAGGATAGCATCTTGCAGTTGATGGAGATTTGTGGGATGCACTCCCGTTCCACCACATCCCAAAGATGCTCTATTGGGTTGAGATCTGGTGACCGTGGGGGCCATTGTAGTACAGTGAACTCAAGAAACCAATTTGAAATGATTCAAGCTTTGTGACATGGTGCATTATCCTGCTGGAAGTAGCCATCAGAGGATGGGTACATGGTGGTCATAAAGGGATGGACATGGTCAGAAACAATGCTCAGGTAGGCCGTGGCATTTAAACGATGCCCAATTGGCACTAAGGGGCCTAAAGTATGCCAAGAAAACATCCCCCACACCATTACACCACCACCACCAGCCTGCACAGTGGTAACAGGGCATGATGGATCCATGTTCTCATTCTGTTTACGCCAAATTCTGACTCTACCATTTGAATGTCTCAACAGAAATCGAGACTCATCAGACCAGGCAACATTTTTCCAGTGTTCAACTGTCCAATTTTGGTGAGCTCGTGCAAATTGTAGCCTCTTTTTCCTATTTGTAGTGGAGATGAGTGGTACCCGGTGGGGTCTTCTGCTGTTGTAGCCCATCCGCCTCAAGGTTGTGCGTGTTGTGGCTTCACAAATGCTTTGCTGCATACCTCGGTTGTAATGAGTGGTTATTTCAGTCAAAGTTGCTCTTCTATCAGCTTGAATCAGTCGGCCCATTCTCCTCTGACCTCTAGCATCACCAAGGCATTTTCGCCCACAGGGCTGCCGCATACTGGATGTTTTTCCCTTTGCACACCATTCTTTGTAAACCCTAGAAATAGTTGTGCGTGAAAATCCCAGTAACTGAGCAGATTGTGAAATACTCAGACCGGCCCGTCTGGCACCAACAACCATGCCACGCTCAAAATTGCTTAAATCACCTTTCTTTCCTATTCTGACATTCAGTTTGGAGTTCAGGAGATTGTCTTGACCAGGACCACACCCCTAAATGCATTGAAGCAACTGCCATGTGATTGGTTGATTAGATAATTGCATTAATGAGAAATTGAACAGGTGTTCCTAATAATCCTTTAGGTGAGTGTATATCAACATTCTAAGAGTGTCAGGCTTATTCTAAGAGAACGTTTCAGTTTAAAATAAGTATTTAAAGTCTTAAAATAAGATGGAGGTCCTCTTTCAATCTAGACTATGGTGCTAAAAATAAGATTATAAATGTGAAAAAGAAACAAAAGCAATAAATCAGGTACAGCAAATATGCTCTTAACATTGCTTTATTAACTCAAACTGCAAGTAACACAAATGACTGTCCAAAACTGCAATCCAATGCATCACATTACAGCAATTAGAATGCCTATGAAACAAAGCTTAGTAGATGTACAGTATAGGTACATCACTGAGACAGTACTTAATATAAAAAGAAAAGAAAAAAAAGAAAGACAAAACAGCATTTTTGTTCTGGTTTTAAGTTAAGAGCCTGTAAGAGCTTGAAGAAAATAACTGCGGTGAATGATAACTTGTCAAGACCTAAGTCTGATTTAGAACTTTTTCACTACTCCCCAATGAACTTTTTCCAATCTGAAATGGCTTTCTTGTAGGACGAAGTTGCATCACAGGCATGGATTGCATCAGAAATCACTTCTGTCTGAAGCACAGACAGGACAGTTGCAACACACTTTGGGTACATAAGATGAAATGCATAATAGTATGCCATAAGGTAGAGCACACCTTCATGGAGGTCTTCTTTTGGAAAAGTTTTAACAGGTGTAGTACCAATGGCCAGCATGCAGTTGTTCTCAGACACAATCAGAATGGGACAGGAGAGTGGTCTCCCCTTGAGGAAGGAATCTGGGTTTACTGTTGACTAGAAACACAAACAAAAAAATAAATGAGCAGTACATAAACACTCCACTATTCCTGTTGGTCTTGTAGAAGTATAAAAGTTAATGCATGTCTTACCTCAAGGATGTGCAGCATTGCTTCACTTGCTTGTCCCATCTTTTTTGGCGGGGCTACAGGTGACGGAAACATCTCTGGAAGAGCCTTCATCATGGCTATGGAGTGTTTCACTATTAAAGAGAACAAACTTGATTAATTTGTATACAATTCTGCATTTTAAAAAAATGTTATTTTGATAAAAAGTTATAGAAACTGTTATACAATTCCTTGGTGAGACCTCACCTAGAATATTGTGTGCAGGTTTGGTCACCATATCTTAAAATGGACATAGCGGCCTTAGAAAAGGTGCAGCGTAGGGCCACAAGAATGATTCCTGGTCTTAGAGGAATGTCATACGAGGAAAGGTTATTTGAGCTAAATCTGTTCAGCCTCGAGCAAAGGAGACTGAGGGGGGACATGATCCAGGTCTATAAGATTCTAACAGGTTTGGATGCTGTTCAACCGAATAGTTACTTCAGCATTAGTTCAAATACAAGAACTCGTGGAGAACATTTTAAAACAAATTTGAGGAAGCACTTCTTTACACAGCGTGTAGTCAGAGTATGGAATAGTCTTCCTGCTATTGTAGTGGAAGCTAAAACCATGGGTTCCTTTAAATCAGAGCTAGATAAGATTTTAACAACTCTGAGATATTAGCTAAGTTCTCCCCAAACGAGCTTGATGGGCCGAATGGCCTCCTCTCGTTTGTAAATTTCTTATGTTCTTATGTTCTTAAACACATAGGTGGAAATTAGGGGGAGAACATTTCAAACTGGATTTAAGGAAGCACTTCTTTACACAGCGTGTAGTCAGAGAATGGAATAGTCTTCCTGATAACGTAGTGCAAGCTGAATCCTTGGGTTCCTTTAAATCAGAGCTAGATAAGATTTTAATGTCAGGGTCAGCCCCCCGCTGTGGTCCTTCCGTGCCCCTTCCCTGTTTGACCAGCAGGTGGTGCTGGTCATCCCGTCCATACATCAGTCCTTGTTTCTCCTCTGTGTCTTGTCTGGTCTCGTGGCTCAATGTATTAAGCATGTGCTGTCTGTTTGCCCCTCGGTCCTAAGTTCCCTCTTGTTGTGAGTTCGAATCCCGCCTCCTCTGTTTTTGTATTTTGCTCCCTAGTGTTTCATTTGAGTTTCTTTAGTTCTTGTGTCTGATTTTGTAGTTGGTTTTGGTTTTGTCCCTTGTGCCCCTGCTTGTGTCTTTACCTGTTTAATTCCCTAGTGTTGGTTTCTGTTTCCTTGATTAATTCTTAGTTTCCCTGATTATTAGTGTCTTTGAGTTAATTGGTTTCACCTGTGTCCTGTTTCCCTAGTCTTTGTTAATCAGCCTCACCTGCCCTGTGTTAGTCATTACCCCTGTAGTATATTAGTTCCTGCCTTTGTTCTGTTCCCCGCTGGTTCATCGTGTCGTGTCTTGTATCTAAACTATTGTCTAAGCTCGTGTCTCTGATGTCTGTGGTATGCCCTTGTCTCTGGTTTCCCCCATTGTTGGATTTTACTTTAGTGTCTTGCTTTTCTAGTTAGTTTTTCCATGTGTGTTATTTAGTCTAGTTTATTCCTCCCTGTTTAGTTTTGACCCCTCGTGGTCCTTTTGGTTTTGTGTTTGTAGTGTTTTCTGTTTTGATTAAAACCCTGTTTTGTTTGCTGGAGCCGCAAGTGGGTCGTCCGCCCTTTCTTTGTGCACCATGCCTCGTTCCCGTTCCCGTGCCGTCCAGAACCATGACATTTTAACAACTCTGAGCTATTAGTTAAGTTCTCCCCAAGCGAGCTCGATGGGCCGAATGGCCTCCTCTCGTTTGTATAGTTCTTATGTTCATATGTTCTTATAGATACTGGACTTGTTTTTAGTTGAAAGGAGATTCCTTTGATCTCATGCATTTTTAAAATAGAATAATTTGTTTAAAAAGGAATGAAGAAAGCAAACCAAAACTAAACACACCATGATACAGTAACAGCCATAACTCTCATATAGTAGTTACAAATTTATGTATTAAACTCAGACTTTTCAAAATAATCTGTCCTTTACTGATTTCAAATCTGACACTGACAGCAAGCAAGTTAAAGTAAACTATTAGTTGATTTTGCATATTTCAAGTCTTCAAGTAGCAAAGGCAGGTAGTTTACCTCCATCCAGTGTCATTGGTGGCTTCAAAACTTTTTTGTAAACACCATAGAATTGAGCTTTGCTGTAGAAGTTCTCCCAATGAGCTTTTAGTTTTGGGATGAATCTGGGGTTTCCTTTGTCAAGAATCCGGCCAAGTTCATCCATCACCTGAAATAATCCCACACACAAATTTGTACATACAATTGAAGCAAATAAGACCTAAATATTTATTATGAAATTACATGATCTAGCTCTCTGAAACATGGATATGCTTTCAGTAGTTTTGACAGTCTGTCCTGATCCTTCAAAGTATCTGAGTTGATGAAGGCTCTCCGAGAATCAAACTCGAGGTCAAGTAGCTGAGCAACTGCCTCCTTGTTGGGCTTTGCTCTTTTATAGATCTCTTGGAGAGTACGGTAATGACTTGCCTGGCTTTGTTGACTATCAGTGTCAGAATGGTCTTCATCTTTTCTGTGATCAGCCTGACTGAATGGTCTATCTTGGTCAGCTGATCCTCCTTGTCAAAACAGAAACCTGTATAAACCTTCTGATCTACAAACTTTTTAAAGTTTATTCTTAATATTTGGTATACTTACCAGCAGGGTATTTTGTGCTCTCTGATGGTGATGTGCTGCTCTCTCCTGTGTCCAACATTACAGTTGAGGCACTGCTGCTTTCTGCTGAATCTAATGTGCACGTGCTCTCAAAATCAAGGCGCTTTTTCTTTCTTCTTTGTGGTGTTGGACCCTGTTTCTTCTTTGGGGTTCTTATGTTGTGGAGTCTTTTCAATAATTGCTTGAAGACAGAATCCTGTTTAAATATGATACAAGGTTGTACAAACAGAATAATTACAACAGAAAATACACACACACACACATATATATGTATATACAGTATATATATATTTATTATATTATATATTATATTACTCCTGTCACATGATCCTTTAGAAATTTCCATAAACAGACATTATAGAAATGAATACTTATATACTATAATATACTATAATATAGCAAGGATGCTTTAAATTGATCAAAAGTGATGATAAAGACATTTATAATGTTACAAAAGATTTCTATCTCAGATAAATGCTGTTCTTCTGAACTTTCTACTAATCAAAGAAACCTGAAAAAAAATTACTCAGCTGTTTTAACATAATAATAATAATAATAATAATAATAATAAATGTTTTTTGAGAAGAAAATCAGAATTCAAAATTTGTCTTTTTTTTTTTTGCTGTACTTCGGATCAAATAAATGCAAGAGACTTTAAAGAACATTAAAAATCTTACGGTTTTAAAAAACTTCTACATATATTCTATATATATGCACACACACACACACACATATAAAAATCACAAGCCCTTAAACACTTACCGAACTATGTTTGCAGTTCATCTCGAAGCATGGGATAATACTCGACCAGTCGCTTTGCCATTGCAAGGACATCGTTTTTGGATGGATACATATAGTCAGTACTTGATGCTCTCATGATAGACACCATGTTGGTCATCATGTTCCTGACTAATCGACAACAAAGTTCTTTCAAAAGTCTGCAACCTCTTTCTTGCCCAATGCGCTGCAGATCATAATACTCTTTTCTAACATGTTCTAGTTCACTATCTGTGTAAAGAACATATTCAGGCTTTGGCAACCGCAAGGTTCTTGGAGGATCCAATGTATTATGACCACTGGGCTCTTCAGAAGTGCTGTGGCTTGTAGTCGCTGGGATGTCAGGCAGAGTGTGTGCTTGAGCTGTAGCCAGAACTCTGTCATCCTGCTCCTTATTATGAATGAGGTATTCTGTCTCCTGTCCCTGCTGAATTCAGATGAAATTTATTACAATTATTATAAACACCAACTTCAAACTTGTTATTAGAACACTCAGGAATTAAATAATATCAACAAAATATTTCTTCTTGACCACTGCACCAATACAGGTCACTCATTTAAATAGCTAATTCGGTTACTTACACTAGAAAACAGTAAACTGTTACTCAGACAACCACTATAAATCATTAAGATGTTTAGTCTGATTGTGTAAAATTATGTGTATCACCTTTAATTTTTGTACACTAATATTTAATTGAAAAATAATATTATCGTTTGAAAAATTGAGTAAAGCTTTACCTCCTTGTCTTTATGAAACATCTCCCATATAGTTTTTCGTAGAGGTCGACCGATGTATCGGTTTTGCCGATTAATCGGCACCGATAGTTGATTCCCGGAACTATCGGTTATCGGCAAAAATCCACGCCGATAGTTTTTCCGGGTTGCGTCAGAGCTGAAGCGGCTGAGAACGGTCCGTTGTCCTTATACAGTGCGAGAGCCAACATATATATCTATGGCAAGAGCCGCCTCTATAGGCGAAAATCGCTGTAAAGCACATGCTTTTGTTTTGACACGTGATACTGTTAGTTGCAAGGAGAGCGCAAGCTGCCTGGAGAGAGCGCGGTGCATGGACAATGCTGACACTTCAAATGCACGTTTAAAACACAGATAGCGAAAAGGTATGTATACAGTACACTACAGTACATGTTTTCATCTCAATATAAAGTAATTCATTTGTTGATTAGATTCTGCATTGGAGAAAGAACAGCAGTATGTTTGTCGACAAGGCTGAGAGGACGCTAACATTAGCAGTACATCAAGCGGTTAAAATAATGTGGCAAAAATACACGCAAGTCCGACCCAAATGTTTAATGTCATGATTGTTACCATCAGGAATGCATTCGATTTCAGTTCTTTTTATCTTCAGGCACAGGGTGCGATTTGCCGGGGGGATCCGACTGGAGCGCTCTGAAACAGTGAATCTTTTTGCGACGCAGTGTTTTACTGATTCGGAGTTTCAAAAAGCTCTGTTGATACTTTGCTCACCTTCTCTATATAATATATTTGTTATTTGAAATGAAATCATTACTATTATAGGCCTAACTTACGATGTTTTTATTAAATTTGTTATCACGTAATACAGCTCCCTTCGTATTAAAACCATTTCATGACGTGACACTCATTATCTGGTTCTTGCCTAAAAAGACGGGTATATAATGAGCGTTGTTAACAGATTACACAAACAGTTTGGTCAACCTCTGCCTATGGAGAGAGAAAAAAGTTTTCAAAATAGAAGCAAATATAGTGGGAGACTACACATATAATATACATTTATATAATTAATATTATATATAATTATAATATTATATAATTATATAATAATTATTATCATTCATTTTGTATGTAACTTTTTATTTATTTATTTGGAGTGTTACTTTTTGTTTCAGTTTGAAAGCATGTCTTTAATTTACCTCAATATTTGTTAATATATTCATATTTATTTCATATAGCACATTTTCATGATTCAGTACTGTTTTTTTGTTTGGTTTTTGTAATAAAGTTTAGTACTATTTTACATGTAGTGTTGTGTTTTAATTTAGTTTTTTTTTTTTAATCCAGTATCCATTTTAAAAACTATCGGTTAATTAATCGGTTATCGGCAAGTACGGACCAACCTAGCTATCGGTATCGGTAAAATTCAATATCGGTCGACCTCTAGTTTTTCGTCGTAAAAAGTGTTCTGGTCCCGGGAAAAGATCACGAATGTCGTCACGTGACAATGTCGGTAACACTGCAGCACTGATGTTTGCGACTAAGATGATGATGAAAAAACACACACACATATTGAACAATCGTGTCGTACAACAGTTTTTATACACATGTAAAAAAAAATAAAAAATAGAAAAGTATATATATATATACATATTTTATTTTTACAATCACACTAAAGTCTAATTACAGTTAATATAAAAATGAAAGTTATATAAAGCATTTTTCATTAAGACCAAACATGCCTAAGACTTTTTATAAATGTACTTAAATATATTCAAAGTAATGTAACTGTATACATATCTAATTTCGGAAGTTAAGTTAATGTGTACCTTGTAAAGTGGACCGAGCCACTGAATCAAGCTGCTCCATAAATGTAGGTATGTCACAATCACCAGTTCTGCGCCATAGGGGCTTTGGCAGGCAGCCTCATTTTCAATTTGGTCGCCATTCCACAGAGCACCAGGGTATCCCAATAGTTTTTGCATTTTTGTTGTGTTATTTTTGTGTCTATTAGGGTAACCCGTTCTGATAACGTAAAACACACCTTCATCTGGGGATTTCCATTCAAAACACGGTAATCTGACTTTCTGATAACTTCGAAATTTCCTTCCGATCTTACCGAAGATTTCACTCGTTAAAACCTTCGTTGGGACAATAAACGTAAGCAGAATTATTCTTCAAATTATGATAATTATATTTCTTAGTTAGTTTATTGTATTTAGGCGTATTTTGAGCAAAATGTATCGATCAGCAGTTCACTTTTTTGGATCCGCCGCGAGAGCCGGTCATGTTTTGTGGTGAACAGTGCAGCAAGAGCCGAAAATAGCATGATTTTCAGCATGGAATTTACAGCTTTAAAATGATGTGAAGGCTTTTAAATTAGGTTATATGTGTTTATGAATATATATTCTTGTAATAAAATGGAGTAGATACCCATCGCTTGCTTTTGTAACACAGATGATTGATAATTTTGAATGGGTTGGAAAGGCTAGAAATAGTTGCATATTGTCTTTGCAGTTACCTTTAACATGAAGAGAAAACGTAATCATCCACAACCAGCATGGGCTGGCATAGCAAGGCAGCATCTCAAAGACTTCTTTTCTTCAACTCCCGGAGATCAGACAGTTCTTTACGGGCACATACTGCATATTTACCTGTACCTTTTGATACTTTACTATAGACAATGCTTTTCAAATGTATTATTATTGAATGGATTATAATGATAACACAAAGTACTTTTTAATTTGATGCTGTGGACTCTTTGAAAAGACATTCTTTGTATTATTCACTACATACATTCTCCGGTGAGTATTAATTGACAGACAAATAAATTAAATAATTATTTGTTTTATTTTCAGTGTATCTGAGACTGTTAGGCAAGGAATAAGCTTTCTAATGATACCTAGTTTATTAAAATCTGATAAACAATAACAGAGTTATGCTCATTTTTATGAACACCATAAACAGGTCACAAAGTCAAATATGGTTCTCCATTGTTTTATCTGTTACTAAGTGGACGTTAAAAAGCCTTAATTGGCGTTACAAAATATCCTATAACTTTCTTGCCATTCATCACAGAAAGAAGTTCTTGGTATCATTGGAAAGGTCTTATCAAGCCCTTTCTTCTGGTACTATTTTTGTAAAAATCCAACAACTTTGAAATTTTTTGTGACATACCTAATAAATGCCATCTGAATGAAGAAAATATAAAAATAAAAGGACTGCAGGTTACTTTTTTTCTTGGTTAAGACATCAATTAGCAAAACAAAAGGAATACACACAATAACCTGTAGTTTTTTAATATTTCTACCGCACAATTTGAACATGCTAATTGTCAGGCCGTTTGACTTTCATGCAAACATCTATGAAATCTAAATCATTTGGTTAACTTAAAACGAAATCACATGCAAAATAATACTACTAATAATATTTCAAATATTTTTCGTCTCACATACCTTCGAGGCGCTCAAAATGGTGAAAACCACGAAAAACTGGTGTGACTGTAACGGTCATACGTTCAAGTGACGTACATTTAAGGACGGATCCATAATACTACATCCGTATCCCAGATAGCAGCGGACTGCGGGGCGGATCCGCCCTCAAGTCGGCAGATCCGCCTGACAGTCGCATTCAATTTTATTAACCTGCCAGAGTGAGGCCCCGCCCACAGAAAACACCCAGTCCAAACACGGACTCGTTACAGAGGCTGGGCGGATCAACACACCTAACGCGCGTTTTTCATTTTGAAGCTTCGCTGAAGATTCATCTGCAGGCACAAACGCAGTGAAGTAAATGCCGTTAAATATGCTTAAAGTTACTTAATTATTACTTAAATAACTTAACTAAACGTAACATCAACTTCATTAAAATACATTTTTAAAGCTCAAATTGGTAAACGGGCCGCTACATTATCAGACAGGTACGTTAACGCTAACATAATTGGCTAAGGGGAGGTAGCTGAATCTCTGTGAGGAGGAATTGGGTATCGTGACCGCTCCGAAACTGCATGGGATCAGCCACAGATTGTGGCGGTAATAATTAAACAACTGAACGCGACTTTTTGCTTTAAAATTTGTTTAAAATGTAAGTTAATTTACGTACAGTGTGGTAAACTGGTCGTGATTTAGCACATTAGCCTGAAATATATCAAACGGTGCTGCCAGCATTCCTTGACGTACAACATGAACATGTCTTTTGTGTTGTATATTTCTTTTAGATAAAATGAATAGGAAGACTGTGCCTGTGCCTCAAAATGTCTGAGTGCCCAGTGATTGTTTTTGTTGTTAAAATAAAGCTATGTTATATAAGTTTAAATATGAAGTTCTGATTCTTAAATAAATTATGTTTGTACAATTTGAAGTCTCATTTTTAAAATCAATATATTGGCGGATATGGGGCGAGTCTGTACCGGATCCGGTTTGAATCCGTGATTTTTAGCTGTTCCGGATCCGTCCCGTTGTGCAAGTGGACTCTGTTCCGGACCTGTTGTGCGGATCTGTTCCGGAGCTCGTGATACGTCTGGCGCGGATCCGGCGCGGAGTCATTTTGCTATCTGGGATGGTTTTGCATAAAACCTGTTAAAATGATAACAATATAGCATTTCAAAATATAATTTATTTGAATTTGTTAATATCTCCTCTTAGTACTTGTCACGCCCCGCTCCGTCCGCTCCTACTGTGTGCAACGCCCACCTCATTACCTCGTGTTCAGCCCTGATTGTGACCACCTGTGTCCTGTTATGTCTGGCTAGTCTTTTGTATTTAGTTCTCGTCTGAGTCAGTCTTCCCCAGACTTGTCATTGATGTTACCCTTCGTTCTCCCCCGTATTGTGGATTTTACCCGAATAAACCCCGTTTACCCGACTTCCTGGCTCCTTCTCACTGCTTCCCGGATCGCCTGCCCTGCAAACGTGACAGTACTACTTTCCGTAAGTGTTTTACAACTTAAAAAAAAGGAAAATGCTTTATGATTTCACCTCCGTATTTTATGTATGATGGAATATTCCGCCACTAAAAGTTTTAATCACTTCCTTTCTGTTGATTGCTTTCGGTGGGACAGACGTGTACAGAGAATGTGGTAAAAATCGTAAGACTGATTCCCTTTTTCCACGTAAAATGATTTGGCGCTGTGTTATTTGCAGCAAATTGCTGCCTGTTTGTGGCATTGTCATTAAGAGCTTTGCTGAGTCACATTAACACTGTGCATAGTTCCAGCCGGGATTTTCATGTGGTCTGTGGGATTGATGGTGGTTCTCAGGAGTACAGAGTGTACAACTCATTTTACTACCATGTCAAACGGAGGCATTCTTCGTATTTTATCAGTCACAAATCCAGGTCAAGTGGAAGCCAAAATGCAGATAAAGCTAAAGGGAACAATTCCCATGCATCTACATCCGCAGATACTGTACTAAGTGAGCATGATGGATCTAGCATCCCAGGCACTTCGAACCTCGAGGAAGCTTTTTAACTGCAGCTGCGACCCAGCACCAGACATCACCGCTTCCGCCAGCTCTGATGATGCCGTTGCGTTTACACCTTGGACTGAACTAGAGGAAGAAGTCATGCACGTAAGTTTTACTAATAAAATATTTCTTTCTTGGGCATATCCACATAGTCTGTTAGAAAAATTGTATTGTTAGCAAAAAGATAGTATTAAATCGTTAATAGTACTGTATTTACTTCACTACCACTTGCCTAATAAATACATTCAGATATATGGATGTATAAATAATGAATTTTGTCATAATAGTAACACTATAAACGGGATACTTCTAGAACCAATGCCACAAAAAAAGTGTATGGGCACTGTTGCACTTTATTGCATTATAGTAGATTTATTAAGTTATATTTAGGAGAAAGTGAGTGAGTGAGACGGAGCTCTGCAGAATAGTGATTTTTATTGGACAGTTTAGGTGAAAAAATGGGACAAAGGCACATACTCACAGCATGACACTTTTACAGCTAAAACAACCAAATATGTCCAGGCGACTTGTTTAGAATTATAGGGTTTAAAGGGTTAAACTGCCGTCATATCGTAAATGTATCGGCAACACTCTACGATACATATCGTAACATTTTAGCATCACGAAATATCGTACTGCGATATATCGTTACACACCTAAAAATTATGGTGATAAACCATAGTCTTACCTACTGTTTCCTAATTGTGTAACACTTTCTTTTAAGTTATTTCTTAATTATTGCTTTTTCTTTAGCGGGCTGTCAGTGACATCATTTCTGGGGTGCAACAGTATCAAGCCTCACTGTTGGACTGCCTTCGAAGCCAAATTACAGATGTCACAGAGACAGTTGGGAGTCACTGATCAACTGATGAGTGAAGTGCTGGATGTTTTTAATAATTTTAAAGACCCTTTTGACACCGTTTCCACTACATATATGCAAGATGTGACACTAAAAAAGCAGTTCAAGGTAGAAATTGAAATTGAAATATCTCAGATTGCATCTTTGAGGAAAAAGGGAGCCTCTCAAGCTCTAACAATAAAAACTAAATGTTTTTACTATATTTCTTTAGTTCGAAGTTTGGAACAACTACTTTCACATCCAATGGTTCTAGCAATGTTTGACAGTGGACCAAGGCAGAGCAAGGATGGATTTTTCTATGACGCTATTGATGGGGATATTTACAAATCACATCCACTCTTCTCTGTGAGACCCAATGCCCTGCAGCTTATCCTATATACTGATGAGATAGAACTGTGCAATCCTCTTGGTTCTCGTGCCTCAAAAAACAAACTTCTTATGGTGTACTATACATTGGGCAATATAAATCCAAAACAAAGGTCTAAGTTAGCTGCCATCCGTCTACTTGCTGTTACTAAATCAAGTGACATCTCTCAGTGTGGTGTAGATGTAATTTTGCAGAGAATACATGAAGATTTGAATTTGTTGTATAATGGTGTGAACATCAAAACTGCTAAGGGGGAGAGAACAGTATACGGTGCAGTAGTTTCTCTGGTGACACCCTGGCTCAGCATGAGCTAACAGGCTTTAAAGAGGGTGTTGGGTTTGCATTCAGCAAATGCCGGCATTGTGAGTGTAATTTCGAAGACATTCAAGTTTACTTTGATTCAGACAATTTTGTCAAACGATCTTTAGATAGACATGTCAGACAATGTAATGAAATTGAGAGGGCTGCTACAGACTTTTTGAGAAACTTATGGAATTAATAGGAAAAGCAAACTGAATTTCCAGCCTTTGATCTCATCAGGCAAACACCACAGGATATTATGCATGTGATATTAGAAGGAGTGGCACCACTGGGAGTCATAACTGTACTGAAACATCTTGTGCTGTCAGGGCAACTGGACTTGGACACATTGAACAGTGCTATTCTAGGATACCCATACTCAACTGATGTCAGAGACAAACCTTGCCCTATTACTGTCACCACATTGTCATCGAATGACAACAAACTAAAGCAATCCTCTGGGCAAATGCTTATCCTCCTAAAGATCTTACCATTTATATTGGACAGCTGTGAAAGACATGAATACTTTCAAATCATCTTTGAGTTAATAGAGATTGTTCAGATCTTATTTGCACCAGTTATTTCTTTAGCAACTATAGCAAAGCTTAAGTTGCTTATTAAGCAGCATTTGGGTAATGTGAAACGGTTATTTCCTAAGAACAACATAACACCAAAGCAATATTATTTGATACATATTCCTGAGCAGATTAAAGATTTGGGTCCAATGTTGAGACACGTGTATGAGGTTTGAATCTAAACACTGTTTTTTAAAACAGTGGTCTTCAAAGTTAAATTATAAGAATGTTTGCAAGTCTTTGGTTAAACACAATCAGATGTTTGAGAGTTGTCAAAATACCAGCCGTGAGAATCACCCAATTTTTTCAAAAGATCAACTAATTGGTCCTGCATCTGAAGTGGAAAATTTGAAGTATGTGCAGGATAAAATGAGAGAATTTTTGGGTGTAGAAAATGTGCATCATGTGATATCTGTAAAATGGCTTGAGCTAAGTGGCAACAAGTACTCGTGTCAGAAGTCAGTGATCGTAACCGATGTAATTGGAGGTGTTCCTGTGTTTGGGCTCATAAGAGACATATACATTGCAAATTCTTTATTGTATTGCTTTGAATGTCATGTTTATAATACAGTGGGTTTCAGTTGTGATTTTGCATCTTATGAAATTGAGGTTCCAAGCCTTGCTCAAGCCACTGAGATGGTGGATGCAGATAAAATTGTGGATTATACATCATATTATGCAGTCAGTTGTAAGAACTGTACCTACATTCCTCTCAAGTATTATCTGGGCGATGTGTGTGAGATTTACAAGCACACCACTGACGATTAATTTACAGAAAAACAACAAAGAAAAGTGGAGCCATTAAACAGAAACATGTGGTTTAAGCATCTTGTTTTATTTATTTTACATTGTAGTCCCCATTTCACTAAATGACTGCATGGATCTAATAGAAAATGTTAAGGATCCAAACTCTAATTTAATGTACGTACATTTGGCTTCTGTTGTAAAGGAAAAAAAAATAATGGCACGTTCAATTTTTGAGATTTATACTGGACGCTGTTTTGTCTACAAGAGGTTATCAATAGAAATGTACATTGTCATCATCAAATAAATGTTATCCTTCTCTGATTTGCAGTTTTTGTTCTCATTTGGTTCAAAAGTGAAGTAATGTAAAATAAAAAATATGCACTCGCCTAAAGGATTATTAGGAACACCTGTTCAATTTCTCATTAATGCAATTATCTAATCGACCAATCACATGGCAGTTGCTTCAATGCATTTAGGGGTGTGCTCCTGGTCAAGACAATCTCCTGAACTCCAAACTGAATGTCAGAATGGGAAAGAAAGGTGATTTAAGCAATTTTGAGCATGGTGTGGTTGTTGGTGCCAGACAGGCCGGTCTGAGTATTTCACAATCTGCTCAGTTACTGGGATTTTCACGCACAACCATTTCTCGGGTTTACAAAGAATGGTGTGCAAAGGGAAAAACATCCAGTATGCGGCAATCCTGTGGGCGAAAATGCCTTGTTGATGCTAGAGGTCAGAGGAGAATGGGCCGACTGATTCAAGCTGATAGAAGAGCAACTTTGACTGAAATAACCACTCGTTACAACCGAGGTATGCAGCAAAGCATTTGTGAAGCCACAACATGCACAACCTTGAGGCGGATGGGCTACAACAGCAGAAAACCCCACCGGGTACCACTCATCTCCACTACAAATAGGAAAAAGAGGCTACAATTTGCACGAGCTCACCAAAATTGGACAGTTGAAGACTGGAAAAATGTTGCCTGGTCTGATGAGTCTCGATTTCTGTTGAGACATTCAAATGGTAGAGTCAGAATTTGGTGTAAACAGAATGAGAACATGGATCCATCATGCCTTGTTACCACTGTGCAGGCTGGTGGTGTAATGGTGTGGGGGATGTTTTCTTGGCACACTTTAGGCCCCTTAGTGCCAATTGGGCATCGTTTAAATGCCACGGCCTACCTGAGCATTGTTTCTGACCATGTCCATCCCTTTATGACCACCATGTACCCATCCTCTGATGGCTACTTCCAGCAGGATAATACACCATGTCACAAAGCTCGAATCATTTCAAATTGGTTTCTTGAACATGACAATGAGTTCACTGTACTACAATGGCCCCCACAGTCACCAAATCTCAACCCAATAGAGCATCTTTGGGATGTGGTGGAACGGGAGCTTCGTGCCCTGGATGTGCATCCCACAAATCTCCATCAACTGCAAGATGCTATCCTATCAATATGGGCCAACATTTCTTTTTTTTTTTTTTTTTTTTTTTTTTTATTGCCCACCACCACCCCCCCTCTTCGGAGGACAACTTTATTTTACATTACATTCAAGAGTAAAGATTGTGGCCGCTCCGAACTCACCAGTACCGTGGAAAAGGAGAAAAACAGGGGGGGTACAAAAACAACAGCGTAACAATAACAGACATCAATCACCATGGGGAGAGGGGGAGAGAGAAAAGAAAAAAAAAAAAAAAAAGGTATACAGAAATAATAACACTAATAATGTAGGCGGGATGGAAAAAAGATGAAGTATAGGGGAATACAGAATACAAACAACCATAAGAAACATAACACTCATCAAACAACAAGAATTATAACAACATCAGTGATACTAATAATAATTAATACAAATCGGTATTATATATATGTAGCATACACACACGTAATCGTACCGTTATATATGTATATTTCAATTCCTATATCTATAACATACCCTAAAAAGTAATAATAATAATGATATCGATCGCTCAACCAGTCTTGTATGCATGTGCAAGTGTAGGTGTGACCTGATTTGTCATTGGATGTGCTTGGCATTTAATGCCGTCAGGGGAGGCGGCAGCACCCCCCCCCCCCCAGGCCCAAGGCGAAGGCAGGAGAACCAGGCAACCGAAGCCACCCTACTGCCCCCCCGGCACAAGGGCCCACAGCCACGCATCCCAGAGACAACCACCCGCCCAACCCGAGAGGGAGCCCGCGAGGGACTAAGGGGGCGCCAACCCCCGCACAGGGAGGCCCGCAGAGGGAGGACGGGCGGCGAGCCCCCCAGCCCCACCCGCAACCAACCCACCGGGGCAGGCGGGTCCAGGGCCGAAGGGCCCCACCCACCGGGACCACCCCCCCCACCCCCCGGCGGACGGCCCCCCACACACCGGGGGAGCCCCAGCCCCCCCAGCCCGTCCCCCGGGAGGACGGGCCGCCGCCCACCGCAGCGACCCGGCACGCCTCCCCCCCAACACTGCAGGATGATCCAAGGGGGGCCCATACAAAGAGCCCCCCCCCCACCCGGGAGCGGACCCGCGGCGACCGGGGAGCGGCAGACACCCCGCCCAGCCCAGACCGAACCCCCCAATCCGCCTAGCAGGGCCCAGAGCGTCCCAAGATTCCCCGGACCGCCCGCCAGGGCCCCACCACGGCGCAGCAGAGCCAAGCACCACCCGGCCCGCGGCCCAAGAGAGGAGGCCGCCCATACCCGCCAGGGCCACCCGAACCCCCCCATGATGGGTCTTCCCCCCGGCGGGCCACCCCACCAGCACAGGGCCAGAGACAGAGAGTTAGGGGGGGCCCCTCAGCCCCCATCCCCTCCCTGACCCATGTTGGTGTGAAGTGTGCATGTACATGTGTGAGAGAGTTGTGTGTTTATGTCTACTATGCATTAAAATTAGTGGGTGCATTTCGGGTATGAGGGCCCCACCACTGGCAGATGGCAGAGTCCCCCATCCCCCTCCCCGCACCCCCAAGGCCCTAATGTAATATGGACTGCGTATATGACTAAGGTGCAAAAAGTGGGCGAGCAGTTGAGGCATGGGCACCCCACCGCACTTCCAGCAGGATAATGCACCATGTCACAAAGCTTGAATTATTTCAAATTGGTTTCTTGAGTTCACTGTACTACAATGGCCCCCACGGTCACCAGATCTCAACCCAATAGAGCATCTTTGGGATGTGGTGGAACGGGAGTGCATCCCACAAATCTCCATCAACTGCAAGATGCTATCCTATCAATATGGGCCAACATTTCTAAAGAATGCTTTCAGCACCTTGTTGAGTCAATGCCATGTAGAATTAAGGTAGTTCTGAAGGCGAAAGGGGGTCAAACACCGTATTAGTATGGTGTTCCTAATAATCCTTTAGGTGAGTGTATATATTTTAATTACTTAATAAAAATAATAATTAAAATTGTGTCAGGAGTCCTAAATAGTGTTATCTTAAAATAAGAAACATTGTGTTCTTAAAATAGGAAAATTGAAATGTCTTGTTTCAGGATAGAGCATGTTAAAATATAATGCTCACTTTAAAAAGTTACTTAATTCATTGAAAAAAATCATTATAATTAGCATTTTTTTCTTAGTAAGAAAATTCAAGTCTTATTTTCTTGAAATAAGCAAAATATTCTTTTACATTTAATTCTAGGCTAGTTTATCTTGGAAGAAAAAAAAACAAGATTTATTGGCTAATTTTAAGATTTTTTGGCTTAGATTTCATTTTTTGCAGTGTGCAGGTCATTTACTGTAGATGGAAGACCAGAGCCACCAGGATCTGTCCGTCCGTCCACTGAACTGTTCCACCCTCCTTTCACACTTTCATGTGCTCTGTCCCGCCCCATAACTACAAAAAATGAAGTTGCAACATCTTTAGAACTAGCAACTTCTCTCTCCAAAACCAGTATCCCCGGGTTTTGTCTGCCTTCCTGTTCAGTTCTCAAGGTAAGACAGACAATATTTTAGCAAAATGATTTTAGTTCCTTTTGTAGCAGTTCATGATTTTTAATTCCAGTGTGACGTACGTAAAAATAATAAGACCCAAGTAAAAATAATGTTAAAATATCTCTTATGAATTAATAATTTAAAATAACTATAATCAGTCACATAACAATGTTGCTGTCTTTGCTTGGGTGTCTGTGTTCCTCTGTAAGATGTTTTGTGCAGGAATTCTTACTTGCACAATACTTTGTTACATTAGTTACTGAATAGACCAATGTGATAATAGTAATAAACACAGGGCTTGTTTTCTGCGTGATCTACGTGTTACACATACTTCCTGCTCCTGTAGAACTTGCAGGACCTGTCTGACCAGCCTCAGCACAGAGTAGAAAATGGAAACTTACCATTTATTTTAAGAGTAATTGCTCTCTAAAATAAAATTTAAAATTTAATTATGCATCATACGTTTTGAATTTCCCTAACACAACATACAGCCTCAAGTTTTACACTGTAAAAAATTCCACAGGTTAAACTTACAAAAATTAGCTACCTAAAGTTGTTTCAAGAACTTGAGATAAAAATATAAAGCAAATTTTCTCAGTGCAGGTGACAACACAGCAATCCCAAATGATCAATTTGTATTTTCTGCTCAGATTTGATTTTTTTGTTAACTTGATTTACATTATTTTAAAAATGTGGCCAGAATCAGATTCCAGTGTGAACTGGTGACAGTCCTGAAGTGACCCACATGTGCAGCAGATCAATAACAGGCAGCATGATTTTAGTGGAGCAGTAGCTGCCAGTTCTGTATGGAGGTGTGTGTGAATGTGGAATCTGAGCCAGGAGTCACACCGTAACAAACAGTTGTGTCTTTCAGTTGTTTCAGTGTAGTAGTCTGAGTGTACTTCATTTGAGTGCACTGAAGTTGTTATCACTGAAAAAAAAATGTTTCAACTTATAAAACACTGTTTCTGTGCTCCCGTAGAATTTTAAGTTACATTTGGCCACCTCTGCCTGTGATATAAAAGTGAATAAAATGTATGGTTCCAGTTTTAGGGAAAATGATAAAACAGTGAGAATTTACTGTTAAACAGCTGAATGCAATTGGTCATGTAACTTAACTAACTTAACTACCTCTCAGTAGGGGTGTCAGTGTAAAGGCAGTGCTCATTGACACAGATTATAAAGCTTGCTAGGCTGCATAAGGCAATCAGTTATTTGACAGGGTTGAGAGAAGGCGAGAGCTCCCCTAGTGGCTACAGAAGGATATTTTCCCCGAGAGCAGATATAATCGGTGGCAGCCTCAATGCTTTTAGACCTGAACTTGAGATAGAAGAACAAGTCAAATCAATTTGCTCATTTAATATTTAATATTTTTAACCTAGGCTTAATATTTAAAAACCCACCATGAATGAGAATGATATGTCAAGCATATTAATCTCTACCTATGTACATGAGTGTTTGTTGTGTTGTATGAGCTAGTTGGTGTGTCAGTTGGTTCTGGTGCTGCAGCATGTTCAACATCATACATCTTTTATGATGTAATGCATTCATCTGACCACACTGGAGATTCATTTAGAGGGTTGGAGGTGTTCAAGTTTGCATGGTCCAACAGCCGGAAACAATACAAGCAAGTCCTACATAGGGCACATTCAGCCTGTTACTCTGACCTTATTGATCGCGATAGAAATAACCCTCACTACCTTATTAAGGCTGTAGATTCTCTAACAGATATGGCTGAACCTCTGCTACCAGGTAATATACGTAGGGAACATTTTATGGACTTTAACAATAAAACTACAAACAATTGACTTCAAATATGTGTTAGGACCTCCAGTCTATGGTTGGAGTGAAACAGTATTAAAGGGAAAGAGGATTTGGATAAAGGGACAAAGGGGAACAAAGGGGAACAAGGGAACACCAGTGGACAAAACCTAGCAGGGGGATCGAAAGCCAAACAGCAAATCAAATGCAGCAAAGGTACAAAAAGGGTGAGGCGAGAATTAAACACAAAACAGAATACAACCCAAAGTCAATACACAGGCAATATGCAAGTCAGAAAAGGCAATAACAGAATCGATGAGCAAAGCTGTCGGGATGGCTGGACGGTGTCCTTTCGACTCTGGGACCCAGAAGGGAGGAATGACATGGACAAAATACTGTAGGCGGAGCTGAAGCAAAAACACGGGCACAGCCCTGGGGAACTTACAGCACGCAAAGACTCATGTTCAAATGATTCACAGATAACTCTGACGAAGACACCCTTGATGTTTTTGAAATAATCAATGAACAGGAGTTCAAACAATAATAACCACTTCACCCACTCCACTTCTTACAGAATCCTATGAAATTCTGGCAAGACCTATAACTGCCACAATGAATACGTCCCTGTCCCCAGGCAATGACACTGACAAATTTAAAGTAGCAGTAATCAGAACACTACTGAAGAAACTAAGTTTGGACCCATAGAAGCTCAGCAATTCCAGACCTGTCTCTAATGTACCATTTCTGTCCAGAGTTCTGAAGAAGATAGTTACTGCTCAGTTACAGCAGTCATACTTTTAGACACAAAATACTGGATAGATTCCAGACAGGATTCTGTCAGGGACTCAGAACTGAAACTGCCTTAACTATAATTCATAACATTGGCACTTGTTCCTGACAACGTGACAATCGACCAATTTAATCTATTACATAGACTTTAATTTGATGGTGGGATGTGTGGAAGGGTGTTGAATTGGTTTAAATCCTCTTTGACTAATTGACATCAGTATGGTCTGGCAAATAACTGTACTCTGTTGTCAAAGTCACTGGTCCACCGGAGTACCACAGGGATCAGTCCTTGGGCCTTTATTATTTTCTCCCTAAATGCTGCCATTAGGTAACATGATGAGAAAGCATACAGTCAAGTGAAAAAGAAAGTTTTGCATGTAAGGACATAATCATTTTTAAAAATTACCTGGACCTTACCAGGTTTGAAATTTATTTAAATCTGACTTCAGGTGTGGGGGGCAGCATGTGGTTCAGTGGGCTAAGCCTCTGTGTCTGTGATCAGAAGGTCACTGGTCTGAGCCCAGTCTTAGCACATCTGCAGGTTCTTCAGCAAGGCCCTTAACTCCCAGCTCCCTGAATGCTGATATGGGTGGCTGCCCTTCATAACCAACTTGATCTCACTTACAGTGAGCAAGTTGGGGGAAGCATTAAGAGAATTTTCCCACACGGATCAATATAAAAACAAACAACAGTTCAGCATGTTATTATTTATTTATGTTGTTTATAACAATAATAAAACCAAACTGAAGAAGCCGTGTGTGAAAAACTAAGTACAATTATTCAATAGCTTGTAGCACCACCTTTAGCAGCAACAACTCTAAGTAATCATTTCCTGTATGACTTTATCAGTCACTCATATCATTATGGAGGAGTTTTGACCCACTCTTCTGTACAACGTTGCTTCAGCATTTCAGTCGGCTTGAGGTCTGGACTTTGACTGGGGCATTGCAAAACCTTGATTCTTTTCTGTTTCAGCCATTCTGTTGTAGGTTTGCTGGTGTTCTTGGGATTATCGTCCTGTTGCATGACTCAATTTTGGCCAAGCTATATCTGTCAGACGGATGACCTCATATTTGACTCTACAATACTTATGTACTGTATGCAGAGGAGTTCATGCTTAACTTAATGACTGCAAGGTGCCCAGGTCCTGTGGCTACAAAACAAGCCCAAATCATCACCACTCGACCACTGTGCTTGACAGTTGGTATGAGGTGTTTGTGTTTTTCTCCTGCGTATGAAAACATTTTGTTGTAACTTCTGACCATTTACTCTTAAAAAAAATATGAGATACTACTTCTATACTAAAACTGTACCATAAATAAACACATAGTTCTGTGACAAAAGGTGACCATACTGCCTCCAAGATTTTTGGTGGTACTGCATCTCGCACATGCATAGCGTTAATTCCATGTGTAGGTGCACTAAAGACACGTGGGATGAATAAGGAATACATGTGATGGCCATGATGCATAAGTGAACTCGTTGTGAGTGTTGAGTATAAACCTTCGATAGCCTTTCATGAGCAGCTCCTGGAACCAGCCACTCTCCTGTAGACCAGTGACCCTAAGTATACTAGGTGCCAGTACTCCCCTTCTTATTCAGTGCCAGGTGCCAGTGCTCTCCTTATTATTCAGTGCCAGGTGCCAGTGCTCTCCTTATTATTCAGTGCCAGGTGCCAGTGGTCCCCTTGTTATTCAATGCCAGGTACCAGTACTCCCCTTGTTATTCAGGGCCAGGTGCCAGTGAACCCCTTGTTATTCAATGCCAAGTACCAATTCTCCCCTTGTTATTCAGTACCAGGTTCCAAAACTCCTCTTGTTATTCAGAATCAGGTGCCAGTACTCCCCTTGTGATTCAGTGCCAGGTGCCAGTACTCCTCTTGTTATTCAGAATCAGGTGCCAGTACTCCCCTTGTCGCCTTTCAATTTTCACAGAGTCGAACCACAAAGAGTCACTTTTCTCCTGATTTGGAGGCTCTGTCAGTCATGTATGGACCTTTTTATTTACTGAGAGAGCTAACTGTAGTAACTTTACCTCCCTCTGGATGCCAATGTTTACACTGCCCAGAATCAACTATACAGTACTATAAACAAGCAGCAGCGGGATCATCCTGATGGAATTAATCTTATAGCTGCTGACTTCATTCAGGGATGGCTAAAGACTCTTCTCCCCAAATTCACTCAATACATGAACTCTGCCACCAGGGGGCAAAACACACTTGACAGTGTTTATTCTAACATCAAGCATGGCTACAGAACTGTGCCTTTACCACATTTAGGCCAGTCACACCACCTTGCTCTTCTCCTCATACCAGCCTATATCCCCCTCAGGAAGAAATTAAGACTTGGTCAGATGGTGCTATTTCCCAGCTACACACAATGAGTGAAGTCATTTTGAATATCAGGACTTAGAGCAGGACACACAAACTCTGCTGTTCTACATTGCAAGCTGTGCTGACAATGTCAGTGTCAACAAACCCGCCCAGGTTTTTCCAAATCAGAAACCCTGGATAATGAGAGAAGTTCACTCACTCATCAGGAACCACCACACTACCTTCAGGACAGGGGACAGGGTACAGTACAGCACAGGGAGAGCTGATCTGAGGAAGGGCATCAAAGCTGCCAAGATGGCACAGAAACTGAACATGTAGGACCACTTCACAGACAGCAACCAGGGTGGGTGTGGCAGGGAATACAGCAGATCACAAACTTCAAGGGCAGCAACACCACTACTGTTAATGCAGAAGCCCCACTGGCAGGGGAGCTAAACAGCTTCTTTACTTGCTTTGGACACACAGGTCAGACACAGTCACACTGCCCCCCCCAGCCTCCAGCACTCACACACGGACTCTGCAGGAACACCAAGTGAGATGTGCACTCAGGCAAGTCAACCGGAGGAAAGATAAGATAAGATAAGGTAATCCTTTATTAGTCCCACAATTGGGAAATTGCATCGTCATGGCAGAAAGTGGACAGTACAAGATAAGAGCAGCAGAAATGAAAAACAATACAATAGAAACTATACCAACAGTACAGTATAAAACGTACACTATACAAACAATTTGGAAACATAAATATGGATGAGCGTACTGAAAAATATAAATGTATAATATAAATGGAAATATTGAAATATCGTGCCATAAATGTTATCCAAGCTGTCATCTCCCACCCAAGCTGCTGGTCCTGACAGAGGATCAGGAAACGTACTCAAAGCATGTGCTTACCTGCTCTCTGGTTTCCTCACCAAGATCTTCAATGTCTCCTTATCCCAACTCACCATCCTTCCCTGCTTGAGGTCATCGACCATCATTCCTGTCCCAAAAAAGTCTGATATAACCTGCCTCAATGATTCCAGGCCAATCTCTCTCACCTCAGTAGTGATGAAGTGCTTTGAGGGGCTGGTTGCACATCACATCAAGGCCAGCCTCTCTCCCTCCTTTGATCCCCATCATCAAATTCCTGAGGATACACATCTCTGAGAAGCTTTCCAGGTCTACTAACACCTCAACACTTGCTAAGAAGGCACAACAGCGACTCCATTTTCTCAGAGTATTCATGAAAAACAAGCTGGATCAGAAGCTGCTTGTGGTGTTTGATCACTCTGCCATCAAACGCATCGTGGCATACTGCATTACAGTGTGGTATGCCGGAGGCTCATCTGCAGAAAGGACAGTCCTCTAGAGGGTTAGAAACTCTGCCCAAAAAACCATCAGCTGCTCTCTGTTATCCCTGGTCTCATGACCTGCTCATCCGATCCTCCCATGTGCCATGCCCCCCTTGCTACCTTATGTGGAATCCCCGTGTTACCAGCTGTTTCTCATTGTGAATTAGTCTGATGTATTTAAGTCTGCATTTGAGTAGGATTCCTCAGTCTGGTCATTAATGTCATTTTGAGTTTGTTGCCTCTTCCATTGCCCAGCTTATCTCTACCTTTTGATTAAACCCCATGTTCCCCGATTCCTGAAGTCCGGCCTCTGCTTCCCTGGTCCGTAGCCCATACTGTACGTGCGTGACACCTGGAGGTCATCTCCAGCTCCCTCTGCCTCTCCAGAGCCCAAAACATCCTCAGAGACTCTGCCCGTCCCGCAGGCCACAAGTTTGACCTGCTGCCCTCTGGAAGGTGCTACAGGTCCATCAAAACACGCACCTCCCGACTCAAGGACAGTGTCTTCAATTGGGCCAAAAGATCACTGAACAGCAACAAAAAAATCTCCATGTAGAATATTAGTCATTAGTGATTACAAAACCCAGGTTAATAATACTAATCCATTTTTATTCATCTTATTCTTCACAAGGATTGATTTTTGCTACTTGCCTCCGTTTGTTGGCTGTTTATTACAAATGCAAACACAGACAAGTATTTATTTGTTTGACTGTATTGTTTTGATTCTTTATTGCATTGAACAGTAGCCGCACACCTAGTTTTGTTGTGTATTTTATATACAATGACAATAAAGCTTCTATTCTATTTTATTGTTATTCAGTGCCAGGTGCCAGTACCCTCAGCAGATATTGTGAGGTGCCGGTACTCTGAAGAGAAAAACAAAGAGCTGCTGGTGCTGCATAACTGTGAGTACTGACCCACTTCAAGCACTGAGTACATTGATGGAAAGCATATAGTTTAATATCCAAAGTACCCATTGAATACTGAAGGAACATGCAGTGTAATGGCTATACATTTTTTGACTTAAACACAGGTGAAATATGGCCCATAGTTATGACTCCAAATGATCAGTGGACGTCTCTGCCTGTGACTGCAAGCTGCCTGTGTGAGTAAAAACTGACCAGTTTGCTTTGGTTGTAAGATATTACAGCTGCTAAACTGACTTTTGAATATAAAGCTCACATTACTTTTGGTTTTTATTACAGAGTCAGACTGATACACAGGACCTGGTTTCCTTACAGCCATAAACATCTAAGCAATGGCTCACCAAGAGGTTTGGCTACAGCATTTCGGCATTTGATGCATTTTGTCCATAAATACCAGACACTGAACGGCAGGGAAGCTTAAGCTGAGTAGCGATTTTCAGCTGAAGGTTGCTGAACATATCAGACAAAAAGCTCCCTCTCCACAGTGCTCTTCCCCAGGCTACTCCCGTACTGTACCGCCCTACACCAAATGGTACAGATGGGCTGCAACAGAATAACTTAATCTAAAATATGTATAATTATATTACTTCCGTACCACCCTACACCAAATGGTACAGACGAGCTGCAACAGAATAACTTAATCTAAAATATGTATAATTATATTACTTCCGTACCACCCTACACCAAATGTTACAGACGGGTTGCAACAGAATAACTTAATCTAAAATATGTATAATTATATTACTTCCGTACCGCCCTACACCAAATGTTACAGATGGGCTGCAACAGAATAACTTAGTCTAAAATGGGGCAGCGTGTGGCTCAGTGGGCTTAGCCGTGTGCCTGTAATCACAAGGTCGCTGGTTCAAGCCCAGCCTCAGCACATCTGCAACTCCTTGAGCAAGACCCTCAACCCCCAGCTCCCTAGGTGCCTCTACAGGTGGCTACTTTCTACAAAGAGCTCATTGAGGGAGGTATAAAAAGAATTTCCCCACGGAGATTAATAAAAAGTGTCAATCAATCATTAAAATATGTATAATTGTATTACTTCTGTACCACCCTACACCAAATGTTACAGACGAGCTGCAACAGAATAACTTAATCTAAAATATGTATAATAATGCTGCCTTAACATGATGTTTGCAGTCTGTTTTGATTTTGACCATATTGTTTTTATGTGCTCTATTGGGTCTTAAACTATTTTTATTGCTGTACTGTATATATTGGACAAGTCTCGATTTAAAAACAGATTTTAAAATCAGTGAGACTAACCTGGTTAAATAATAAGGCAGAAATAAACACACGTGTGTCTCCTATAGTAATGAAAAATCACAGCAGGTGTCTTCAGCAGCCACATAAGAATGTGAGCAGGAAAACTGACTTCTTTTAACGTAAAGTTCAGTGCATGTGTGTGAGTGACTATAAACAGGTCTGTGAGTCTCATGGACTCTTCTCTGACATTCTGCAGACCCAGACCTCGCTCGCTATCCTCTTGCTGCATTCTCTGGAGGAGCTCACTGAAGATGAGCTGACTAAGATTAAATATAACCTGATTCACCTGGCATATGAAAAGTATCAGCGCATTCCGAGGGGTCAGGTGGAGAATTTGAACAGAATGGGCATCGCCGACATGATGATACGTTCCTATGATGAAGTCGGTGCTCTCAATGTCATGCTTGAAATCCTGAAGAAGATGAACCTGAATGATCTTGTTCAGAGACTGAATGAAGACCTGCAGAAGTGTAATCATATTTTTAACCTTTCTTGTTTTTCATATAAAATGTAATCTTTTTTAGGTCTTGAAAAATATATGTATTAAATAACATTACATTGGAAATGATGAAGCTTGTTACATACTGATGTTGAAGACATAAATGAATATGAAATTCTTTCTAATTTCAGGTACCCAAGCAGGAAGTGAGCTGGGTGACGTATCAGAGAAAAGTAAGAGCTGTATGCTATTATCTATATGTATGTGGTGTTTCAGAAAAAAATGTGTATGGTGTGAAATTTAAAGTGTCACAGTGAAATAGTGAAAAACGTGTGTGTGTGTGTGTGTGTATGTGTGTGTGTTTATATTCTGGTCAGGATCCTATTGAGAAATTGTGCATTTTCCTCCCATATTTCTTCAGGAGACCTCATGATGGACAGAATAAAATGTAACATGAAGAAGAAATTTGAGTTTGTAACTGAAGGGAAAACTAAGGGAGGACAGCAAACACTTCTCAAAGAGATTTACACAGAACTCTACATAACTGAAGGTGGGACTGGAGGAGTCAATGATGAACATGAAGTGAGACAGATTGAAACAGTATCCAAGAAAAGGCGAACAGAAGATACTAAAGTCAAGTGCAATGAAATATTTAAACCCTTATGTGGGCGTGAGACACCTATCAGAACTGTACTCACTAAAGGGGTGGCAGGTATCGGGAAAACAGTCTCTGTGCAGAAATTTATTCTCGACTGGGCAAAAGGAAAAGCAAACCAGAACATTCACTTAATATTTGCTCTTCCTTTCCGGAACCTGAATTTGATTAAGGGTGAATTCAGTCTGATTGAACTGCTTCACCACTTTGACCCAGAACTAAAGTCATTTGAATCCACTGAGCTGTTAAGTTACAAAGTCTTGTTCATCTTTGATGGTCTAGATGAGTGTCGCCTTCCTCTAGATTTTCAGAACAATGAGAGCTGTTGTGATGTAACAAAGAAAATGTCACTGGATGTGCTGTTGACTCACCTCATTAAGGGGAATCTGCTTCCATCCGCTCTCCTTTGGATAACCTCCCGGCCTGCAGCAGCCAGCCAGATACCTACTGAGTGCATCGACCAGGTGACAGAGATACGAGGTTTCAGTGATGCCCAGAAGGAGGAGTATTTCAGGAAGAGATTTAATAATGAGAGCCTGACTGAAAGGATTATCAGACATGTGAAATCATCAAGGAGCCTCTTCATCATGTGCCACATTCCTGTGTTCTGCTGGATTTCAGCCACTGTTCTTGAGAGTCTTTTTAGTGAAACTGACAGTGGAGAAATTCCAAGGACTCTGACTGAAATGTACACACACTTCCTGATCTTTCAGGGGAGTTTAAAAAATGACAAGTATAGGCTCCAGACCTCTGCAACCCAGAAAAGGACAGGCTGGTACAGAAAACTGAAGGATGAATGGATGACAAAAAATGAAACCAAGCCTATTAAATGCTTCCTTCTAAAACTCGGTAAACTGGCTTTTCATAACCTTGAGAAAGGCAATCTCATATTTTATGAGAAAGATCTGGAACAGAGTGACCTTGATGTCAGAGAAACTTCAGTTTACTCTGGAGTGTGCACAGAAGTCTTTAAAGAGGAATATGGGTTGTATCGGGATAAGGTGTACTGCTTTGTGCATCTGAGCATCCAGGAGTATCTCGCTGCTTTATATGTGTTTCTATCAAAGTCATCAGCTAAGCTACTGAAGACTGCAGTGAAAAAGGCATTAAATAGCAAGAATGGACACTTGGACCTCTACCTCCGCTTCCTCCTGGGCCTCTCAACAGACTCCAGTAAGACTCTGTTACAAAGGCTACTGGGACAGACAAGATTCAGCTCACATAACATTGGGGAAACAGCGCAATACATCAAGGGGAAAATAAAGGAGAATTTATCTCCAGAAAGGACCATCAACCTGTTCCACTGTCTGAATGAACTGGGTGACAATTCTCTAGTAGAGGAGGTACAAAGATACCTGAATTCAGGAAGCCTTTCAGCAGAAGACCTCTCACCTGCACAGTATTCAGCTCTGGCCTTTGTGTTACTGATGTCAGATAAGGAGCTGGATGTGTTTGATCTGAAGAAATTCTTCAGATCAGATAATGAGCATTGGAGGCTGCTGCCTGTGGTCAAGACATCGAAGACGGCTCTGTAAGTGATGTGAGGATGTAAAAACATGTCTTGTCTGGCAGTAATACATTAGCATTGTTTGAAATATATAAAACATAGAATTTCTTCCTCTGCATGCATTAATAACTTGGCTAGATTTGTTTTTTGATATCCTGAACCTAGATTTTATAATAACTGAGGGTAGTAATGTAGTAAAAAACCCAAAAGTGACATTTCCACTAACATCCACTATGCCTTCCGATAACTGGGACAGCATCCTAACCTGCTATAGAAACAAAGAGGCTCTTTATCTGGAGGGTTTATAGGTGAAATGATCCTTTATTTGCACAAGTACAGGTATATTGGTTTGCTTCTCTTCTCACTCTCCATGAGAGACACAGACACATTTAAAGGGAGAACAAGCTTAGGGGTCACAGCACTGGGTTGGCTGGCGTCCAGCACCCCTGGAACTGGAGGTTTAAGGGCCTTGCTCATGGGCCCTCAGACATGTGACTATTCTGCCGAATCTCGAACTAGCAGTCTTCCGACCACAGGCCCAGTGGCTTAGCCTGCTGAGCCACATACCAGCTCCACAGAAATGCTATGTGAGAGTTATTGTCAGCAGGTGTGTTCATACGATGGACCCCAAAGCTGGGAGCTTCCAGAAGACTGCTGTCTCTGGCTGCTCACTGGTGCCCTCTGCTGGTCCCAGCTGCTCCTGGCTAAGGATGTTACAACACATCTAGTTTTGCAGTAGTAGAGATACACTGTATTAAATATACAGTGGTACCTCAGTTCTCTAACTCATTAGAACTCGAATTTCTTAAAAGTCGAACCAACCAGTTAAAAAAAAAAATTACCTAGAGCTCGATCTGAATCTCAGAAGTCAAACCATGAACGCCGACCTAAGATAACTTGTACGTGCAGGGAAATGAGTCACGCGGCACGTCTCTCAGCGGAAACAAAGGGTAAAGCTTCAGTCTCAGCCTCGCATTCGCTGCCATAGCATGGTGCATGTTTACACTAGCTGAATACATATATTTAGACAGTAAAAATAATATAATAAATATTATATAATATAATATAATAAATAATATAATAATATAATAATTCTAAATTCTAAATACATTTAGACAATGATAGTAACAGTAATTATTATTATATAATACAATAAATCTTATTCATTATTTTAATATTAATAATAAACCATTAATACATTTAATTATGGTGATATTGGTGTGCCGAGCGGGGACGGAATGGAGACAAAGGTGCAGGCGTCAGGGTATCGGGGAATACAGGGTTTAACTACAAGTAAGGCAGGCAAAACGCAGACGGACAATACAATGACCGGACTAAGGAAACAAACTGAAACGCAGAGGAAGTACGGAGGGCTAATGAAAACAACCAGAAACAGGTGATCACATGGGGATTCCACACGAGGTTAACGAGGGGGCGTGGCACCAAGAAGGAGCAGACTGTTGTGACCGGTGAGCGAGCGAGCCGGGAAACAGGCGAGGCAAGCCGAGGATGCAGGCAATCGGGGTTTATTCGGGACGACAGGACATGGACACCAATAAACATCAATGACGGATCTGGGGTAACAGACTCAGACGCGGACTAAATACAGCAGACAAGCCAAACTAACAAGGAACAGCTGGGCACGATCGGGAAAGCACACGTGGATAATGAGGGGGCGTGGCACACATCAGGAGCGGACGGAGCAGGGCGTGACAGAACCCCCCCCCAAAGGCGCGCACTCCGGGCGCGCCAGAGAGGAGGCGACGGACGAGACGAGACCGGGGAACAGGACCTGAAAGACAAAACCAAAAACCATCAACGAAGAACAGGGAACAAGACCGAAACACAGAACAAAAACAAGGACGAAACGAAAGACAGGACCCGACAAAGAACAGGAAACGCGGACAGGCAGACAGAGAAAGGAGACCCAGAGGGGACAGAAAACGGAGGAACAACAGGGCGAGGAGTGAACACAGGAGACACCGAGGGACGAGGAGCAAAGACAGGCGGGACAAAGGGACCAGAAGGGAACGGAGGAGACACAGAGGGACGAGGAGCAGAAACAGACGGGACGGAAGGAAAGGGAGGAGGAAGCAGGGGAGCCCAAGGGAACCCAGGCGGGCGAGGGAAGGCAGCCGCAGGGGCCGCAGGCGGAAGGGAGGCCGGAGCAGGAGGGGACCACACAGGGGACAAGGAGACAGACGGAGGGACCGACAAAGGAAACGAGGAGGGAGCAGGAGGGAACCCCGGCGCAGGCAGGCAGAAGGGGGAAGCCGCAGCAGGCGGAGGCGCAGCCGGAGCCAGGGAAGGCGCCGTCCGATGCCCAGCCGAAGCGGGGGGGCCCGGAGGCAGCCGACGAGGCGCCGACGGAGGGACCGCAGGCGGGCGACGAGGCACCGGAGGGGGACCCGGAGGCGACAGCCGAGCCGGAGCCGTAGGACCCGCAGGCAGCCACCGAGCCACGGCCAGGGGGCACACGGGCGAGCCAGGGGGCAGGGCGGGCGGGACCCGGGCCCGACGCCTGTGTCCCCGTCCCCCACGGGAAACGGACAGGCGGGGTCCTGGGGGGTGTCGGCCTCGCTGAGGCAAGGGCGTGGGAGTCAGGGCCTCTAAGGAGGCAACAGGCGGGGCAGTCGGCGCCGCGGGCGGGGCAGCCAGAGCCGCGGACAGGACTGGAGAGCTAGCCTCAGGCGGGGCCGCGGGCAGAGCGGCGGCCTGGACAGGCGAGCAGGGCTGGGCCGACCGGACAGGCGAGCAGGGCTGGGCCGACCGGACAGACGAGCAGGGCTGGGCCGACCGGACAGACGAGCAGGGCTGGGCCGACCGGACAGGCGAGCAGGGCTGGGCCGACCGGACAGGACAGGCGAGACGGGCAGGACCGGCGAGCAGGGCTGGCCGGACAGGACAGGCGAGACGGGCAGGACCGGCGAGCAGGGCTGGCCGGACAGGACAGGCGAGACGGGCAGATCAGGCGAGACGGGCGAGACAGGCAGGTCAAGAGCCGGCAGGACAGGCAGTTCAGGAGCCGGCAGGACGGACGAGACAGGCAGTTCAGGTGCCGGCAGGACAGGCGAGACAGGCAGGTCGAGAGCCGGCAGGACAGGCAAGACAGGCAGGACCGGCGAGCAGGGCTGGCCGGACAGGACAGGCGAGACAGGCAGGACCGGCGAGCAGGGCTGGCCGGACAGGACAGGCGAGACGAGCAGGACCGGCGAGCAGGGCTGGCCGGACAGGACAGGCGAGACGGGCAGGACCGGCGAGCAGGGCTGGCCGGACTGGACGGGCAGGTCAGGCGAGACGGGCTTGGGCATGTGGCCAGCAGGGGACGCCTCTGCGGGCACCTCGGGCGTGCGGCCAGCAAGGGGCGCCTCTGCGGGCACCTCGGGCGTGCGGCCAGCAGGGGGCGCTGCAGGGGGCGCCGCCGTCACGCGGCCAGCAGGGGGCGCCGCGGGTGTGGCTGCTGGCGAGCAGGGCAGGACGGGTAAGTCAGGCAGTTCAGGTGCCGGCAGGACGGGCGCCGCCGTCAGGTGGCCAGCAAGGGGCACCTTGGGTGTGCGGCCAGCAGGGGGCGCCTCGTCAGGCGCTGCAGTCGTTTGGCCAGCAGGGGGCGCCGCAGCAGGCGCCGCCAGCACGCGGCCAGCAGGGGGCACCGCGGCGGGTGCCGCAGCCAGAGTGGTGGCAGCTGCAGGGACTGCAGGCAGAGCAGGCAGGACAGGCGGGTCAGGTGGGTCGAGCAGGACAAGCGAGTCAAGCAGGACAGGCGGGTCGGGCTGGACAGGCGGGTCACGGGGTGCTGCAGGCAGATCGGCGGCGGCAGCAGGCAGTGCAGCCACGGGCAGATCGGTGGCGGCAGCTGGCAGCGCAGCCACGGGCAGATCGGCGGCGGCAGCTGGCAGCGCAGCCGCGGGCAGATCGGCGGCGGCAGCTGGCAGCGCAGCCGCGGGCAGAGAGGCGGCAGCTGCAGGCAGCGCAGCCGCGGGCAGAGAGGCGGCAGCTGCAGGCAGCGCAGCCGCGGGCAGAGAGGCGGTAGCTGCAGCAGGCAGCGCAGCCGCGGGCAGTGCGGCGTCAGCATCAGCAGGCGCTGTTGCTGCAGGCGGTGCAGCGGCGGTGTCATCCCAGGCGGGGAGTAAGGAGCAAGCCCCCAAGAAGAGCGTCGGGGCGGCTGCTTCTCCTTTCCCCTTCCGCTTCTTTTTCTTCTTGCGGCTGGGGCATGACGATGGAGGCGGGGTTGCCACAGGGAGCGTGAGCGGCTGGAGCCGCTTTTCTGTTACCCCCTCGACGAGCCGCCGGAGGTTCTCTCGAACCTCCGCCATGACAGGCGCTGCGGTGAGCGGCGTGACCTCCTGGAGGAGGGTCCCGCTCGTGCTGGCTAACACCAGCAGTCCGGAGTCCTCCCGGACCTCCGGCTGGTGGAGCCAGTAGAGCACCTCGTGGAGCAGGTCGACGCGTTGATCGTCGACCTGCGGAGGTGCGTTGGAGAGATCCGTCATTCTGTTGTGACCGGTGAGCGAGCGAGCCGGGAAACAGGCGAGGCAAGCCGAGGATGCAGGCAATCGGGGTTTATTCGGGACGACAGGACATGGACACCAATAAACATCAATGACGGATCTGGGGTAACAGACTCAGACGCGGACTAAATACAGCAGACAAGCCAAACTAACAAGGAACAGCTGGGCACGATCGGGAAAGCACACGTGGATAATGAGGGGGCGTGGCACACATCAGGAGCGGACGGAGCAGGGCGTGACACAGACGATCTGGGCAGGACACATTGGTTTTTTTTTTTTTACTTCACACATTGTTTGGATACATTTAATTTCTTACTTTACAAATGACTGTTTTGATAGATGTGATTAGATTTGTTTAGTACAGTATATGCTCTTCTTGTTTTATCCGGTTCATTTTGTGTTTAAATGCTTAAAAAAAAACATATTTAGGTGTAATTTTTTTGTTTTCCATTATTTCTTATGGGGAAAATTCGATCAGAACTCGAACTTTTTAGGATTCGATCCGGAGTTCTGAACGGATTAAGTTCGAGTTCTGAGGTACCACTGTATATTGAAAATGTATAACTACTTCATTTATTTCCACCTCCTGGATTATTAACCAAGCAGGATTCTTTTGCAATTCAGGTTCTATATTGGCTGAAGTTCAAATTGCCCATTGGTGTGTGTGTATGTGTTTGTGGGTGTGTGAATGGTGTGTGTGTGTGTGCCCTGTGATGGGTTGGTGCCTCGTCCTGGTTTGTTTCCTTCCTTGCACCCATAGCCTCCGGGATCGACACTAGATCCCCGTGACTCTGAACAGGATTGGGGGTTTCAGAATATGGATGGATGGATGGATGGATATTGGCTGAAGTTAGTAATCCTTTAGTTAGTAACTATCCTTTGTGTGAAAAACAACCAAGGGCTAGAATTTCACAGAATGTTCCAGTTTGTCTTAATACTGGACAAACCACTCAGAAATTCTTTTTCAGTTCTGGACACTGGAAGAAGAATTTCTGGAAATACTGGGTGTGGAACGTGACTGTTTGGGTTCGGACTCGGTGCCTGTGAGTGGAAGGCCGTTGGTTCAGATCTCCTGGCCGGCAGAGTGATGTCATCACTGGACCCCTTGAGCAAGTCACATAATGCCAATCGCTGCAGATGAACTGAATACTGGCCAAACCTTTGCTGTTACCCCCAAACTTTCTCTCACCTGTGTATGTGTCTGTGAGTCACATGGAGAGCAAGATGGGGGAGGTGAAAAGACAATTTCCTCGTGGGGATGAATGAAGTATCAAAATTTATAAAAACATCCAAAATCTTGGGATTGTATCACATATGCAGTAATAAAAGGGCAGCAATGTTGTCTGATCTGGCGGCCTTCTGTGGGTTGATTCTAAACATAGTTCTCCATGGTCAGGCGGAGCACCTGGTCGTTGGGGGGAGGGGTGATCTTCCTTGCTGCCATGTGCATAGATGTGATTCAGCGCATCTGGAAGAGTGGTCTCACTGTCACAGGCAGGTGGAGATGTCCTGTAGTGGGTGATGGCCCAGATTCCCTGCTACATGTGTCGTACGAGTTTTGGAAGTGGCTGTGGATTCTCTGAGCATTTGCACAATTTGCTGCTCTGATGGCCCAGGATAGGTTGGTCCAGCACCCTTTTCCATTGAAAGGATACACAAAGGGATGGCTTATACCATTGAATGGGCACCTTTTAGGGCACTACATCACATATCCTCCACCTGAAGGGCACTTCATAATGGTACCCTTTTCCGTTAGAAGGGTACCCATAGGAGCCGCTTATACCAGTGGCCTGTGCTGCTCGCTTGTTTTAATGTTACTGTCAGTACTATTAACAATGTGTAGGTCAGGGGTCTCCAACTCCGGTCCTGGAGAGCTACTATCCAGTCGGTTTTCTATCCTACCTGGCTTCTGATGAGCCACACTAGCCCTGGTATTTACCTGAGAACAGGTGTGGTTTTATTAACCCGACTGGATAGTAGCTCTCCAGGACCGGAGTTGGAGACCCCTGGTGTAGGTTATATATGTGTCTGTGTCTTAACGTATTTCCTTTTTCCAGGCTGAACAGCTGTAACCTCACAGAGACATGCTGTGACACGTTGGCTTTAACTCTCAGATCAAACTCCTCACCCCTGAGAGAGCTGGACCTGAGTAACAATGAGCTGCAGGATTCAGGAGTGAAGCTGCTCTCTGCTGGACTGGGGGATTCACACTGTAAACTGGAGATACTGAGGTCAGTCCAGTTTGACGGTACAAATACTAAACTGGTACTTTAATATTATCAAGTGTTTCTGTGGCTGCAAGGCAAGTCAGACAAGTGAACCGCTGCACTCACACCATTTCTTTCCCACTAAGCAGGTACCAATTTACACTTTTTACATTCCAGTTCTTTATATTTTTCAGAAAAGAGGACATGATGCACATGTTTTGTTTTAGTATTGTCATACTGATTTAATATTATTATACTCCATACTAGAGTAGAGAGAGAGGAGGCATTACTGCTTCTTTCAAAAAGATTTATGACCTAAAGGTCAAAAGGTTACAGGTCAAGAGGTCACTGGGGGGGCGGGGTTGGGGTGGAGCCAGGTGATGTCACGACAAGTGGTGTTGCGAGAGGGGGTGTGAAATTTGTTGCGGGGTGTTTTTTAAATTTTATTTGAATTATTATTATTATTATTATTTTAATTATTTATTTATGTTTATTATTTATTTATTTATTTATTTTACTAGTTTGGAGAGTGAAATGAAGTTTCAGTGAATTGTGTGCTTATGAGTGAGATTTGTCCGAATAGCCCCGTGCATACCTGTCAAGTTTTGGATTTGAAAATAAGGGAAATTTTCTGGCACGCACTGCGAGCCACCCCACCACCCCAAGCAAACTCCTGTATCCCTTACATTTAAGACAGGTGTACAAGAAATCTAAAATAACCACTTGTCATTTACATTTTATTTTCATTACAAATTTTCTTTTAATTTCTCATGTTCACTCATGTGGCTCTCTGGCATTCACTAATGACTTATTATACAGATTTGTTGCAGACTTTGTATCCTTGTTGAAGTCGTCACAGAAGGTGAAAGTGACATTGTTTTTCCGCACACAGCATTGCCATTTTAACCTCCGCATTTATGACCTGGTTAATGTTGTGAATGACCTGCAGACTACTGCAGGTGGCAGTTCTCGCAAGGCTACTGACAGTTCAGGTTGGAGAGGCAGAGGATTTTTTTTTATTATTATATTATATTTACGGGAGATTTACAGGAAAATACTAATACGGGAGGACGGCGGGAAAGAGGGGTGAAATACGGTAGTTTCCCGGCCAAAACGGGAGACTTCACAGCTATGGCCCCATGCTATGAGGATGATGGCTGACGGTGCCGAGCACGGAGCTGAGCGCGGAGCTGAGCGCGGAGCTGAGCGAGTTGGTTACCTGATGGAGTGTGAGCGTACGCTGGGTCTGCCTGTGGTGCGGTACTGTGGGAAGGTCCCCGTCGGTCCGGAGCGTGTAAATGTTGCGGATAAGGACTTTGGACATTCTGCACAGGACTTGGAAATTCTGAGAGCGATGTTGGAGCTTATCCCTGTGATGCACGAGTCTGAAAGAAACTCTGTGAAAATGAGAAAGTTGGAGCTAAGAATGAGAGGAGGAGGAGGAGGAGGAGGTGGGTCTGACGCTATCCTCCAATAAACGCTTAGCAGCAGCAGCAGTTTGGGCGTGTGCCTGTGTCTGTGCCTGGGAGGGGAGGGGGAATGGGTAGTGTCTGTCTCAGAGAGTGGCTGTCTATGCAAGTGGCAGGCCGATTTATGCGACATGCAAGGGCTGGTGACATACAACGACTAAAAAACGTACAACGGTTAAAATATCTACTTACTGTACGGTAATTGATGTTTTTTCCAAAAAGGCCAACGCGCGTGCGTTAAGAAACAACTGGCTGTAACGGAGGCCTTTGATTCTATTTTAACCGAGGGGGGCGTACCCCTCAAGTTACAGACGGATGCTGGTGAGGAGTTTTTAAAACAGACTTTTCAGAAACTTTTAAAAAGTCATACAATCACCCATTTCACCACGGGTAGTGAACTTAAAGCTTCCGTCATAGAAAGATTTAACCGAACATTAAAAGAGAGGATGTACAGGTACTTTATGGCTAAAAACACTCGACGATATGTGGATGTGTTGGACGATCTAATAAAGGCATACAATCAGTCATTTCACAGCGCTATTAAAATGAAACCTTCCGAGGTCACGACCAATAATGCTCATCGAGTATTTGTTAATCTATACGGTCCTCTGAAAAAAAGCAGACGGCCACGTTTTAAGTTTAACATAGGGGACACTGTGAGAGTATCCAAGCACAGTCAGATATTTGACAAAAAGTACAAGCAGACATTTACGGACGAGTACTTTGTCATATGCGAACGTGTACCCAGATCCCCGTCGGTGTATAAATTGAGGGACGTGCGCGGTGAAATACTCGAGGGGACACGTGCGCGCTGGCAAGCCAAGGCTACCTAATCGGAACAGATAGGGGGGGCGACAGAGAATATCAGCGGCCCCTACTTATCTTTTAGCCTTCCAGAAGGACAATTACGAGCCGGCTAGAATCACACACGTGGTTGTCACGTAGACGGAAGGTACTGAGAAAGGGGGGGGAGATGCCCAAAGGGCTTTAAAAGGGATACAGCTGATACATATGGCAGAGCCTCCTCCTGTACATGCGGAATGTATGTCAGACGGCCGCTCCCGGATTGCAATCTGTCAGACAATAAACCGGTGATTTGCAACTTCTCCCCGTGTCAGCTGTGAATCTCTTCTCATCCACGGACCCGGTGGAGACGCCGTGCTCCAACAACACCCCAAATGGGCAGTGTTTCTTTTAGGGGGGAAAGGGGGTACATTTAGAAAGGGCACATGGCTGGACCCGGCTCCTTGGTGACTGGCTGAGCAGGCAGGAGGCGGCAGTCCTTTCCGTGTGGTCATTCTCCAGGCCGTCTGTCTTCAGAGAGAGAGAGACGACAAGCGGCCTGCTCACCAGTCGGCCTCCCCCCCTGGTGTCCACGGTTCATACTTCACACAGACGCTGATGCACCATCACAGTGTAGTAATTTTCATTGTGGGGTTATCCATGATGCAGGCTTTGAGTTGTGCTGGGGGAGGTGATACTGCCCCCTCTCTAGAGCTCTTATGAGCTGCCAGCCGCCTCCTGTTGACATTCCTCACTTCCGCACAGGTGTTTCTGCGGCCGACTGTGGGGATCTAGAGGTTTCTGTCCAGTGCTGTGGTGCTGATCGTCACCCTTTGGGGTTTAGCCGACTTCTCTGCACCTGTGATGTCACGCCGTTTGCTCTTGGCGTCACCCCAGGGCCTCATCCTCTCTGCCATCAGTGCTCTTCTTGTGGCAGGAGTCCAGGGAATCCTATTGTTCTAAGTTACATGAAGTTGGTTGCTGTCACTGGATGGTTTAATTTTGAACTGAGCTGATCATTTATGTCTGTTACTACACAGTCAGTGCAGCTAAAAGCTTCAGTGAACTGTCTGTAGCGGCCGAAGGAACAGAGACACACAGGCAAACTCAGGTGTAGAATATTACAGCCGAATGGCAACTTTTTATCAGGAACAGGAAGAACAGGGATGGAGGAAACGGGGGAGGTGCTGATGGGCTGTTTGGTCTGGTGGGTCCAGGCCAGTCGCTGGTCGCTTTGGGCACATCAGCACTGGCATTCTGAAGAATCGTTTCCACCTGTATTTTGTCCAAAACTTCACGATTTACTTTCTATAGGCTGTCATTCTGTCAAGTCACAGAGGGAGGCTGTACTTTCCTGGCTTCCGCTCTGAAGTCAAACCCCTCACATCTGAGAGAGCTGGACCTGAGCTACAATCACCCAGGAGACTCAGGAGTGAAGCTGCTCTCTGCTGTACTAGAGGATCCCAGCTGTAAACTGGAGAAGCTGAAGTGAGTACAGAGTGTGAGTCTGACACACTACAGATACTTATGCATGTATGTGAAGAAGAGGCACCAATAAATAAATGGATACAGCAGCACTATATCATTCTGCTTCTCCGATAGTGTGGACCACTGTGGAGAGTGCAGGACCAGACCAGGCATACAGAAATGTAAGTGTGTTTGCATGTTTTTATTAATAATACCATTAATACTATGTTATGGTTGTGTTCACACAATTGTTGTGATGAGTGTGGCTTTTTGCATTGTGTGTAGATGGATTTCCATGTTTGTGTTTAGGTGAGTTTCTGTTTGTGTCATTTTAGACAACATCCAAATGAGAAAAACAAAATATCAAAATCATCACCAAAAACACTATCAATTAATTTAGTCATTTTTAAAAATATTTTTTACAAATAATTTATAGCTGCTTATATTGTCTTTGTGTTTGTGTGGGAGTGTAAGATGGTTAAAATATATTCTAATGTTGTACATCTTTAATTTCACAAAAACAGTATCCTTTGCATTTGTTCTTTTTCCACATGCCGCAATGTGTTTTCTGTGCGAGATTCGTTAGTTTTGTCCTAAGATGGCACCTGTAGGCAGTGACACCGGACTCTCTCCTCAAGTGAATTTGCATTTTTACAGGGTGGTTCTGGAACACTCCTTAATATTCATAAGAGAATATTCCTGATTGGCCACTGATTGCCTTAAACCAGGGGTGCCCAAATCCAATCCTGGAGGGCCAGAGTCCTACACATTTTTGGGTTTCCCCTCATTTAACACACCTGATTCAACTACTTGTGCTAATTACCACACAGCTCTTGAGCTGAATCATTTATGGTGGAACAGGGAAAGAACTAAGCTACACAGGGCTCCAGCCCCCCAGGACTGGAATTGGACACCCCTGCCTTAGGTAGAAAAAACAGGCAACGCATGTCAATGTTCACTGGCCAATCAGGTAGTGCCCCTCTCATAAATATTAATATGCCAGCTAATTTTGTAGCGCTTCGCTTATGAATATCAATAAGATTTCCCTAACCACGGTGCTAAAAGAAATTTGCACCCGGGATACACTGAATGTGCGGCGTAAAATATCGAATTTCATTTCGCCGCCCATGTTAACAGATTAGAGCGGCCACGAGCCTGCACAAGATGCGGGGCTCACGCCTTGCAGTAGCGGCGCCGCATCTGGACTCGCGCGCGCGGTAAACGGTTCTCTATGGAATCGTATTGCATTCATCTGAAAAACAATCAATTCTGTTTTTTGAAATTAATTAAATAATAATCCCGTTTTTCTGAGCAGTATTTTTCTGTTTTTCTGAATTAATGACATAACCTTTCTATTTTTCATGATGCACGATCTGTGTAGTTTAATCCGCTTTTATTGATGGTTTGTAGACAGTATTATCATTACTTTGCGCGGCACCTATTCCGCCCCGCTTGACACCGCAGTGTTTCTCCCGGATCAGTAGATACAGTATGACACGCGTCGCTGATTTCTGAATCAAATAACTTTCCAGTAGTTACGTTATTTTTTTTATCAAGTAGAGACGTAACGTCCACAAAAGCTACAATTTCCAGGATATGTCTGAGAAAATCAGAGATTTCCTCTGCAGTATGATTTTGAAACGCAACAATCAGACAGAAATAAAGCATGTTCATGCGCGACCTTGTACTCTGCTTCTACTGCATGTCTATCAAAACACGCATAGTTACTTCAGCATTAGTTTAAATACAAGAACTCGTGGCCATAGGTGGAAATTAGCGGGAGAACATTTCAAACTGGATTTAAGGAAGCACTTCTTTACATAGCATGTAGTCAGAGTATGGAATAGTCTTCCTGTTAACATAGTGCAAGCTGAATCCTTGGGTTCCTTTAAATCAGAGCTGGATAAGATTTTAACAACTCTGAGCTATTAGTTAAGTTCTCACCAAGCGAGCTCGATGGGCCGAATGGCCTCCTCTCGTTTGTATAGTTCTTATGTTCTTATTTACTCTACTAAATAAATCTGTTTATTTTCCCACATGGGAACAAAAGGGAATCACACACCTCCACCACTTATTCCATAATAACCAATTTATGTCATTCGATACATTCCAGAACGTTCCAGGAGGATTTGTGGATGTTTGGTACACTGTAAAAAAAATCCCGTAGTTTTTACGGAAAAAAACTGGCAGCTGGGGTTACCAGAATAATTCCGTAAAATATACAACAAAACAGTAATTGCTTTTACCGAATAACATGTAAATTTTACAGTATAAACCAGTAAATATAACAGAAGTCCAGTGTGTTATATGCTGGTTTAAACTGTAAAATGTACATGTTATTCAGTAAAAGCAATTACTGTTTTGTTGTATATTTTACGGAATTATTCTGGTAACCACAGCTGCCAGTTTTTTTCCGTAGAAAATACATGGTATTCGGTAAAAACAATTATTGTTTCACTGTATATTTTACGGAATTATTCTGGTAACCACAGCTGCCAGTTTTTTTCCGTAGAAAATACATGTTATTCGGTAAAAGCAATTATTGTTTTGCTGTATATTTTACAGAATTGTGCTGGTAACCCCAGCTGCCAACACTCTCTTGCCGAGGTAACACGCTCTTTATTAGTAGTCCAGAAAAGAACTACACCAGGCACCCAAAGAGCACCGAACCACTTACATAGAGGAAACACGAGGTTGACAGACGCTCAACTGTAAGACGCATACACGGTGGGAGATTTACGGACGCTAATTACACACGAGGATCGGACAGGGTACACATAAGACACAGGTAAACACACGCGACAATAAGGAAATATAACCATTAGCAATAACAACAACAATACAAGGGCTATTTACAAATGCGCGCGGGGCATGCTGGGACATGAGCCCCACCGGTGCTGCAGTATTTATCACCTCAGTGGAAAAATACCTTCTTATCAACGGACCAGAGGTGTTGCCATGAGGCGAAGTTCTGACGGTAGCCCCAAATCCCAAATGTACCGTCAAAAGCTGTCTGACAAACCAGAAATCCTGAGTTGTGTGGACTATTTCTTGTTGTTTCGTAACGCACGTAGCAAAAAGCAAGTGTTGATATATCATTTAAAGTTTTACTGTTTCTCATCTGTAAAGCACAGAATATTAATTTGTAAAATGTAACACGGTTTCTTTCAGTATAAACAAAGTTGACCTGATTAAAAAAAATATTATTTTCACACCGTTATGGTGTAATTTTAACTGTATTGTACTGGTTTTTATATTACAGTTTGTTTGCGTTTAAACTACAGTAATTTGTTAACTCTACCAAAAAATTTTCTTTAAAAAACATATTTTTACTGAAAAATTAACAGTTGTTTTTTGTTAAGTATTTTACAAAATCTTAATGTCAAATATACGCTGCTCTATTGTTTTTCCTTTTACAGTTTTTTTATGTCGCTATTTTACAGAATTTCTCAGTTAATTTCACGGACATTTTTTACAGTGTAGAGTCACTAAAAATGGTAACGTGCTTATTTCTAGTTTAAACCCTAAATATGCTCTCAAACCACTTTAATTTCATTTAAAAGTTTTACTAAAGTTTTTTAGTATTACCTTTGGGAGAAAAAAAAAACAAATGTTTGATGTAAAAATAGAGTACAGTATCACCTAACGGATATTTGTCACACTAGCACATTTTCAGTACAGTATACTAATGTTACCCCTAATAATTCATAGAACACGGCATTGGCTGCCGTTTTCTTTTGCATTCACAGTAAGGTAAAATGAGTAAACGAACCATTTCAGTGTTTATAGCAAATGCGTTTCAAGAGGGAAACCCGGGACGCATTTGCTATGTATGTAAACATTAGCACCTTTCAAGAAATTTATCATTTTTGTTAGTTGAATTTACATTAATGTATACTTACTATTACAAAACAGTAAATTAACTATTTTCTGATATTTAAGTATGATGAAAGGATAGACCAAATGAAAGGATAGACCTGATGTTACGACTGGCAACGGAGGCGAGCAGGGAAGCAGGCGAATCAGCCAGGACGTCAGGTAACGGGGATTTATTAGACTTAGAAGACTGACAAGCACAAACAAGGTAACAATACAGTGACGGATCTGGGGAAGACTGACTCAGACGAGGACTAAATACAAAAGACAAGCTAGACATAACAGGACTCAGGTGATCATAATCAGGGCTGAACACGAGGTAACAAGGTGGGCGTGGCACACATTGGGATCGAATGGAGCGGCTCGTGACACCTGACAGGGCCAGTAGAAGTATCCACCCCCAAGAGAACACATCCAGCAATTAAAAAAAGCTTACAACTTACATCAAAACTTAGAAGCAAATTAAGAGCCAAACTGAAGCATACCAAGGAAAAACTAAAGGAAGAGACCAAAGAACTACATAATCTGAACAGAAAAATTTAAAGACTCCAGGCTCAACGGTTGAAGAAGATGGTGAACAGGCAGCCTGGAAATGCTTCACAAAAGTTTGTTAGTGCTGTAATTTTATGGACAAATGATTGTATGAACTTTTTCATTAAATAAATATATTCTTTAAATTGTGGTATTGTGTTAAATATGTCAGCTAAGCTCAGAATCCTTGCTAAACTATGAATATACAGCACTAAATCTCATTTCCGAAACATTGAATTTAATCTCCGAAACACCATTCTCATTACCGCAATATGTGTTTATTAGAAAATTATTTAATTATTAGAAAATGATATTTAGTTTGTAATTGTATTCACTAGTGCTGTCAAACGATAATTTTTTTTTATCAGATTAATCACAGGGTTGCTGTGGATTAATTTCGATTAATCATTAATTTTTAATCTATATTAATCACATTTCGTTTTGCATGAGCAAACAAACTCAAGAAAAAAGGGAATATATACTGTATGCACTTAATATGTTTGTTGAACATCTTGAACATGAGTCGGATGAATTCCATCTCCCACAGGAGTGCAATACCATGGACCCATATCAAAAAGCAAGATTTTTTGCTTAGCTGGACAACTTGTCGGATTTAAGGTACCTCAGTTTAAATGGTCTTTATCTTCGTTCACTTACAATTAGCACGAACTACCGTAAATCCGACAAATAATCCAACTAATCATGAAATCCAATTCTAGCCTGGTTAATTGCCATTGTTAGCAATATCAGTTGATAACACATTACGCTTCACATATAAAACTCTGTAGCAACACGTCCACAGATAAGTTGGACGGTATAGTGTGTGCGACCGATTTAATGAGCCACAAATGAGAAGTAGTGCTTAAACAGTATAAAACTACAACTTTCCCTTCTGTTGATAAAGGGCACAACCATCTTGGATTCTGAACCTGGAATCCTCTGTGCTGCTCCGAGATATTTCTCAGATCTCAGAGAAACAGGAGCGCACATGTCATCACTTCCAGCTTCAAAACTCCGGAATACGACTCGGAATACGAGTTCCGAGGGCAAATGGAACGCACCAAAACTGCCCGAAATGGGTTGACAGAGAGATTTCAGGGATTTTGAGTCATTCTGCGCTGCAGATGGGTTAATTGCATAAATTTTTTTTATCAGATTAATCATGATGATGGATTAATCCGCGTTAACCCGTTAATTTTGACAGCCCTAGTATTTACACAATTTATAGCACTTCTTATTTTAATCTCTGTTACAGAAAAAATATACATGTCAGTTTTCATAAAAATATCCTAAAAAAACAAGATGTAAATCATCAAGTATGTTGTAGTAATGAGAGAAACTAAGAAAATGATAAAACATAATAAATATAAAAAAGTAATGTCTCCTGAGTTATATATACCTCTGAGCAAGAGTGTTAACTTTAAAAATTACCGAAAATATACATTTTAAACCATATATTTGATGTAATGTCATGTTGCGGTAATGATATTTTTTTCTGGACTCCATGTGTAAAATAACAATAAATATATAGAAAATATTCCCAAAAAAATCAGAAAATAATGTTTTTACTAAGTTCAGACCTTAACCTTAAATGCTCAAAAGGAAATTTTTTTTCAAATGCCTTTTGAAAATTTTCAAGTTGGATTCCTTTTAAATCTGGATTTCATAAGAATCCCGTGTGGTCCGTAATTAAGATGTTAGTTTAGCTCGCGCCGCATTTTGGCAGCTCTTCCCATCTGCGTAAACTTCAGTTCCCGCTTCGTTTGGGGAAGCTGTGCTGTTTTTATATTGTACAGAAACATAAAGTACAGGCTGCCTGATGGTATTAATAATTCTTCCTCCTGCCTACAGACTCCTGCCAGCTGACGCTGGATCCCAACACAGCACACAGACTACTGTCTCTGTCAGAGGGGAACAGGAAGTTGACAGGGGGGGCAGAGCAGCCATATCCTGATCATCCAGAGAGATTTGCCTACTACCCCCAAGTTCTGTGCAGAGAGAGTCTGACTGGCCGCTGTTACTGGGAGGCTGAGTGGCATGGAAATGCAGCCCTGATAGGAGTGACTTATAAAGGAATCTGGAGGAAAGGAAACGGTGCTGACTGTCGGCTTGGAAACAATGACAAGTCATGGAGTCTGAGGTGTGATCCTGACAGTTACTCTGTCTGGCACGATAATAACCAGACTCTCATACCCATACGGCCCTTAGGCTCCCGCAGAGTAGGAGTGTATCTGGACTGGGGGGCTGGTGCTCTGTCCTTCTACAGTGTCTCCTCTGATGGACTGACCCTCCTGTACAGATTCACCTCCTCATTCACTGAGCCCCTCTATCCAGGGTTTTATGTTGATATATACTCCTCAATGTCGCTGTGACGTGTTGCTGGTTCTCCTGGCAAAAAGGTAAAATCTCTGCTTTTTAACCTTTATAATCCTTTTTACTCTGAAATGTATGTTTGACTAAAATAAATGCCTATGTTCAGCAGGCTGAATAAACAAGAAAAATATAATTTTATAGTTTTTCTCTCTGACTAAAATGTAACTAAATGTAATCCTGATGAGTGAGGGGGCTTTCCCCCTCCCCTGAATATGTACATTTTATATATTTATGTCTATTTACTGTATTTCCTCCCTGTACAGTGAGTAACATAATGAAACCACAGTCTGGTGGATTAAATTAAATTCAGTTTACTGCTACAGCTGAACATAATGAACTCAATGACACTCAATCAGTGTATATAATAATCATTTAACTGGAGATATAAAAGAAAATAATAAAATTGGATAATATAATTATATCTAACCTGTTTCAGTGGATTAAAGTAAATAAAATTATTAATTTATTTGATTAAATAATGAAATTTATTTTGTTAAATAATTACTCCCCGCACCCCACTGTAAAAGGTCTGGTTATGCCCCTGGCAGACAGAAGGGGCAGGTGCCCAGACATCCGTGCCACCCCCCTCCCCCACATGCCTGATCCAGAGATATTGATGCATAGATTGTTGTGGTTTTTCCTTCCCCACCAAATCAGAAGTCAGAAGCTGCTGATATGGATCCAAATTCAGTCTTTATTGCAAAAATGAAGTTACAACCAAGGCCAGACACTTACAAGTGTGTCCAATACTGTTTTACACCAATTTTTGTACAAGTTCTTATCATTTAACAATATCTCATCACTTGAGCATCATCGTTCCTTCAACCATTCACAATCATTGTTTTTTCCCTTAATCCACGCCCCTAGTTGATAAGTTTGTCAGTCCTTTCTCTTACTGTTTGGTTCCTCCGCCGAACATAATGGTGGCGTGACCATCTCCACCTTTTTTTTAAAAAATGCTCAGCTATGGACTTCAGATGAATCCCTTCCTTCAGTAGCAAACCCTGGCAGCTTCAGCCCGTTGTACATTGTCTAATTAGAGGGTTGATATTATATTTGTCCTTCAACATAGTGATAAGGTATAACACTAATAAAGACGGATATTCATACATTCAGGGCTAAAATAAAGTAGCTAACAGAAACTCTTAGGCTAACACGAGGTGCAAATACATACTCGATTGCATTGTGTTGATTACATTATAATGATTACATTGTAATGATTACATCATGGGTATCTGGCATGCTTTTTAATAATACCATAAGGATTATATTCTTCGTTGTGTAAATTAACTGCACCACAACTCAATGCTCCCAATCGGGCTGGCTTTATTCTGTGAAAAAGATGAATTCTTCGAATCACAGCACTGTTCTGTTCTGGAAATACAAAAATACTCGCTTTATCGCACACACCCATAACTTGGTGGCTGGCTACTTGTCTAGCACACAGAACAGACAGAATGCATATATAATCACTTGACCTCGCAAAACTTTGTTCATACATAAACTCATCCAGGTACATATACTTTAATAACAAAATTGTCAAGAAAAGTAAATCATTTTCTAAAATGAGATAGACAATTATAAAGCTGTGTGAAGCTGCCCCCCCTACAATCGGCACAAATAAAAATTCCATTGTATTTGGTTAGTGCTATGTTTGTGCCCGTTTGTGCTGCAAAAATTAAGATTTGTGCTGCTTTCGTTTTAAAGATAATAGCTATTGTTTTTTCCAGACGATTACATAACCCAGCCCCCCTACAAAGGAGTTCGGACGTGAAACTGGGCTGGTTCGTTAGTGCCGCATTTGTGCTCGTTTGTGCCGCAAAAATCACTGTCCTATATCTTTTACTTTTTAAGATATTAATGTTCTTTTGTAAAGGTCAAAAGTTCAACCAGCCTCCTACAAAGGCGTTCGGACGTGAAACCGGGCTGGTTCGTTAGTGCTGTGTTTGTGCCGCAAAAATCGCTGTCCTATCTCTTTTACTTTTTTTAGATATTAAAGGTTTTTGTAAAGGTCAAAATTAAGTTTCTACCAGCCGAAATAAATAAAAGAAAAAGGATATTGCAATTAAAGCATCTGTTATATTGAAACATGGAAGTGCTACATAGAAATCCTGCCCCGGGACATGTGATATACTGCCGGAAAGCTCGCAATTTGTACTATACAAAAATGCATGGAAGTTCCCGGCGCAGGATTTCTAAATGTGCACTTCAACCCTGTACACTGTAACCATGTGGAAGCTGCCATCCATAATCTTAAACTAAAAGTCCACGGAAGTGGCATGTAGAAATCCGGCCCCGGGACATGTGATATACTGCCGGAAAGCTCGCAATTTGTACTATACGAAAATGCATGGAAGTTCCCGGCGAAGGATTTCTAGATGTGCACTTCGCCCCCTGTACACTGTAACCATGTGGAAGCTGCCATCCATAATCTTAAACTAAAAGTCCACGGAAGTGGCACGTAGAAGTGAGGCCCCAGCACATGTGATATATTGCCAGGAAGGTCAGAATTTGTACTTTACGAAAATTCAAGATTGAAGATTCAAGATTCAAAAGGTTTATTCGTCACTTGCACAGTTGTACACATACAACATGTAGTGGAATGTAACCCTGGTCACTCTGAGCAGCTGTGCATGATAAGAGAGTAACAAAATATAGAAAAAATAAGAAAAATAATAAAATAAAAAATATATGAAATGTTCAGCTGTACATAATCTATACATAAGTGATAGGTAAGAGGTATATAAGTGCAATGTGCAAGAGGCCTGAGGTATGTGCCAATGATTTGGACAGGGTGAAGCAGCACCTAGAGGCATTGAGTATTGTCCTGATTTAGGAGCATTATGACCTGGGGGAAAAAGCTCTTCCTTAACCTTTCCGTTCTGTGGTGCGTTTCCCAAGGCCATAGTTCGAATGAACGTTCGCAAACACTGTCCTTAAGTTGCGTAGTTCAAACAACTCACGAGCTGTAGTTAGAAGCTTAGTCCCGGGTAAATATGTCAGCGATGGTGGAAAATGCATTCTAAGAAGGGTATAGTTACCGTGTAAGTAAAAAATTGTATAATCTTTCATAACTAATAGGGAATAATTTAGCTCTACGATCATATATAATGTGAAGTTGTCTGAAAATGTAGTTTGAAACGTAATTGTTGTGTGGGTCTCTGGTCATAAGTATGGTAACTGTCGGTAGTGAGCAATAGGGACACCTTGCTGGGTGATGCGGGAAGAATCCTCTGTGTGACCCATCTGTACATTGACATCAAACTTCAACTCACCAGTGGCACTTGCACTCTCATCTAGCACATATTGTATGTTCTAGTCACTCTTTGGCTTCTTCTCATGTTGAGAAACATGTGTGAACAGTTTTGAGTCATTGTGTTTAAATGATGACTACTGTATGGTGGCTGTGCTGAACTTCTGCAGCCTGTGTTTTCTATTTTGCATCAAAGTTCACAACATAGCAATCTGACTTTTCCGGCTCAGATTCTATGAAAACATAGCTAAAAGGCCCTTCTGTAAAAAGGGGCTGACAGACATTCGCTATAGTCATGTTAATATAATATAATATAATATAATATAATATAATACATTAATTCTTTAAAACCTGTTAAGTCTAAAACTGTAAGAGTAGGTGTACTTGTTTACAAAACAAAAAACAAAAGTTCTCTTACATAACTTTTGTAGTATTTGAAGGATTTTATACCCCATTTTAAGCACAACTGTACAATTGATTAACCCTGCCCATAACAGCCTTTTACTCCTAACTGTGCAGTATCTGTATAAACTGGACACATCTGGTTTGACCGCCCCAAAGAGCTTTGGTAAGTTAAAGTTTACCTTGCCTTATGTTTCTGTTACAGTTTTTCTGAATTGCTAAAAGACTAAACCTCATTCTTGGAACAAAATTGCCAAAACTCATTTATTGAATCAATCACTCTTTTGGTGAAACTTTAAACAATTTGCAGATTTGAGCAAAACTCTTTTTTTTTTTTTAATGTGTCCTGTCCGGCAGCTTTCGCAAGCAGAATAATGGTCTGAATGCACTGCTGTGTCAGACATATTTGCTTTACCATGAGGGGCTCTACAGTATAAACTCTGTATAGGCCCTTCATGTTGGTCAATTTCTTTTTATTCGTATATTTATTGTATCTTATTTAATACATGTAAAATATTCCAGTTGCCGTGCTGCCCGGAAGGGAGTGATAGATTAGGAAAATGAGTGAAGAAAAGGAGAGAGGGATTCATTTAAGAGAGATTAAAGAGAAAGAAGGAAAGAGAGAGAGGGAAAAAAAAAAAACACGAACAAAGGCGGAGACAACAGTGGGACAGAGAGGCTAAGAAAGACAGGAGTAACGTAAAAAGCACATAAGTCAAGAAAAGGAAAAAAAAAAAAAAAAAAAAACGCATTTTAAATACAACCAAAAAAGCATAAATACAAAGACACAACCAGAAATAAAGAAAATAAAACAGATATACAGACATACAAAATTGTAGCATGTGCTTGGAAGGGAGCGTGGAGGTGTATTTGCATGTGTGTTCATCTGTTTGGGGGAGGTGTTTGAACATGTATGCGTGTGTTGGGTGCGTGTGAATTTCTCCATGGAATGCACTTGATAGCGAGGGTGGGGGGCCGCAACCACACCCCACAAGAACCAGAGGCCGGCGGAGACAGGCCCAGGAGACCCAAGACTTCCGCAGCCCCCAAAGAGCACGGAAGAGCCAAGGCCCCATGTCCCCACGACAGCCGGGTCCCCACCCCAGCAGGAGGAGGAGGGAGGACCCAGGCGCAGCCCCCGCAGCCAAAAGGGCACGAGCCCCAGAGAACCAGAGGCAACAGGCAGCCGACCCCGCGAGGGTGAAGGCCGCTCCAGCACGGGCCAGGGCCAGGGCCCCAGGACCCCAGGTGGCCGGGAGCCGACCGGCCCCCGGCAGAGAGCCCCACCCGTGCCGGAGAGGTCCGAGCCCCCCCCAGGCCACCACCCGGGGAGGAGGGACAGCAACCATGCCAAGGAGGCAGCCGTGCCCAGGAAGAAGCAGCTAACCCCGGACCCCAGGCAGACACCTCGCAGACACACCTCTCAGCCATACACATAGACCATACACCCACTCACACAACATACACAGACACATACACAGAGACAAATAGACATAAGCCCATCCACTCCGGACCGCCCTCCGCCATGCGGGGGAACGGACGCCACCCCCCAGCGCCAGCCGCAACCCCAGGGCGCCGCCAGCCAGACGACTACCCAAGTGCCCCCCCACCACTGCTGGCAGGGAGCAGGGGTGTAGGAAGACCCGCCCACTCTCCTCCCCCACGCACCTGTGTGAGAGGTGGAGTGTTGGATGTATGTGTTAGTGATTGTGAGTGTATGTGGTGTACGGGATGAGTATGACTGTTGAGAAACTTAAGATGGATTTAAAATTGACAGGGGAAGCAAGGAGGAGCGCTGCTTGCAAACAGCTCTCCTCCCCATCACCCCCCCCCCCCCCCCCCGCCAAGACCCTCAATGTATATGGTGTAAGTAAAATTGAGGGGCGGGCAGCAGTGAAGAGGTGAGTGAGACCACCTCAGCGGCCCCACCCACCAACCTCTAGGTAGTGCCCCCTAAAGTGCAATTAAAACAAGGGGAGGCAGAGGGCCGCACAGCACAGCGAGTAAGGCCATGTGGATGGCCCCCTCACCGCAGCGTGCGCGGCACATTCCCACCCCGAGATCCTACATGTGTGCGTGGCATGTTATATGACTGAGGGGGGAGAGGGGCTGGGATTCATGATACCAGGGGGGAGCTTACTACCCCCTGGCAGAAGAGAGCCAGCTAACCAGCTGGCTCATTAGGCACCCCAGCCCCCCATCGCGGCATGGGATGGAGTGGACCCGGGGCCCCCGGCGACAACGCCCCGGAGCAGTGCCGAGGCCAAGAGCTAGCCCCCCTCCCCCCCCACCCCGAAGGGCAGCCCGCACTCAGTCACCCACTCATTCGACGACAAAAAAGTGGCAGACCAGCCCGGGCTTGAGACATGCCACCCCCCAAATAGTGCAGGCTGGCCCCCCACACATGGACCGACCCACCCCCCACGGCAGTGCCCCGGAGGGAGCACAGGCCACCCCCGCGCAGGAAGGCACCCACCGAGGAAACGGCCAGGCCCCGGGCACCGGAGCCCCAGACCCCCCCACCCAAGCCCGCACCGAAGAGGCCAACCACCCATCCCAGGGCCAGCCCCCGCCACCACCGGCGCCCCTCTAAACACATTCCCATTCATCAAAACACATTTTGCACTGTGGTGAACTTTGATGCAAAATAGAAAACACAGGCTGCAGAAGTTCAGCACAGCCACCATACAGTAGTCATCATTTAAACACAATGACTCAAAACTGTTCACACGTTTCTCAACATGAGAAGAAGCCAAAGAGTGACTAGAACATACAATATGTGCTAGATGAGAGTGCAAGTGCCACTGGTGAGTTGAAGTTTGACGTCAACGTACAGATGAGTCACACAGAGGATTCTTCCCGCATCACCCAGCAAGGTGTTCCTATTGCTCACTACCGACAGTTACTGTACTTATGACCAGAGACCCACACAACAATTACGTTTCAAACTACATTTTCAGACAACTTCACATTATATGTGATCATAGAGCTAAATTATTCCTTATTAGTTATGAAAGATTATTAAATTTCTTACTTACACGGTGACTATACCCCTATTAGACTGCATTTTCCACCATCGCTGATGTATTTACCCGGGACTAAGCTTCTAACTACAGCTCAAGAACTGTACTTATGTATAGATTATGTACAGCTGAACATTTCATATATTTTTTATCTTATTATTTTTCTTATATTTTTCTATATTTTGTTACTCTCTTATCATGCACAGTTCAATTCAATTCAATTTTATTTATATAGCGCATTATCACAACATTACATTGTCTCAATGCGCTTTACATTTCTGCCTCGTAAGGACCCCCCATTGAGTAAGCCAAAGGCAACGGTGGCAAGGAAAAACTCCCTAAGAGGAAGAAACCTTGGGAGGAACCAGACCCAAAGGGGGTGCCCATCCTCCAGGGGCCGGCAGATGAGTCAAACAAACAAGATGAAATGACTAAGCTAATACAGGGGTTGAAATATATGTCTCAATGCAGCGGCTGACCGGTGCAGGCACGTGGTGCTTGATGCACGATGGCAGGATTAATAGACACACAGCCGCAGGATGGATGGCGAGGCATCGTGTTGAGCCAAGGGCAGGCAGGTTGGAGGGTAGTTGCCGGTGGTGGAGGTAATTGTCTTGTAGGCAGCAGAGGCATAAATTCTTCAACGACATTGTGCTCCAGGGAGCACACCCCAGAAGGGGTGAGGGAGGAAGTAAGAAAAAATTGTGTATTAGTCACAGTTGAGGAAACCAGAGGCAGTGCAAGAAAACTGATCGAGTGCAATATTCGTCTAGGCTCCGGCAGATCTGGGTATAGCAGCATGAGAAAGAGGGAGAGACAGGCGGGAACACAGGCATGGGGACTCCCTGAACATCAGCACTCTAGTGTAGAGCTAGAGTGACAGCACTGACGCCTCAGTTTATCCAAAGCCAATGACACCGATCCCCACCCAGCTCATCACCTCATACTGTTAGTCTGACTGGGAGTGAGGGACTAGCTGGAACCAGAACTAGGTTTCCTATACGCTAAGCTATACAAGTGCGTTTTTAATCTAGACTTGAAAAGCGAGAGTGTGCCTGAATCCCGCACATCCGCCGGGAGACCATTCCACAGCTGCGGAGCTCTGTAGGAGAATGCTCTGCAGCCTGCCGTAGCCCTGTCTACTTTTGGAACTAATAGATATCCTGCTCCTTGTGAACGAAGCAGGCGAGAAGGGTTGTAAAGGACCAGAAGATCATTGAGATATTGTGGTGCAAGGCCATTCAGAGTTTTGTAGGTCAATAGCAATAATTTGTAATCAATCCTAAACTTGACCGGTAGCCAGTGCAGGGAAGACAGGATAGGGCTAATGTGATCAAATTTTTTAGTTTTTGTGAGAACTCTGGCAGCTGCATTTTGTACTAACTGAAGTTTATGTAGGGATCCAGATGGACAACCCGAAAGGAGGGCATTGCAGTAGTCCAATCTAGAAGTTATAAAGGCATGTATTAGTTTTTCTGCATCTTGAAAGGAAAGCAACTTCCGAAGCTTGGCTATGTTCCGTAGATGGTAAAATGCCGTACTGGTAATGCTATTTATGTGAGCACTGAAGCAGAGGTCGGAGTCTACCAGGACACCAAGATTTCTGACCACTGTTTTAAATTGAGTAGGGAGGCCACTAGGGTTGGGGTTTACAAACTTATTGCGGGTCTCCTTAGGACCGATTAAAAGAACCTCAGTTTTTTTCCTTGCCATCCAACAACGGATGTCTAGCAGACATTCGGCTAAAGAAGGGAGCTGGGACGCGTCACTAGGTTTGACAGATAGATACAATTGTGTATCATCAGCATAACAATGAAAATTAACACTGTAATTTCTAATTATGTTACCAAGCGGTAGCATATATAGATTGAACAGTAGTGGGCCCAACACTGATCCCTGCAGGACACCATATTTTACTTTAGTGGCTATGGATGACTCATTGTTTACATGGACAAACTGGTAACGATCAGTTAAATACGAACGAAACCACAGTAGTGCTGTCCCTTTAATGCCAATCAATGTTTCCAACCGGTCCAAAAGAATATTATGGTCTACAGTATCGAATGCTGCAGTTAGATCCAGTAAGAATAATAGCGATATACAGCCACGGTCGGAAGCCATAAGCAAGTCGTTTATCACTTTGACTAAGGCCGTTTCTGTGCTATGATTGGGTCTGAAACCAGACTGATATAGCTCGTTAGCATTATTATCTTGGAGAAAGGAAGACAGCTGGTGAGCAACAACTTTCTCTAGAATTTTAGAAATGAAGGGAAGATTTGAGATGGGTCTATAGTTTCCTAAGTCACTAGGTTCAAGATTTGGTTTGTTTAAGATAGGTCTAATAACAGCCATTTTAAAAGATTTAGGAACATATCCAAGACTAAGAGATGAGTTTAACAATGTAGTGCTAATCAGTGGTGCAATTTCCTTAAGTAGATTGGTGGGTATTGGGTCAACAAGGCTAGTAGTGGGTTTGCAAGAGGAAATTAACTGAAGGAGTTCTGTCTGCACTACAGGAGTGAAACATTCAAAGGTGTTATCATTAGTACTAATAACACTAGCGCTAGCAGAGGATTGGTGGTTGTGTGCAACCGTGGGCGTGCTCGTGATGGTATGTCTAATCGTGGTTATTTTATTATTAAAAAACGCAATAAAGGCATCACTACCAAGAGCTTCTGGGACTTGTGAGTTTAACATTGAACGATTCTTTGTTAACCTAGATACAGATTCAAATAGGAATTTAGGATTGGTTTTGTTATTTTCTATTAGTTTAGAGAGATACATAGACCTAGCAGTCATTAGTGCATGTCTATACTTAGCTCTCTTTCCAGGCAAATCTAAAAACTTCTAATTTTGTTGACCGCCATTTGCGTTCTAGCTTTCGTGAAGCTTGTTTAAGTTCACGTGTACGGTTAGAGTACCAGGGGGCAGGTTTCTTATCTCTATGTTTTATTTTCTTGAGTGGTGCTACATGATCAAGAGTGGTACGAAATGATTCTACCATGTTCACGGTTACCTGTTCAAGTTCATTTACGCATGACACTTCAGAGGTTAGGTTAAAGGACTGTGGGAGCTGTTCCAGAAAAGTTGCAGCGGATAATGAGGCTATGGAACGTCTAGTATCGTACCTCTGGCCTGGGGCCTTAGGGGAGTTATGTTGTATTTGAAATGTTAAAAGGTAATGATCTGAAAGTAGAGGATTCTGAGGGATAATTGATATGTGTTCTATCAGGACACCAAGACTAAGAATCAGGTCTAGGGTGTGGTTACAGGCATGAGTTGGCCCAGTTACATTCTGATGTACACCGACAGAGTCAAGAATGGTAGTAAATGCTTTTGTTACTGGATCACTTTCATTTTCCATATGAATATTAAAATCACCAACAATCAAGGCCTTGTCGGTAGTAACCACCAAGCTTGTTAAGAAATCTGCAAATTCCTTAAGGAAATTGCTATAGGGGCCTGGCGGTCTATACACAATGGCAATGGTGATTGGAGGTGTAGAACTACACTTAGATGTGCTAGCAAGACTTAGAATAATAAATTCAAACGTACTAAAGCTATAACCAGTATTTTCACGCACTCCTAGGTCGGTCTTAAATATTGCAGCAACTCCGCCACCTTTGCGATTATGCCTATAGCTATATTCAGCTGGAGTGGATTCATTTAGTGCCATGAACTCATTCGGTTTTAGCCAAGTCTCAGTAAGATATAGGGCACTAAGATTAGAATCAGTAATGATTTCATTTACGAGCAATGTCTTAGGAGCCAGCGATCTAATGTTCAGGAGTCCAAGTTTTAGGTTTGCATTACACCTACTATCCAGAGTTGAAATAGGTCTAATTTCTCTAAGGTTTGTAAGACACGAACTACGATGGAATGACCCCCCACGATTAAAACCGCGGGGAACAGACACAGTCTCAATAATATGAAGCCTGGGTGACGACTCTAAGCGACTAGCAGGCGGTCGGTTAAGCCGTTTTGCCTGTCGCCTTGGCTTGGCTCTGGTTAGTCAGCAATCTGCCCTAAGACTGTGAGCTATGCTTTTTGACAGGAGATTGGCACCAGCCCACGTGGGGTGAATACCGTCCCTCTTCAAAAGCCAAGGCCTACCCCAGAATGTCCGCCAATGGTCTATATAACCCACACCATTTATCGGGCACCATTCCGACAGCCAGCGATGCAGCGACGATAATCTGCTGTACATTTCGTCGCCACGTCTAGCTGCTCAGAGTGACCAGGGTTACATTCCACTACGTGTTGTGTGTGTACAACTGTGTACATGACGAATAAACCTTTTCAATCTTCAATCTTAAATTTTTGTAAAGTACAAATTCCGACCTTCCTGGCAATATATTAGATGTTCTGGGGCCTCATTTCTACATGCCACTTCTGTGGACTTTTAGATTATGCAGGGCAGCTTCCCTATTGTTACAGTGTATAGGGCAAAATGGATAATTACAAATCCTGCCCCAAACACTTTTAAATGTTTTCGTAAAATACAAATTTAGCCTTTTCCACTACTATATGCCAAGCCTGGGGGACTTATTTCTACATGATACTTCCATTTTTAAATGTAACAGATTTGCTTTGCAATTTTCTTTTTCTTTCTTGTATTAATTCTGATATAATGACTTGTACAGTGCCAACCAATGTGACATTTCTATGTGTAGATATTTCACATGAGTGTTTGCAAGGTGTACAGTAGCCTTACTTATATGAGAAAATGAAACCAGACAACAACCATTTTTATTTATTGATTTATTACAATTTATTTTACTCATCCAGAACAGGCACCCACAAACTGTGATGTTCATGGTAGCTGGACGTCCAAATGCAAATTATACGCGACTAGAGAACGCTCAACAAATGATATATATTTTGAAATATATATTTCAAAAAAATTTTCAAAAAAACCAACAATAAAATAATTGTTAAACATTAACAACAATAAGGATTTCGGACAATCGTATTGTACTCTGTAATATGGATGACAAAATTGCACTGGCTGAACGCGCAGCTGCTGCGCCTTGCTGAGCTCCTCGAACACTCATTTGTTTACATCCAGCGTATACTCCACCCCTGCAGCTGACGGCAGATCGCGCTCCACGTCACGTTTGCTGCAGACACACCTCGAACGCACCCCGTGATTAGGTAACGTCGTATGGGTTTCTTTCTATGCCACGTGATCTGTCTACGCTGCGTGTATGGCAAGCCGTTTTAACATTTAATCAAGTCACACTCCTATCCGTAATTACATTTTAGATATACATAATATAATTTCTCCTAGTCAAAATTATATTCGTACTAGTCAGAATGGCAATTACAGATATCCACAATTGCATTCTTACTAGTAGAAAATGTATTTCAAGATATCTAAAACTTTATTTCTCCTAGTCATAATGCTATTTAAGATATCTTTAAATCTTTACAAAGTATAAGTGGCCCTTTTGACATTTAATCGCTAGACTGGATACGCATTGCAGATATCCGTAATTCAATTCTTCCTAGTCAAAAAGAGCATTTCAGATATCCACAATGACATTCTTCCTATCCACAATTGTCATTTCAGATATCCACAACGTCATTCTTCCTAGGAGAAACTACGTCACTTTTGCCTTTCATGTCTATTGGGCTTTCAATTTCAGATATCCACAATTACATTTCAGATATCTAGAATTAACATTCTGGATATCCGAAATTGAATTCTTACTAGGAAAAACTCCCATTTCAGATATCTACAATCCAATTGTTACTAGTCATAATTTAAATTTCAGATATCCGAAAGGAAAAAAAAACATTCCAGATATATATTATGTAATTTCGAATATCCAAAAATACATTGTGAATAGTAAAAATGTTATTACAGATATCCACAATTCATATTATGACTAGTAAAAATGCAATTGCAGATATCTACAATTAGAATTACGCCTAGGAACAATGCAATTGTAGATATCTACAATTGTATTGTGGATATCTGTTGAAGAGTAGATAAGACGCCGTTTTAACATAAAAACGATCCATTTACTATCCACAATTACATTTTAGATATACAGAATATCATTTCTCCTAGTCAAAATTATATTCTTACTAGTCAGAATGGCAGTTGCAGATATCCACAATTACATTCTTACTAGTAGAAAATGTATTTCAAGATATCTAAAACTTTATTTCTCCTAGTCAAAATTCCATTTAAGATATCTTTAAATCTTTACGTAGTATAGATATCTTTAAATCTTTACATTTAATCGCTAGACTGGATATGTATTGGAGATATCCGTAATTCAGTTCTTCCTAGTCAAAAAGAGCATTTCAGATATCCACAATGACATTCTCCCTATCCACAATTGTCATTTCAGATATCCACAATGTCATTCTTCCTAGGAGAAATTACGTCACTTTTGCCATTCATGTCTATTGGGCTTTCAATTTCAGATATCCGCAATTACATTTTAGATATCTAGAATTAACATTCTGGATATCCGAAATTGAATTCTTACTAGGAAAAATGACGTGTATTCCGCCAGTATGTTTCCCTGTCGTCGTCATTTCAGATATCTAGAATGGCGGTGCGACGTACATCCGGTAAAAATATATAAAAATATAAGCCAGTGTGGCAGAATAGCTATTTTGGGCGCTGTGCCTTTAAATTTGCGGGGCGATTATTGGTTTCCAAGGTAGCACCCTATAAAAGTGGCAGTGGTTGGCTGGGAATCTAACGCTGGCAAGGTGTTCTTTTGGTTACCTGACTTCGCTGTTTAAAGGTATGCAGCGGGCTGTTTCGCGTTTGTCCTTGTAAGTCACCCTCGCGGCTGTTTGAATGTATGGTTTATTTTATAGATCTGCATACGACGGATTCCTTGGAAGCTACTGCTTGGTAGGTGGCGGTGGGCAATGCGGAGGGAGTTTATCCAGCCAGTTGGGAAGATCATGACGTGCCATTAAGTGCTGCTGTTTTGCCTGCTCTATTACAGCTGTGGTCTGGATTGCCTGCCCTCCAGTTGCTGCTGCTGCTTTGCCTCTTTGGTTATATTGTAAATGTGGATTGTAATTCTGTTTTAACTGGTTCTTCCAGGTTTACCTGGTTAGAGCTAGGGTTTTTTTTTAGTTTTGTGTGTTTTTTTTAAAGACTGTTCTGGGTTGATACGCCACTAGGGAGGAAGGGAGCTTTGGTGTGTGTGTGTGTGTGTGTGTGTGTGTGTGTGTGTGGCAGCAGGGCCCTGGTGTGTGTGCATGGGGGTGTAGTGCTTTTGTTTTAGGATGCCTGACTGCTTTACCTCCTGTCCCGTGTGCACCAGCCCAGAGGTTGTACTCTGTATTGTGGACAGTGTATTATTGTGTTAATAAAAGATTGTAAGTGGAGTCACGTCTTCTGCTGCCGTGTATAACGGACCTGAGTGCTTTCCTTTGTGGAGTGTTAGGAACTATTTCCCTGGGTGTAATTCCCAGGGTGGCGTAGTCGGTGTCTCCGGGGGTGGCTCCCCCAAACTCACAACTTAGCACCACGACACCAGCTAAATAATTGATGTCATCCATACTGTCGCTATGACAGTTCTCTATAAACTGCTTATTACAAATAAATTAATAACTACATACGTTTTAATAGAAAGCTAATAACTTGCACGGTAAAATATAAAACGTTCTTTGTTTCACGTTGCTGAATATAGTTTTTGCTGTTAATGCAGCAGAACAGAAAGTGATCAGCATGATACGTTTAGCTGATCTGCACTGTTCAGCACAAATACAGACTCCAGTGGAATTAAATCAGTATTAGCTGGATTTACTAGTTTTGCTCCAGTTTCATTTTTGATTTGGTCACCCAGAGGGTCTGCTGACAGACACAGCTATATACAGTATAGCGCAAGTGGCGTGTTGAGGGGCTGTCAGCTGTTCGCAGTCCCATGCAGACCAAAATTATGCATTTTGTGAATGAATGACCGTCCCAGGTCATTCATTCACAAAATGCATAATTTTGACCAGAGCATGTAAGTGGAGCTTATCGCTCACGGACCTGTACGCTCTTCCAACTCCCCCCACTCACAACCACTTCGCTCATTATCGCCCCCCTCTCGGGCCAATTTTAATCCCGCTCCAAGGAAATCGCTCACCGCTGTCTCCAAGAACGAACGTTTTAGCCTTAACTTTAGCCTGTCATCAAAGTAAATGAGCAGTCAAATCCACATTCAAGTAGAAATGGTTTATTTCTAGGTCAGTCCTGCTTCATACACAGCGTGTGAGCTGCCCCCCTGCCACGGATTGCCTCCCCTGACGTCATCGCTCCATTTAAAGGCAAAGTCGCTTCTCCAGTGCAGCAGAAGCGAACGCTCGCTGTAAATTCATTTTCTTGCCTTAAACCGACTGAAAAAACTCAAATTAGTTGTTTATTATGCCTTTTTACATTGCAACCTTAAGTTATCATTCACAACCTCCTGTAATTTGTCACAAATGTGACGGTAACTTTTTCATTAAAACGCTACAGTAATGCTTTTCCTCTCGACAATGCTCGTCTGTGCAAATACAGTACAGTCGCTTTCAGTCGCAAAAAGGGACTGATTTAGTTGAAAGGTATTTTTGACACGTTGTTGAATCCATTCGGCTGAAAATGTTCTTCTATTCTGTCGTCGTATAATATAATACGGCGTTTAACTTAATACTCAGCACCGTCACGCCTGGAAATGATGTAACATCGATCCACAGAACAAAAGTCACCAAAATTTCACCACTCATTCTTAACCCCGTGTGTACATTACAGCTAACAAGTCGTATTGCAAATCGTCCATCCATAAGGAAAGGACTCGGGGGGGCATTTTATAGCAGGCCACCTTGCCACAGAATGCCCCCCCCCCCCCCCCCCCCCCCCCCCCCCCCCCCCGTCTAACTCTGGCTGGGAAACTGCTACATGCACCAAACTTGCACCAGTCACTCATATTTACCCCTTATTTATGCTGTATGAATTGCTTTGGGCTGGGCCATAAGGCTGAGATTCTAGCTGGGGGGGCATTTTATAGCAGGCCACCCTGCCACAGAATGCCCCCCCCGTCTAACTCTGGCTGGGAAAATGCTACATGCACCAAACTTGCAACAGTTACTCATATGTATCCCTTATTTATGCTGTATGGATTACTTTGGGCTGAGCCCTAAGGAAAAGATTCTAGCTGGGGGGGCATTTTATAGCAGGCCACCTTGCCACAGAATGCCCCCCCGTCTAACTCTGGCTGGGAAAATGCTACATGCATCAAACTTGCAACAGTTACTCATATATATCCCTTATATATGCTGTATGAATTACTTTGGGCTGGGCCATAAGGAAAAGATTCTAGCGAAGGGGGGGGCATTTTATAGCAGGCCACCCTGCCACAGAATGCCCCCCTGTGTAACTCTAGCTGGGAAAATGCTACATGCACCAAACTTGCAACAGTTACTCATATGTATCCCTTATTTATGCTGTATGGATTACTTTGGGCTGAGCCATAAGGAAAAGATTCTAGCCGGGGGGGCATTTTATAGCAGGCCACCCTGCCACAGAATGCCCCCCCTATCTAACTCTGGCTGGGACACTGCTACATGCACCAAACTTGCACCAGTCACTCATATTTACCCCTTATTTATGCTGTATGAATTACTTTGGGCTGGGCCATAAGGAAAAAATTCTAGCTGGGGGGGCATTTTATAGCAGGCCACCTTGCCACAGAATGCCCCCCCGTCTAACTCTGGCTGGGAAAATGCTACATGCATCAAACTTGCAACAGTTACTCATATATATCCCTTATATATGCTGTATGAATTACTTTGGGCTGGGTCATAAGGAAAAGATTCTAGCGGGGGGGGGGGCATTTTATAGCAGGCCACCCTGCCACAGAATGCCCCCCTGTCTAACTCTGGCTGGGAAAATGCTACATGCACCAAACTTGCAACAGTTACTCATATGTATCCCTTATTTATGCTGTATGGATTACTTTGGGCTGAGCCATAAGGAAAAGATTCTAGCCGGGGGGGCATTTTATAGCAGGCCACCCTGCCACAGAATGCCCCCCCTATCTAACTCTGGCTGGGACACTGCTACATGCACCAAACTTGCACCAGTCACTCATATTTACCCCTTATTTATGCTGTATAAATTACTTTGGGCTGGGCCATAAGGAAAAAATTCTAGCTGGGGGGTCATTTTATAGCAGGCCACCTTGCCACAGAATGCCCCCCCGTCTAACTGGCTGGGAAAATGCTACATGCATCAAACTTGCAACAGTTACTCATATATATCCCTTATTTATGCTGTATGGATTACTTTGGGCTGAGCCATAAGGAAAAGATTCTAGCCGGGGGGGCATTTTATAGCAGGCCACCCTGCCACAGAATGCCCCCCCTATCTAACTCTGGCTGGGACACTGCTACATGCACCAAACTTGCACCAGTCACTCATATTTACCTCTTATTTATGCTGTATGAATTACTTTGGGCTGGGCCATAAGGAAAAAATTCTAGCTGGGGGGGCATTTTATAGCAGGCCACCTTGCCACAGAATGCCCCCCCGTCTAACTCTGGCTGGGAAAATGCTACATGCATCAAACTTGCAACAGTTACTCATATATATCCCTTATATATGCTGTATGAATTACTTTGGGCTGGGTCATAAGGAAAAGATTCTAGCGGGGGGGGGGGCATTTTATAGCAGGCCACCCTGCCACAGAATGCCCCCCTGTCTAACTCTGGCTGGGAAAATGCTACATGCATCATACTTGCAACAGTTACTCATATATATCCCTTATATATGCTGTATGAATTACTTTGGGCTGGGCCATAAGGAAAAGATTCTAGCGGGGGGGGGGGGGGCATTTTATAGCAGGCCACCCTGCCACAGAATGCCCCCCTGTCTAACTCTGGCTGGGAAAATGCTACATGCACCAAACTTGCAACAGTTACTCATATGTATCGCTTATTTATGCTATCTGGATTACTTTGGGCTGAGCCATAAGGAAAAGATTCTAGCCGGGGGGGCATTTTATAGCAGGCCACCCTGCCACAGAATGCCCCCCCTATCTAACTCTGGCTGGGACACTGCTACATGCACCAAACTTGCACCAGTCACTCATATTTACCCCTTATTTATGCTGTATGAATTACTTTGGGCTGGGCCATAAGGAAAAAATTCTAGCTGGGGGGGCATTTTATAGCAGGCCACCTTGCCACAGAATGCCCCCCCGTCTAACTCTGGCTGGGAAAATGCTACATGCATCAAACTTGCAACAGTTACTCATATATATCCCTTATATATGCTGTATGAATTACTTTGGGCTGGGCCATAAGGAAAAGATTCTAGCGGGGGGGGCATTTTATAGCAGGCCACCCTGCCACAGAATGCCCCCCTGTCTAACTCTGGCTGGGAAAATGCTACATGCACCAAACTTGCAACAGTTACTCATATGTATCCCTTATTTATGCTGTATGGATTACTTTGGGTTGAGCCCTAAGGAAAAGATTCTAGCTGGGGGGGCATTTTATAGCAGGCCACCCTGCCACAGAATGCCCCCCCTATCTAACTCTGGCTGGGACACTGCTACATGCACCAAACTTGCACCACTTACTCATATGTATCCCTTATATATGCTGTATGAATTACTATGGGCTGGGCCATAAGGAAAAGATTCTAGTTGGGGGGCATTTTATAGCAGGCCACCTTGCCACAGAATGCCCCCCCGTCTAACTCTGGCTGGGAAACTGCTACATGCACCAAACGTGCACCAGTCACTCATATGTATCCCTTATATATGCTGTATGAATTACTATGGGCTGGGCCATAAGGATGCCCCCCCTATCTAACTCTGGCTGGGAATATAATGTAAGGTGTAAAAAACAAAAACAAAAAAAAAACAGAATTTCATAAACTTTCTCAATAACTCTGTTTTTAATCTATAATAATAAAATTAACAGTAACGACAAATAAATAAATATGACATTCGTGATAAATAAAATTCTGTGGAGCAATTAATAAATTAACGCAAATTAACAGAAAATATAATTAAATTAAATCAAATCAAATTAAATTAACAAAACATTATGTGCAATAATTATTAAAGTATGCATGGGGGATGCATGCATTGCACCCTACTGGCTAGTGGCTGCCTAATATTTATGTGCATGCTGGGCACAAGTAGTCCTTGTCCACCGAAGGATGCTGGACACAGTTTATGTGGAACCATCGTTCACAAATGTCACAGCAAATCTGCAAAATAACCAGACAAACAAATGAATAAATTCTTTAAGTGTTTTTCTGACAAGTTTTAAAATCTGTGCCTACTTATACTAGAGCATTGATGTTTACACCTAGACTAATGTTAACACCAAGACTGCATTGCAGAGTGTAATCTGATTTATCAAAACAGTTTTTATATTCATTCACTCTCTCTCTCTCACACACACACACAAACATACATATTTATGTGTGTTTTAATTGCATTATTACACAAAGAAAAGTGGAGAGTGACAGGAAATTGTAGGAAGAGAGGGGGGTGAGATGACATGCAACAAGCACCCCTCGAGTTTATAATTTAAAGTTACCCATAGTGTGTCTCCTTCCTCACTACCACAATAATAACAGACACCACTGAGAGCATCTGCAAAAACAAAAAGAGGTTAAATATTAACCTAGAAGTCTTTTATAAACATTGTATACTAACAAATGTTTCTTAAATATTATTTCTACATATGATCTGAAAATGCTGTATTTTATTACGTTAGTTCTTTTTAATTCATGTCTAATTTAAACAGAAAGGGATTATTTATGGCCTTCAAAAAAGAATACACACCAGATTCCTGGAGAAGGGTTGTGGCTATATCCAGCCTCATTTTATTAATTTGTTTCTCTGAGGTGTCAAAAGTTAAATTATCCCCACTGAGAATTTTTTCTGCAAACTGAAAAAAAGTTGGATCGGTATAATTTAGAAGCACAGAATAACTAACAGATTAAAATTAAAAGATTTATGTTTACAACTGAGTTGTCATTCAACATTCTTAAAATGAATTTGCAGTTTAAAACAATAAAAACAATACGAACCTTTAACGCCAGGACACCACAGGAAACTGCATCTCTCTGGAGAGAATGAGGAAGGGTGCCGCATGACCACCTTGAACTCATGTAGCCCTTCTGCCTCATGAAGGCCCTGACATACAGAAAGAAATGCTTGTGAAAATGCTGCCATATGATTTAAAAGCACACTAATTAGCTTTTGCTTTTCAGTAAGGCACCAGAGAGAGCTGAATTTACCTTGTGGTCTCCTGGCACCTTCTCAGATCAGCTGCTTTTTCTCCCAAAGGATCCAAAAACAGGCACCTCTTTTCATGTGGATATAGAACCTATGTGTTTGTAAAGTGTGAATATTACAATATTTCAAACATTAATAAACATTATACATGTGTTACAGAAAGAGCTACTAAACAGTTCCTTTTGGAAATTTTGTATCTTAGGTTACTAAAGATTACTAAAGAATGCTGATATGGTGTTTTTCCAAGCTCAGAAATATAGAAAGACTTAGCCAAATCACTGACTCCCTGTGGAGGCTAACAAAGATATTGTAACTATTTTATTGCAGTACTCACTGCCAAAAAGTCTAAGAAATCAAGATTGTATATTTTCAGCTGATCAGATATTATTTTTTCATGTTCTTGATTTGCTAGTTCTGTATAAAGATGGATTAAATACCCTTCCATAAATCTAAATGCCATGTTCATTGTAATCTGTTGCACACGTCATAAAGCATTCAAAAGGTGAAAAAGCATATTAAATATTATTATCAATACAGTTATCTAATAATGAGATAATATGACTGATGCAAAATACTGTTTGAGAGAGTGTAATTCACAAATGATAATCTTACTGTGAGAATCCAGTGATGACTCTTGTTAAAAATCCTCACAATGACATCACTTGACATTGGATCCATCTAAGATTTCATAAAAAAAACATCATTATTTTTGCCCTCATTGAAGACATAATTACAATTGTTCAATCATGTTCCACTAAGTACCCGCAGTCTGGAGAGTTTGCGATCCCACATTGCTGTCATGGCGTAGGAATCAATGAGAGCTGCTTTGTGCCCTTTTTCTTTGTTGTATCTCTGCACCAGCAGTCTTAAGTATGCATTGATGACCTGTGAATGAAGATGACATGATTAAGAATTCATGTGAGAAAAACAGTGATATTTGGTCTAATACATTGTATTTACGTTGTAAAATTGAAGATGAGTCTTCTCATGGTTTTGATACTCCTGAATGGTTATTGATATTTATAAATATCAATTAAATATCAAATATTTACAAATAACTGTTTACATGTAAACAGTTCATAATTGATCATTGATGATATAAATGCATATTATAATAATGGGAAAATACCTCACTCTCCAGTTCCATCTTAGGACCATTTTAGCAATGTCCCAGGAAAACAATTTATAGGGTCCCACTTTAGAAAATAGAATATGGACATTCTTTCCTGCCCAAGCATCCTGCAGATCTGTGAACAGTATTAGACAATGTTGATGTTACAATTTACTGTGTAAGTTTAAAATTGATCTATGTCAACACATTTTTATCTTATAATCCTTTTACTTTCTATCTTTGTGACAGTTGGTATTTTTTGGTTTGATTTATTTGAACAAACATTGCCTGGAACTGTAGGCAACCTCAGATCCTTACTAACTAGAAATAATATAAAATAGTCATCAATACTAAATATCCATCCATCAAAGTCACCGCTTAATGCGAACTGGGGTTGTGGGGGGGACCGGAGCCAAAGAACAAGGGGCACAGGTGGGAACCAACCCTGGGCAGCAACACACCACAAGGCGCACACACTCAAACAATTAGGGGACCAACGTAGAGTTGCCAATTAACCTATCGTGCACACCTTTGGACTGTGGGAGGAAACCGGAGCCCCTGGCAGAAACCCACGCAAACAGCATGCAAACTCCACACAGAAAGGACCTACACCCAACCAGGGGATCAAACCCAGGACCTACTTGCTGTGAGGTAGCAGCGCTAACCACTGCACCACTGTGCCGCCACTGTGTCAGTATTAAATAATCACCTTTTTCTGAGGTTGCATTATATGCGTTATACTTTGCTGGTGATGGTGAGGCATGTGGTGCCTGGCAGGTCTCTGATGATGGTGCCAGGGGGGGTGGTGATGCTGCTTTGGCAGCAGGTGCAAAGCATATAACAGTGGTTGATGTGGACATAGATGTCGATGCTGGGACTGCTGGCGTTTGGGCTGAAATGTCCTTCTTTATGATCTGAGATGGAATGTGACGATCGCCTTTAATCATTAATTTTAAATGGTCAGTGTTTACTTTTTTGTGAACAGTTCCATTTTCTCCTTGTATGTCTGCACTTTTCCCCTCCAGTGCCAAAATCATATAAGGGCCCAGAAAATTTGGCTCCAGTTTGCCCCCCTTCCTTTGTTCACTTCTCTTGTTCTGCCTCCACACCTGGTCCCCAACTTTAAAGTCTGCTTTGGGAGCACCCAATTTGAGTCTCCGCTGGGTGCGCTCCTGCTGTTTCCTCACATTTTCCTGCATGATATCTCTGATAGAATCAAGTTTCTTAATGTCCTCACAGACCGCTTCCTCAGCCATGATGGCCTCCACACTACTGTGAACCTGTGAACAGAAAAGTGATTGTCCTAAAGGTGTAAGATATATACAAATTTGAAAACACACTCATACACACACAAAAACAAACACACAGACATAGACAGACAGACAGACGGATGGACAGACACACTTTACTGACCAAGTAATCCTGTGGCACTTCTGAGGGATACCGAGCTTCTCTCCCAAACATTAAAAAATAAGGGGAGTACTTGGTGGTAACCTGGGTTTTGGTTCGAAGCCCAAACATCACTGCATCCAAGTACTCATCCCAGGTTTCCAGTCTTTCCCCAACAAGCTTTCCAAGTGCTCTAAAAACATATAATAGGCATCACTATGGCAAAATAATATACATTTTACATTTATATTAACAATGTATTACATCTATTAATAATATAATATATATTAATAATGGCATACGTTATGAATATAACATATCATCATATATGTTAATATGTAATATGTAAGTGCTATCTACAAAGACAAAATAAATTTTCATGCAAAAGCATAAATTTGGTGCCACCACTCATGACGCATGTTCCTTACCTTTGGATAGTCCCATTCAATCTTTCCACTAAGCCATTGGTTTGGGGGTGATAAGGGGAGCACAGGCTTCGTTTTATGCCAAGTCTGGCACACAAACCATTATTTATCTTTGAATGAAAATATGGAAAGGCACGTTAGTCCCTGGACAAACACTGCAAAAAAACTGTATATCAGAAACACATGAAAATGTCAATAAAATGACAAAGACTGACTAAATTTATCTGTCTGATGCAAAATAACAAATAAGACAGAAATGTTGTAATGAGTTGGTAATTTTCTATTATTTACATACATATACTTACCGAATTAACTAATTCTTTCCCCTGATCGGTGAGGATTCTTTTTGGAGCCTCAAACTGATAGAAGAATCGGAGGATGCACTCTGCTACTTCTTCTGCCCGCTTTGAGGTTAAGGGGTAAGCTTGTGGCCATTTGGTCAAGTAGTCCACCATAACGCAGATGTACTTATTCCCCCTTTTGGTGACTGTCAATGGCCCTATTAGGTCCATTCCCACCAATTCAAATGGGTGTGTAACCTTAAAAATAAGTTATGTGACACTCATTTAACAGTTCAAAGTTTTAGCTGTTTTGTTTCTGGCCTACACAACAAGTCAATTACATTTTAAATTGTATGAATGCAATGTTTTATGAATGACTGATACCTTTATAGGAGTGTACTTCACCTCCTGTTTAATAACCCGCTGTGCAGCTTGGCAGGCTACACATTCTGAAACCTGTATGAAACATATATAATTAAAACTTATTTATCAGTTTTTTAAAAATAGGAATAGCTAAAAATAATGGTTGTTGTATAATATACGTAAGTATACATGGTCAAAATATGGCAGAGGACAGATTGTAACGAGTAATCAAAGGAGCTTTCTTTGGTTATTTACCCATTTGTTGATGTCAGCAGTCATTCCAGGCCAAAAAAACCTTTTAGCAATTGCATCCCTGGTTTTTTTCTGGCCTGTGTGAGCTCCCACAGCACTGGAGTGGAATTCAATGAAAATCAAATTGGCCTCTTCAGCTCCACAAACCACTTTGACTTTGTTTTCTCCTTTGGTTCCACTGACCTTGTACAACACATCTCCTGTTTTAAAATTAATACATGATTCCATCAACATTTGTGTAATATTCAGTACCAACTGATAAAAAAAAAAAACAAAACAAGTTTATATGTTATTAGGATTCCATATTTTATCTGCTTTCAAATGAAATTGATCAAATTGAAGGAATTACATGTGCAACCATTACAGAAGTGGCTCTCTTACTATTAATTGTAGTAAAGCAAGCACGATGGAAAAATACCCATAAGTAGTTAAACATGGGAAAGTGGCATCCAACATTAATACTACTGGCAATGAAATACACGGTTTGCCAATTCATGTCAGTATTCGTATGGCTATACCAATTAATGTACTGCGTTTTTTTCCATTAGCTAACACCATGTTAATCATGTACAAGATGATACGTCGATATCACTTGAACTCACCATCAAAAAGAAAACCTGAAGCTTTACGTCTTAGGTCCTTTTTTTCGGCCTTTGAAAAGCCCTCCGGATATTTGCTGTGCCTCTTATAGGCAACAATATTATTAAAGACATTGGGATCCATTCCAACTGTTCTTCTTTTCAGTTTGTAGTGTATCAGCAAAGTTTAAATGTTGCCTACAGAATAGGTGACGCCCCTCGATTTGGTACAGGATAATATTATTGGTTCCATTCTAAACGTGTCAAACTTTACATATCGCGAGAGAAGGCCTATTACATAGATCTAAAATGTCCACATTATAATTTAATTCAATAAACCACTCCACTTTTCCTGTTAATGTCACATAGTTTCCTTTAGTAAATATGTATTGTGTAATGTATTCTACTATTTATATGATTTAATGTAAATTGAACAACTTTAAACTTGGATTAAATTCTGAAATAATTAATAACTAATCGTATTTAATTATTTATAGTGTCATTTCTGTATTTCATTATCAGTGATATATCGCGCACCATGATATCATTAATTCTGTCACACATGAAAATTGAATGGTGGGATCTAACGTTTGATATATTCGAATCGTTTGCTTTACCTGCAGAGTCAACTGGTTACTATGGTTCGGGGCAGCTTTTATTACACCTCGTAGACAGCACGAATGTCGTATTTATTTATTTATTTGTTTGTTGTTACTGTTAATTTTATTCTTATTGATTAAATAAGAATAAACTTTCTCAGTTATTGAGAAAGTTTATGAAATTCTGCTTTTTTTTTCACACCTTATATTCCCAGCCAGAGTTAGAAAGGGGGGGCATTCTGTGGCAGGGTGGCCTGCTATAAAATGCCCCCCAGCTAGAATTTTTTCCTTATGGTCTAGCCCAAAGTAATTCATACAGCATAAATAAGGGGTAAATATGAGTGACTGGTGCAAGTTTGGTGCATGTAGCAGTTTCCCAGCCAGAGTTAGATGGGGGGGCATTCTGTGGCAGGGTGGCCTGCTATAAAATGCCCCCCCCAGCTAGAATCTCAGCCTTATGGCCCAGCCCAAAGCAATTCATACAGCATAAATAAGGGGTAAATATGAGTGACTGGTGCAAGTTTGGTGCATGTAGCAGTTTCCCAGCCAGAGTTAGACGGGGGGGGGCATTCTGTGGCAAGGTGGCCTGCTATAAAATGCCCCCCCCAGCTAGAATATTTTCCTTATGGCCCAGCCCAAAGTAATTCATACAGCATAAATAAGGGATATATATGAGTGACTGGTGCAAGTTTGGTGCATGTAGCAGTTTCCCAGCCAGAGTTAGACGGGGGGGCATTCTGTGGCAGGGTGGCCTGCTATAAAATGCCCCCCCAGCTAGAATCTCAGCCTTATGGCCCAGCCCAAAGCAATTCATACAGCATAAATAAGGGGTAAATATGAGTGACTGGTGCAAGTTTGGTGCATGTAGCAGTTTCCCAGCCAGAGTTAGACGGGGGGGCATTCTGTGGCAAGGTGGCCTGCTATAAAATGCCCCCCCCCCCCGAGTCCTTTCCTTATGGATGGACGATTTGCAATACGACTTGTTAGCTGTAATGTACACACGGGGTTAAGAATGAGTGGTGAAATTTTGGTGACTTTTGATTACTTTTGTTCTGTGGATCGATGTTACATCATTTCCAGGCGTGACGGTGCTGAGTATTAAGTTAAATGTCGTATTATATTATACGACGACAGAATAGAAGAACATTTTCAGCCGAATGGATTCAACAACGTGTCAAAAATACCTTTCAACTAAATCAGTCCCTTTTTGCGACTGAAAGCGACTGTATTTGCACAGACGAGCATTGTCGAGAGGAAAAGCATTACTGTAGCGTTTTAATGAAAAAGTTACCGTCACATTTGTGACAAATTACAGGAGGTTGTGAATGATAACTTAAGGTTCTAATGTAAAAAGGCATAATAAACAACTAATTTGAGTTTTTTCAGTCGGTTTAAGGCAAGAAAATGAATTTACAGCGAGCGTTCGCTTCTGCTGCACTGGAGAAGCGACTTTGCCTTTAAATGGAGCGATGACGTCAGGGGAGGCAATCCGTGGCAGGGGGGCAGATTAGGGCACAACACCTGTATACGAAAGTGGAGCGAGGTGACGCTAATTGTGGATAGTCAATGGACCCATTTTATGTTAAAACGGCGTCCTATCTACTCGTTAACAGATATCCACAATACAATTGTTGAAATCTGCAATTGCATTGTTCCTAGGCGTAATTCTAATTGTAGATATCTGCAATTGCATTTTTACTAGTCATAATACGAATTGTGGATATATGTAATGACATTTTTACTATTCACAATGTATTTTTGGATATTCAAAATTACATTATATATATCTGGAATGTTTTTTTCCTTTCAGATGTCTGAAATTAAAATTATGACTAGTAACAATTGGATTGTAGATATCTGAAATGGGAGTTTTTACTATCAGGAATTCAATTTCGGATATCCAGAATGAACATTCTGGATATCTGAAATGTAATTGCGGATATCTGAAATTGAAAGCCCAATAGACATGAATGGAAAAAGTGACGTTATTTCTCCTAGGAAGAATGACGTTGTGGATATCTGAAATGACAATTGTGGATAGGAAGAATGTCATTGTGGATATCTGAAATGTTCTTTTTGACTAGGAAGAATTGAATTACGGATATCTGCAATACATATCCAGTCTAGCGATTAAATGTTAAAACGGCTACTTATACTTTGTAAAGATTTAAAGATATCTTAAACGGAATTGTGACTAGGAGAAATAAAGTTTTAGATATCTTGAAATACATTTTCTACTAGTAAGAATGTAATTGTGGATATCTGCAACTGCCATTCTGACTAGTAAGAATATCATTTTGACTAGGAGAAATGATATTCTGTATATCTAAAATGTAATTGTGGATAGTAAATGGATCGTTTTTATGTTAAAACGGCGTCTTATCTACTCTTCAACAGATATCCACAATACAATTGTAGATATCTGCAATTGCATCGTTCCTAGGCGTAATTCTAATTGTAGATATCTGAAATTGCATTTTTACTAGTCATAATATGAATTCTGGATATTCGTAAAGACATTTTTACTAGTCACAATGTATTTCGGATATTCGAAATTGCATTCTGGATATCTAAAATGGTGGTATCCTTTCGGATATCTGAAATTAAAATTATGACTAGTAACAATTGGATTGTAAATATCTGAAATGGGAGTTTTTCCTAGTAAGAATTCAATTTCGGATATCCAGAATGTTATTTCTAGATATCTGAAATGTAATTGTGGATATCTGAAATCGAAAGCCCAATAGACATGAATGGCAAAAGTGACGTAGTTTCTCCTAGGAAGAATGACGTTGTGGATATCTGAAATGACAATTGTGGATAGGAAGAATGTCATTGTGGATATCTGAAATGCTCTTTTTGACTAGGAAGAATTGAATTAGAGATATCTGCAATGCATATCCAGTCTAGCGATTAAATGTTAAAACGGCTTGCCATATTCGTGCGTCTTTTGCGACACGTCTGTTTATAAACACGGAATCCGCTGTTTGTAAACGGTTCGCATTTTACCCTCACCCCACCAAAACAGCGTTCGGATGAAATGCTGGGCTGGTTCGTCAGTGCTGCATTTGTGCTGCAAAAAATAAGATGTGCTGCTGGCGGTCATTTTAAAAAGGTATTACAATATTAATATCCAGCTTCATGAAGCGTAATTTGTCCGTGAGTTTTTACACTTGTTTTAAATGTAATAATCCGCAATTTGCAATATGACTATGTAAAAGTATTTACTGTTGTTTCTCAGTGTTTCTGTGAATGTCTGCATGCAAAATAAGCAATACCATCTGACATTAAACATGTTTAGCATATGCATATGTAGGGTAGTAGCTCTAATGCACCGCTAACTAAGTGGCGTCATGGTACGACTTATTTTGGCTATTATCCATCTATAAGTTAGCTCCGGGACACCGTAGTCCTTACGCGGGTTTCGAGTGGATGGCATATGTTATTCTTTAATTTGCTCTTGCTACCCAGAAAGGTAAGCAGTAGGGGTGGCACGGTTCACAAAACCCACGGTTCGGTTTGTATCACGGTTTTAGGGTCACGGTTTTCGGTTCTGTACGGTTCTTGTTATTTTTTCTTTTAATCTTTAACACTCCAGAAATGTACTTCAGCATATGATATATAGCTTAATTATCCACAATTTAGGATACAGTATTAAAAAAGTTACATCATGTACACTGGCGTGCACAGATAGAGACGAGGTGGTGCTGAAGCACTTGCCCTTTTGCTCTCAGTCCAAAAAAGTGCCCTTTTGAAAGACGTGATTTTTTTTTTTTTTAAAGCTGCGCGATTTAAAAAGGTGTGAAAATAATGGCTTGATTTGTGCCCCTTCTTCAAAGACACCCGAACCCTGTCGCTTTTTCACTGTCACCGTGTCACGTGAACACGCTTGCAGTTCATTTGTTGTGAGGCGTGTAGCAGCGGCATGACATAGGACTACTTGGAGTAGGCATAGTAGGCTAACTATAGCGACTGGGAGCCACGGCGGACAACACGGCAGCTCTTTCCCTTCCCAACCAGTCAGGTAACCCATGAATCGAGTGAAATTATTCTGTTTGCCCTCTAAGACCAACCTGCAATTGTTTTGTTGTGAAGTAGCCTGTCAGAAACTGCACATGACAAACTTTGCCAGCTTGCCCCCTCCATCCATCCATATGGATAAACAAAAAAACGACACATTTAAAATGTAACCTAAACCATTTAGGCAACCCCACTCTCCATCAATTCCGACCTTTTTGCATACACTATTGAAAATATCACGTTATGCTATAGGCTACATGCCGTTAGGCAGAGGGCTCTTTTGAGCCCATTTTTCGTTACAAATTTTAGGATGATCTCACGGAAATCTGTGAATAAATACAAAGTTTTCAAACTGAAGTCAGTGACGGGAAGACATCACACTTTTTAGAGATGGAACTGCAGAAAAACCTAAAACCTTGACATGATTATGAATAATAGAATTATGGACGTTTCTCCGTTTTTGTGGATTAGCCTTTCCATAACTAACGTCAACTACTGTCCTACTTTGGTAAGATTGAAATTAATGTCTTTGACTGTCTTTAGTAGGTGTCTCCTGTGAGAAAGTTAGAACACCGTCCAACTGTCTAAAGATGCAGTCTTTAGCCTAACTGGTTGTTACTGACTCAGCGATGCTCGCAGACATTTACGCACTGTGTTGTGACCTGATTGTGACAGAACAGTGACGTTGTTATTGGTAGTTTGAAGGGTACGGTGTTGGGGGTGCATGTTAAAAGTTTTGAGAAGCACTGGTTAGACATGTTAATTTTTTTTGGTGTAACATATTGGCAACATTAACACATTAATTTGCTAAAGGAAAAATAGGCAGTTCCCAATTGCCTGTGAAAACGACCATTCTGCCCTGTTCTTGTAATGACCACAGTCAGTCTTATTCGTTCTCATACATTTTGGTCTATTTTTAGAGAATGTTTTGAAATAAAAGTCAAATTGCATTTAACCTGTGCGTTTTTTTTATTATAAAAAGAAAAGGTTTTCCACATATGCAAAAAGTGCCCTTTTTTCCCCCTGGAGCACTTGCCCCCCAAAATGTCTGTGCACGCCACTGATCATGTAATCATGCATAAACTGAATTTGACTTGACTTAAAGCACATTATTAAAATTATTAAACATTATTAATCCCAGAACAGTAATAAAATAAAAGTCTTGCCTTAACATAAATACTAAAAGAATAGATCGCTTTAATCGCTATTACAGTTTGGTATGGGCACGCGGTCTTATTTAGAAAACATACAAAAAGAGACGCATGTAATGTTTAATCATTCGTTTTGTATTTGTCCGGTCCACGAGGTTAATTGGGGATCGTTAAAATGATAGATCACCTATCTTGATTAAGCCTGATTCGGTTCGTTATATATATATATTTATACTACGGGACCGTTGAATGCTTGAATCTGATTGGCTCACGAACGTTCTGAGGTGTGCAATTATTTTCAGGGAAACGCACGGCGAACGTAGTTCCAGGCAGCTCTCTTGACCGTATTACAGTTCCATATCACTTCGCATAGTTAACTTTAATAACGGAAATTAGCATACAGTACCTATACAGCACACAGGACTAACAAAAACAACAACATGACAGACGATTTTCCGAAAGCAAATTTTAATATTTACGGTGAATATGAAACTTTCAACAACTGGGCTGCAGCAGTATTAGACAGTCCAGATGAAAAACAACATAAACGGAAGCGGACATCAAAGGCAGCCAGCAACAACAAAAGACATAAAACGATAAGCGAAGAACAGCTAGACATACTCGAGGGAGAAAAACACGAAGAAAACACCAAAAAAACAACAGCTAATGACGTTTTGGAACTAGCAAAAGAGTCGTTGGATGAGATGCGGAAGAAATAATCCTACTCACAATAGCGATTTAAGTAGAAAAACCGGACGAATCCCTTGAAATATATCATCTGATCGATGTCTTGAGGTGTGGCAACCGTAGTATAAGCGGAATAATTGACTCCGGACCGTTGAATTATTAGAAAAATAATGCACACCCGAGGTGTAACGGCCACTCCGCTTCGCGTCGTGGCCGCATTACCACCTCGGGTGTGCATTAATTTTCTAATAATTCAACGGCCCGTCGTCAATTATTCCTTATATATATATATATATATATAACGTGAAAAAATTGGTATTAATTATATTGAATGTTCTTGAGTAATCGATAAAATCAGTTTCTGTGTATATACAAGACATCAATCTGTAATAGTGCAAAATATGTCCAGTTGATATGTCTAGTATGATCATCTGGCAATAGCCTGTAGGTCTGTGTGGTGAGACACTGTGCAATAAACAGAATTTTTAGGAACATGGCAAATGTTCACATTGCAGCATGGAAGCAGGCTCACTGTTACAACGCTGACCGGGGAAGCAGAGGCGAGGAGACCTAGGATTTAATGAGCAAACGGAACACAGACAAGCGGTAAAGCAGAATTACAATATAATGACCGGACTGGAGAAAGAAACGGAAACGCGGACTAAATACAATGGAGTAATGACAAATTTGACAACAATCAGGAACAGCTGGTAAACACGGGGAATCCACACAGGGTTAACGAGGGGGCGTGGCACACGGAAGGAGCGGACGATCGGGGCATGACACTCACTGGAGAGCTTTGTCACAGATAACTTAATTTTCTTTAACAAAGTGCCTAACCGCACATTAAAGTCACACAACAAAGGCGCACAACAGTGTTCAGATGTTGTGCTATCGGTTGGCTGAAATTTAAACGTTTTCTTCAGAGACAGGGTGGTAACGCCGAAAACCAGAGCTAAACGCAGCAAACGAAAGGCTACCGGAAATTACTTAGCTGGCTGAACTTTTACCGGAACTACGTCACACCGCTCTGTGCATATAGCCTATTCTTTCGCGCGAAAGGGAAACACACTGACGTCACATACGGGGCACGAGGCTACATTGCGCATGTCATGAACCGTCGAACCGTGCGACGCATGCATGCTCCGAACCGAGACAAGCGAACCGAACGGTTCGGTTTTTTTTCATGAACCGTGCCATCCCTAATATATATATATATGTGTGTGTATATATATATATATCCATCCATCCATCCATCCATTTTCTCCCGCTTATCCGAGGTCGGGTCGCGGGGGCAGCAGTCTCAGCAGGGAAACCCAGACTTCCCTCTCCCCGGCCACTTCATCCAGCTCCTCTGGGGGAATCCCGAGGCGTTCCCAGGCCAGCCGAGAGACATAGTCCCTCCAGCGTGTCCTGGGTCTTCCCCGGGGCCTCCTCCCAGTGGGACATGCCCGGAACACCTCACCAGGGAGGCGCCCAGGAGGCATCCTAATCAGATGCCCGAGCCACCTCATCTGACTCCTCTCAATGCGGAGGAGCAGCGGCTCTACTCTGAGTCCCTCCCGAATGACCGAGCTCCTCACCCTATCTCTAAGGGAGAGCCCAGCCACCCTGCAGAGGAAACTCATTTCGGCCGCTTGCACTCGCGATCTCGTTCTTTCGGTCACTACCCACAGCTCGTGACCATAGGTGAGGGTAGGAACGTAGATCGACTGGTAAATCGAGAGCTTCGCCTTTTGGCTCAGCTCCTTCTTCACCATGACAGACCGATGCAGCGCCCGCATCACTGCGGACGCCGCACCGATCCGCCTGTCGACCTCCCGCTCCATCGTCCCCCCACTCGTGAACAAGACCCCGAGATACTTAAACTCCTCCACTTGGGGAAGGATCCCATCCCCGACCCGGAGAGAGCATTCTACCCTTTTCCGGCTGAGGACCATGGTCTCGGATTTGGAGGTGCTGATTCTCATCCCAGCCGCTTCACACTCGGCTGCGAACTGTCCCAGCGAGAGCCGAAGGTCACGGTCTGATGAAGCCAACAGGACCACATCATCTGCAAAAAGCAGAGACCTAATCCTGAGGTCACCAAACCGGACACCCTCAACGCCCTGGCTGCGCCTAGAAATTCTGTCCATAAAAGTTATGAACAGAATCGGTGACAAAGGACAGCCCTGACGGAGTCCAACCCTCACCGGAAACAAGTCCGACTTATTGCCGCTCATGCGGACCAGACTCTGGCACCGGTCATACAGGGACCGAACAGCCCTTAAAAGGAAGCCCGGCACCCCATACTCCCGGAGCACCCCCCACAGGACTGCCCGAGGGACACGGTCGAATGCCTTCTCCAAGTCCACAAAACACATGTAGACTGGTTGGGCAAACTCCCATGAACCCTCCAGAACCCTGCGGAGAGTATAGAGCTGGTCCACTGTTCCACGGCCGGGGCGAAAACCACACTGCTCCTCCTGAATCCGAGGTTCGACAATCCGGCGGACCCTCCTCTCCAGAACCCCCGAATAGACCTTACCAGGGAGGCTGAGGAGTGTGATCCCCCTATAGTTGGAGCACACCCTCTGGTCCCCCTTCTTGAAGAGGGGGACCACCACCCCGGTCTGCCAGTCCAGAGGCACTGCCCCCGATGTCCACGCGATGCTGCAGATGCGTGTCAGCCAAGACAGCCCTACAGCATCCAGAACCTTCAGGAACTCTGGGCGGATCTCATCCACCCCCGGGGCTCGGCCACCGAGGAGCTTTTTAACCACCTCAGCGACCTCCGCCCCCGAGATAGGGGAGTCCACACCCAAGTCCCCATACTCTGCTTCCACATCGGAAGGCGTGTCGGTGGGATTGAGGAGGTCTTCGAAGTATTCCTTCCACCGACCCAAAACGTCCCGGGTTGAGGTCAGCAGCACCCCATCCCCACCATAAACAGTGTTGATGTTGCACCGCTTTCCCACCCGGAGCCGCCGGATGGTGGACCAGAATCGCCTCGAAGCCGTCCGGAAGTCGTTTTCCATGGCCTCACCAAACTCCTCCCAAACCCGAGTTTTTGCCTCAGCGACCGCCGAAGCCGCATCCCGCTTGGCCTGCCGGTACCCGTCAGCTGCCTCTGGAGTCCCACAGGCTAAATAGGCCTGATAGGACTCCTTCTTCAGCTTGACGGCATCCCTCACCACTGGTGTCCACCAGCGGGTTCGCGGATTGCCGCCGCGACAGGCACCGACTACCTTACGGCCACAGCTCCGGTCAGCCGGCTCCACAATGGAGGCACGGAACATGGCCCATTCGGACTCAATGTCCCCCGCCTCCCCCGGGACATGGGAAAAGTTCTGCCGGAGGTAGGAGTTGAAACTCCTCCTGACAGGGGATTCAGCCAGTTCCCAGCAGTCCTCACTATACGCTTGGGCCTGCCAGGCCTGGCCGGCTTCCTCCCCCACCAGCGGAGCCAACCCACCACCAGGTAGTGATCAGTTGACAGCTCCGCCCCTCTCTTCACCCGAGTGTCCAAGACATGCGGCCGCAAGTCCGATGACACGACTACAAAGTCGATCATCGAACTGCGGCCTAGGGTGTCCTGGTGCCAAGTGCACATATGAACACCCTTATGCCTGAACATGGTGTTCATTATGGACAATCCGTGGCGAGCACAGAAGTCCAACAACAGAACACCACTCGGGTTCAGATCGGGGGGGCCGTTCCTCCCAATCACGCCACTCCAGGTCTCACTGTCATTGCCCACGTGAGCATTGAAGTCCCCTAGCAGAACAAGAGAGTCCCCAGAAGGAATGCTCTCCAACACCCCTTCCAGAGACTCTAAAAAGGGTGGGTACTCTGAACTGCCGCTCGGCGCATAAGCGCAAACAACAGTCAGAACCCGTCCCCCCACCCGAAGGCGAAGGGAGGCTACCCTCTTGTCCACCGCGGTAAACCCCAATGTACAGGCGCCCAGCCAGGGGGCAATAAGTATGCCCACCCCCGCTCGGCGCCTCTCCCCGCAGGCAACTCCAGAGTGGAAAAGGGTCCAACCCCCTTCAAGGAGACTGGTTCCAGAGCCAAAGCCGTGCGTCGAGGTGAGCCCGACTATATCTAGCCAGAATTTCACAACCTCGCGCACCAGCTCAGGCTCCTTCCCCATCAGAGAGGTGACATTCCATGTCCCAAGAGCTAGCTTCTGCAGCCGAGGATCGGACCGCCAAGGTCCCCGCCTTTGGCCACTGCCCAGCTCGCAATGCACCCGACCCCTATGGCCCCTCCTACGGGTGGTGAGCCCATTGGAAGGGGGACCCACGTGCCTTGTTCGGGCTGTGCCCGACCAGGCCCCATGGGTATAGGCCTGGCCACCAGGCGCTCGCCATCAGGCCCCAACCCCAGGCCTGGCTCCAGGGGGGGGCCCCGGTGACCCGCGTCCGGGCAAGGGAAAACGTGTTTCCATAATTTTTTTCATCATATGGGGTCTTTTGAGCCGAACTTTGTCTGGTTCCTCACCCCGGACCTGTTTGCCTTGGGTGACCCTACCAGGGGCATAAAGCCCCGGGCAACTTAGCTCCTGGGATCACTGGAACACGCAAACCCCTCCACCACGATAAGGTGTCGGCTCCAGGAGGGGTGTATATATAGTTTCTCTAGCGTATAAATGAACAAAAACATAATTTTGGAGAATTTTACAACTGAAATTCCGCTGTAACACACAGTTTGGTCACGTGTTTCCTGTGGAGCTCCACTTTACGCCCCTTAAAATCACGTATTTCCTGTGGAGGTGACGTATTTCCGGTGGAGCTCCACTCTACAGGCGTCTGCAGCTGGACCCTTCTCGAGAGAGAGACAGACAGAGAGAGAGAGAGAGAAACTGTGTCCTGATTTACATAACGCGCGTCAGTCTCAACCACAATCCCTAACCTGAGTGGCTGGTGTTGTTCTGCTCCTGTGCAAAGGAATCTGTTCCCTTTTAATTCAAGGTCCTGTGGAAATTCTGAGAGCTGTGCTTGAAATGTTGCATCTGAAACTCTGGGTTGTGTTTCACCAGCCGGCCAGACTCCGAAACTGCATTTCCTCAGGAGTATGCTGCACATCATGGACATGTGACAGACATTTTGAAGGACCTAAATCAATCTGTCTATCAACTGCTTGTTGTAGCGCTGACACTCCTCTTGTCCTGAGTGTGTTTTGGTCAGTGGATACAAATGCAGTGCTGCGTGAAGCACCAACATAGCGTGAGCATGTTTTTGAGGAACATTTGTTCTTAGCCAATGCTATGCTGGGCACTACTAATAGTGCATTTGAAATAATAGCAGAAATGTTGCACTCTGCACTAAGCAGCTGAAGTCCTCCTTTAATTTGTTGAGCTCCAAATATGTCCCTTAGTATTTTACCTCTCAGCATGTAGATGTCTTTTTGTACACCCTTTTCTCCCATGGTTTTCATCAGTTGAAAAATCTCCACATTGCTTGCTTCTTGAATGACATACGTACTGTAGGACATACTGTTACAAAAGGCAGTGCAGAGGCACTGACAAAATGCATCAAAAGCACAGGTATTTTTGACATTCATTCTGTGTCCACACACATTTACAGGTTGCAGGTCTCTGACATTTCTATTCCTGATAAAACCTAATTTTGTTTTTTTCGTTGTGACAGATGTGTCTGCATGTAGCCATTCTGTACATGGGGAGAGGTATGTCCCTCTTTGCTTTTTTGGTGGAACAGCAAGTTCTCACCAGTTTTCCACAACCTTGTCTTGAGGTGGATAAATTGGCTCCTGACTTTCTGAATCAGCTTTGACAGTGTCATCACAGATTTTTGGTGGGGAAATCTGGGAAACCACATCCCTTGCAACTGATATTCTCATGTGTCCTTCTAGGAATGATAAGTGGTGCATGACAAACTTATCTATACGCATTGGCAAGGTTTCATGTTTGAGGACAGAGTGCTTTAAATTATTAAATTCTGCCTCCAAAGTAGCAGAACTAGCAGTGATGTTGAATGTTTTGAAGAATGGAACCATTATTGTGCACCTGCACATTTCCATTCTGTTAGCCAAGATGTTATGGCATTGATGTCATGTTTTTCAGATAGCATCTGAACAACAGGGACTTTCATGGCTGCTTCTTTGCTTCCAGGTATTAACACACCTTGATACAAAAAAATGTGTCCAGATACGCCTTGTGGACGCTTTAGTTTTTTGACGAGGGATCCAGTAACATCAAAAGAAACAATACTGGAATGCTGTTTTGATTGCGTTTTATATTCATACATCTGTGATGTAGACCAGGGGGGTATTCCAGAAAGCAGGTTATGTGACATACCCGGGTAAGTTTAAGGGTAAGTTAGTGGATAACCTCATCTTTCGGTTCCAAAAACGTAGGTTAACTTTCTGGGTATGTACGTAACCATAGCAGCTTACTCTCTGAAGATAACCTGCTACTGAGCAGGTTATGTTCCAGGGTCAGTTTGTTGCAGAAGGTTACTGAGCATGGCGTGCCCTTTTGATGACGATCCTGTGGACTTGGAGGCACAAATTATACAAGGTTTTTTTCGCCGGGAGAGAGTTATAAGACCGCGTATTGATGTCTTTTCATTTCCTAATGATTATTTGAAAAAACGTTATCAGTTTTCAAAAGAATCGTTAATTTACTTAACATCTCTTGAAACCGCATATTGCAAATGTCACAAACCCAAACCGCGGGTCTGCGCTTAGCACAGAAAACATTCTGTACATAGCACTTCGGTTTTTTGCGTCAGGGCATTTTTTGTACAATATGGGTGATGCAGAGCATGTGGGAAAGGCAACTGTGTGTAGAGCCGTTCGCACAGTATGTCTGGTACTTAACGCTTCTTACACACGTTTGTACAGTTCCCTGTCCATAAAGCTCTGCGTGTTATTAAAGAGGAATTCCACAGAGTGGTAGGTTTGTCCTTTGTAGTAAAATCTATGATGCATATTTAATATGTAGTCATGCTATTTATATCTATACATGTATTCATCCTGCACGCACACACACTTGATACTTCCATATATGACTTTCTATTTCAGGGTTTCCAAATGTAATTTGGAATAAATGTAATACATGTATAGTGAAAATAAAAGGCATTCATTCATTCATAATTGGGTGCATTGATGACACCTACATTCCTATTAAAGCTCCTTCAATAAATGAGGGAGACTATGTTAATAGGAAATCTATTCATAGTATCAATGTGCAGGTAACTTGATTTTGTATCCTTAATTTTTTGCCTTGTTAAAATCATCAAACTCATTACTTTTTACTCATTACTAACTATAGGTAATCATTACAGGACAGTACAATGCTGGTTACCACTGGTTGCCCTCAGATGGGGTGAGGGGAGGTGGTGGTGGGCCCCCGCCAGTTAGACGGGCTTCAGCCTTTTTTCTGTTAGCTACATGACAGAAAGAATATACTAAATCGTTATTTTTTGCCAAGCCAACTCTCTTTCTTTAGCCGATGTAGCCGTATTGCTTTTATTCATTATTATTGGCTTGAATTCCTCATATGCGTGCATTAAAACGTCTAACTCCGCCTCTGTGAAGTATGCCGCTCTCTTTTTTTCACTTTGATTTTCCATTTTGACTCGTGAAATTGAAAACGTCTTTATGTATGCACGGTGCACGCGCATTAACTCTGGGTAACCAATAGGAGGTTGATTGAACATACTCTTCTCAGGTGTTTTGGAACCGACATACTCATGGTATGCGGGTTTGGGGTATATCAACCCAGAGGTTAAGATTTACCAAATGGTAAGTTAACCAAGCTTTCTGGAATACCCCCCAGTAGTGTTATGTATTACGGGCTGGTGAAGCCACCGTATTAGTTACCATTGCTTTATGGGTAATGTAGTTTGTATATACCGGTGAGATCTGTATGTGCAGAGCATGCGGGAAGTTGTACTGTTTTTTCTGCCTACTGCAATTGCATTAAAGGGAGCAGTAGGAATGGCACCTCTGAGTCCGTGTATCTCTTTCTTAGTGGCCATACACAACAAAGAACTGGCGACGAGGTTTGACGGACCTGCGTGGCTATACTTCCGAGGGGAGGACACACACGTCGTGGTGCAAAAAGAAAAAGAAGAAAAAGGTTTTATTTATTTTTTAAAAAAAGGGGGGGGCGACATGGCGAACTCACTGACGGGTGCCTTCGGGGAGTTTGATGAGATGGCCGAACAGTGGACCTCCTACACAGAGAGGTTTGAATTTTTTGTGTTGGCTAATGGTGTTACTGAAGAAAAGAGAGTAGCAACTTTTCTTAGTGTGATAGGTGCTAAAACCTACGGGCTGCTCAGAAGCTTCCTTCAACTGGTAAACCCTGGCAGTAAAAGTTATGGTGAAATAGTGAAGACGCTGGTAAAACATTTTGCCCCTAAACCACTAGTTATCGCCGAATGTTTCAGATTTCACAAACGCAATCAAGAAGACGGAGAATCCATTGAGCAATATGTAGCTGTGTTAAAACAGTTAACTGAACACTGTGAGTTCGATGCAGCTTTGAATGACACGATCCGGGATAGATTGGTGTGTGGCTTGCGTAGTGAAGCAATACAAAAGCTCTTACTTAGCGAAGCGAATTTGACACTCCAAAAAGCAATAGAAATTTCCGTGTCAATGTAATTAGCGGCGAAAGAGGCTCAGCAACTAGGAGCTGCCGCCCGTGTCCATCGGGTGGATGCTGTATCTGGGAAAGAGAAGCAGAGCTGTTTTCGTTGTGGCAGGTTTGGACACTGTCCATTGGAGTGCTGGTGTAAAGACCTAACCTGCAGGAAATGTGGGGAAAAAGGGGCATATTGAAAGAGTTTGTAAAAGTTATAGAGAACACACAGTTACAAGCTCAGAAAAATTAAAATCTGGGAAGCCGTGGAAGCTAAAGAAAAACAATATTCATGCAGTAAATGAGAGCACACTGCTAAGCAGTGGGACAGAGTCTGATGAAGAATTTCCAGTTAAAGTGCTCAGAGTAGAAGGCAAATCTCCAGCTTACTATGTCACGCCACTCCTAGAAGGACGACCAATCAGAATGGATGTGGATACAGGAGCTGCAGTTTCATTAATCTCACAGACTGTATTCCAAGAGCATCTAAAGCACCTCCCAGTAGCACCGGTCGATGTTAAATTGAAAACTTATACTGGTGAAACAGTGCCCATGCTGGGAAAATTGACTGTTCATGTTGAGCTAAATGGACAGAAAGCAACACTACCTGCCTATGTGACTGAAGGCAGTTTTCCATCCCTGTGGGGTAGACCATGGTTGGAAAAGTTTCGGCTGGACTGGACAAGGGTGCATGCCATTTCTGTGGGAGAGCAATGGTTGGCTGGTGTTATAGAGAAGCATGCTGATGTTTTTAAGGATGAGTTGGGCAGCATGAAGGAGATCACAGTGAAGCTTTCAGTGAAATCCGACAGCCAACCAAAGTTTCTGAAAGCGAGAAATGTTCCTTATGCATTAAGGCCCAAAGTTGAAGCTGAAATTGAGCGCTTGGTTGGCATGGGAGTACTCAGCCCAGTGTCTTGCAGCGACTGGGCAACCCCAGTGGTGCCTGTCATTAAGCGTGATGGTTTGGTGCGGCTGTGTGGCGACTTCAAGGTCACTATTAACCCCGCTCTCATTGCTGAGCAATACCCACTTCCAGTAATTGAAGATCTCTTCGCTTGGTTATCTGGAGGAAAGAAATTCAGTAAAATTGACTTGAGCCAGGCATATTTGCAAATGCACTATTATTGTCACACATAATGCTCTCCGGTGAGGACAGGCCTGTGGCATTCGCCTCAAAAACTTTGAGCTGTGTGGAAGCCAAATACCCCCAAATAGAAAAAGATGCTGTAAGGCTGGAGGCCTTGCAGGCCCCGTCGGTCTGAGCTCTGGCAAGCCTGTAATGCTCCACTCAGTGTCCTGAAGCAAAGGTCCACCGGCTCCGACAAGACTGGACCCAAATCACCTGATCACCACATCAAAAGGGACACCTCACCCCCACTGGGCGGCCAGAACCCCGCAGTCAAATTCCAGTGATAAGGCCTGGCTGCGTCAAGACACAGATGCATCCTACATTCACTAACTCACACTTACACAGGAGGTATGCATTAGGGACACATACACATACACCCATGTATGGTCACAGTACGATGGGCATAATACTCTCAACCTTAAAACGGCACGTTTTCACATAAGAGAAATATAGAAAATAAGACTAAACCCACCAAAGTGGAGGATCTTATCACCTGGTAGAACAAAGGAATTGTCACATTCCTCCTAAAGCAATTTGATTGGCTGAGGACCTGAGAATTGATAAGATCAACAGTTCTCCAGGACACACACACAAGATCAGAGCAGGCCCTAAAATAATCAATCACAACCTTTGATACAGTCTGTCACTTGGTTTGGAATACTTAAGGAAGAGCTCCAGAGTAGCACGGAGAGTCACTCTGTAATCAGAGCTCCCATATAGTGCTGTATGAATCTTCATCTGCAATCAGATATTTTCTGCAGTTACTATGTGTCCACTCAGCTGAGATATGGAATTGCTATATACTGTTAATTGGATTATATAGTTTAGGAATTGTGGCCACATGTTAAAATTATTGGAATGCTATATTTGGTTAAATTGGTGTAATGTAGATTTTGTGAATAACCTGTGTTTGATTACTTCTTGGCTGTCTGACTTTGCTGAACCTCTGCATGTTCCTCAGGGACTGGGGTAATTCTAACACTCTCTTGCAGCCTCTGACTCGACCCCGTTTCTCCGAGACCCGATGCGGCTGCCCAAGTTGAGTTACGGTGAATGCCGGCTCAGCCTCTGAGGTGCGCACAAGCTGGGTTACGGCAGGTCCGGCCCAGCCTCTGAGGCGCGCACAAGCTGAGTTACGGCACCAAGTCCGGCTCAGCCTCTGAGGTGCGCACACGCTGGGTTACGGTAATAGACCGGCCCAGCCTCTGAGGTATGCACACGCTGAGTTATGGCACCAAATCCGGCCCAGCCTCTGAGGCGTGCACACGCTGAGTTACGGCAGACATCGGCTTAACCTCTGTGGCCCTCACTAGCTCAGATTCGGCAATGGTCAGCTGAGCCTCTGGGGTGTTAAGGGCCGCCGGGTCATGACGGGTATCTAGGCTGGCACTGTATTACATTGTAGTGGTTGTCCAACTTCTAAACCTACATAGCAGATCCACGGATCGCCTTATCGGCCGAGGCGAATCCGATGCGCCCCATCGTCCGGGATTAGTGAGAGGTCAGCAATAGAAGGCACAGCCCAGAAGTAATCTAAATAACAGAAATGTCATGACTAAAATTGCCAATAAAGATCTTTAATTAAATTGGAGTCAGATATAATTCGGTCTTTACCTACAACGGGTAAGTAACTTTACAGAAGCGCTCGGAAGGATCCACACGCATTTCAAGCCTTCGGCTGTCCAATTGGATTCCGCCATTGGGCCAGTGGACGGTTCCCCTACAATGCCCTGAATATAGTATTTGTAATTAAGAAATTTCACCAGTATCTATTTGGACGGAGGTTTGTTTTGTTAACTGACCACAGACCTTTAACATCCATCTTTGGCCCCCACACAGGTATACAGTACCATCACTAGCTGCAAGTAGACTGCAACGCTGGGCACTCATCTTGAGCTATGACATCAAATATCGACGATCTGAGGCACATGCCAATGCTGACGGGTTGTCTCGACTTCCACTGTCTGGACATTCATCTAGAGCTGTCAGTCAGCAGGATATATTTTACTTCAGGATGGTGGAAGATGCTCCTGTTACTGCCCACCAGCTCAAGAGAGAAACTCGACTTGACCAAATTCTGTCACAGGTGCTTGACAGGATGATGCGGGGAGATGTCCATTGCACCACGGATGTTGTATCTGATCTGCGACCATACCTAGTGAGGGGGAAGGAGTTGACGGTAGTAGCAGGATGTTTGCTCTGGGGAATGCGTGTCATCATTCCACAAAGGCTGAGGAAGTTGGTCCTTGACGAGCTACACTCAGGACACAGTGGCTCCTTATTACTGCAGCAGCTCAGTGGGTAACACCAGCTGGGTGGGAGTCCAGTCTTCATGGACTCACTGGGTTTGCACTGCATTCCTCTCACAGTCCAAAAGACATGCAGGTAGGTGAACTGGTACCTCTGAATTACCCTGTGTGTGTGTGTGTGTTTATGTGGCTCAGGTATACCTTACCTTGTGGGGACCAAATGCCCCCACAATCGTGATAAATGCCAGTTTTTTTTTTTTTTTTACTTTTGGGGAAACTGTATTTTATAAAAAGCCATGACTTAAGGTTGTCATAGCGTTAGCATTTTTCCCATTGAAATGAATGAGCGGTCCCCATAAGGATGTTTACCCTACATGTGCATGCGTGTGGGTGTATGTGGTTCCCTGGCATTGCTTTCTGGTAATTCATTTTTGTCCTCTGCAGAGGACATTATGTTCTGCTCATACCCCTCACATTATACACGCCACTCTATTAAGACCTGCTGGTCCTTACAGAGGCCAGTGAGAGCCCTAAGATGACAGGACATATGTGAGGGTGCTAACTTCTGCTTCCTGTCAAATCAAAATCAGAATTCAAATTAAAAATGTTTTTCCCTTGAGCTCTTTCATCCTTCACACTCCCATTTCTCAGAGCACTAGGTATGGGACGATGGTGCCACCTGGTGGCTGGTAGGATGCCTCGCAGTTGTGGAAGGAGATGTCATCCAGAGTAATGCTCAGAGACGTAATGTTGAACGTCAACACGAGGGAGCTGTTGAAGACAATCTGCAAGGGGGGGGGGGGGCAGCCAGCAGTCAGGAGGAGGATCTTTAATATGTATGTAATGGGGGGAGGGCGTGAGACTGAACTATGATAATTGTGGCACACTGACGTCGCCAATGAATTCCCTGTATTTGACATAATTAACATGCACATGCAAACCTAGCCAGGCAGAGAGGTTGGCTTTTTTCTATTAAACTCTGGCCAATGAGATGAAGGGGCGGGTCCTCACTGGCTCACTTTGTATGGCTGAGGCATGGAGCGCACATTGAGGATCTCTGGAACCCATTGAGCGCTCCGTCCCCGATTTGGCACCAGCCTCCAACAGGAAGACATACAGGCCAGCCCTTCCACCAGGGGTCACCATAAGGGAAACCTACGGCGGTCATGCCCCACCTACCTGATCGGTGGTTAGAAGTTCCATTTTTTGGATGTTGCTGACACCCATCTGTCAACCCCAAGGCATGTTACACTGTTACCGTCACTGTGGAGTTTGTCTGCACATGTTAACTAACATAAGAACATAAGAACATAAGAACTATACAAACGAGAGGAGGCCATTCGGCCCATCGAGCTCGCTTGGGGAGAACTTAACTAATAGCTCAGAGTTGTTAAAATCTTATCTAGCTCTGATTTAAAGGAACCCAAGGATTCAGCTTGCACTACGTTATCAGGAAGACTATTCCATACTCTGACTACACGCTGTGTAAAGAAGTGCTTCCTTAAATCCAGTTTGAAATGTTCTCCCGCTAATTTCCACCTATGGCCACGAGTTCTTGTATTTGAACTAATGCTGAAGTAACTATTCGGTTGAACAGCATCCAAACCTGTTAGAATCTTATAGACCTGGATCATGTCCCCCCTCAGTCTCCTTTGCTTGAGGCTGAACAGATTTAGCTCAAATAACCTTTCCTCGTATGACATTCCTCTAATACCAGGAATCATTCTTGTGGCCCTACGCTGCACCTTTTCTAAGGCCGCTATGTCCTTTTTAAGATATGGTGACCAAACCTGTACACAATATTCTAGGTGAGGTCTCACCAAGGAATTGTATAATCTTAGCATTACCTCCCTTGACTTAAACTCCACACACCTGGAGATGTACCCCAACATCCTATTGGCCTTTTTTACATCATCTGCAGTAGGGGCTAGACGGGGGAAGCCTTGGACTCAGCAGACGGGCATTGCCCCGGATTTGCTTTGGGCAATGTTGCATTTTCCTTGGACAGCACTCATGTAGGAGCCTGAGGAGAGAGCATTTGTACTATTCTCTACATTTTAGAATAATTATAAAGACATCAAATCTTTGAAATAGCATACATTATATGTATTATATATATTATATACTGACCAAAAAAAGTATTACACTTTTTTCCAGCTGTCCTGATGGAGGTCCCACATATATGCTGAACACTCATTGGCCGCTTTTCCTTCACTCTCTGGTTAAATTCAAAAACCTTTTCTATTTTCTTTAGGTCAGGTGGCCAAGTCCTGTGATACGACACTGTTACTCTCCTTTGTAGGCAGCTTTGTGTGCCAGAGTTCTCACAAACACTAAAAAATTTGATCACATCACACCAGTCTTATCCTCCCTTCATTTTTTACCAGATAAGCCTCGGATTGACTATAAAATACTGCTATTAACCTATAAAGCACTGTATGGCCTTGCACCAGAATACCTTAGTGATCTGCTGACCACATACAACCCCCCGCGCTTGCTTCGTTCTCAAGGTGCGGGATATCTGTTAGTACCTAGGGTAGAAAGAGCTACGGCAGGCTGCAGAGCTTTCTCCTATAGAGCTCCTCAGCTGTGTCTTCCACCGGATGTGGGGGTTTCAGGCTCACTCTCAATATTCAAGTCTAGACCAAAAACACACCTGTTTAGTTTAGCTTATAGGGACACTAGTTCTAGCTCTAGCTAGCTTCTCACTCCCAGTTATACCTATAGTGTGAGGTGTAGAGCTGGGTGGGGATCAGTGCCATAGCTTTGGATAAACTGAATTGACAGTGCTGTCGCTCTAGCTTTATAATCACTTGTGGGATTGGAGTGCTGACATTTCAGGGACTCCCCATGCCTGCATTCCCACCTGCCTCTCCCTCCTACTTATGCTGCCATAGCCATATCTGCTGGAGCATTGCATTTCATATTGCACTCATCTACCTTTTAGCACTGCCTATAGTCTCCCTTACTTTGACTAATTGCATTTTTCTTCCCCTACTTCTCCTGGGGGGAGCTGCCGGGAGACCTCAATCAATCAAGATGTCTAGCCTCTAGCAATGACATCCGTGCATCCAGCTCACCGTTCTGCCTGTGTCATCCTCCTTGTATGACCCGCTCTCTACCTTCTGGTTGCCTGGCGATTGGAGGGAGCGTTGGCACCGGCTTGCCATCTCCCCCCTGCTCCCCGTTTGTGTCTCAGATTTAACTGTATTTGACTCTCCCTGCCGGCCCCTGGAGGATGGGCCCTCCCAAGGTTTCTTCCTTCTAGGGAGTATTTCCTTGCCACTGTCGCCCATGGCTTACTCACTGGGGGCTTTGGGTGGGGATGCTGTCAAGCGCTTTGAGACGATGTAATGTTGTGATAATGTGCTATACAAAAATAAATTTGTTTGTGTGTCCAAACTTTTGACTGGAACTGTACATTCTCCCTGCAGCAAAGTCAGATGGGCAGGTACCTGTGCCTGTGGTATGGTCGGGGTCTGTGGGCACAGTCGCTCTCTGTCTCTGCCACCTGATGTCCCTCTTACTCACATCCATCCACACTGATTGTTCTCAAAGGTACAAGGTCCTGGGAGAGACATTTAATATGTTGAAGACGTAATTTATACATTATTACTGAAGTGTACAACTTGGCCACCTAGTTGAAAGCAGTCAAGGAATCGTTTTTAGGGTTTAATATATTTGCACTAAGATTCAATGTCTGTCTCACTGCAGCTCTGCTCATCTTCCCCTAGAGGGCAGTCTTTGGTGTAATCACACTGAGAACTGGTAGGGATACAGGTCACATCCTCTGACAGCCAGCAGAACTCATCTGCCTGGGGTGCAGACGGGATGGGAACAACAGACACACAAGCAAGATTCAAAGAAGTCATCTGATGCACTGTGGTGATTGACTGAGTGCCAGAAGCAGGGCTGTTTGCAAGCACTTGGCATTGGGCTTGACCTTTGATCCAGCTAGTTCTGGTGGGCTGACCTTACAGGGCGTGGCGGAGGGGGATGTAGAGGGCGGGGCTGTGGGGGTAGCTGGTTGGGGGTAGTGCACTGTTCCTGGAATCATGGGCACACTGGAGAGAGAAAGAGACGTCGTCCATTGCCACATCAGCTCCAGTGCATGCTGGTCTCTCGTAACGCAGCACGACCTGCCAGCACACAGCACAGGACTGGCCTCAGTATGCTGACCCAGTATGCGCTGGTACTGTGAGCTGCTACTCTGCCAATCAGGTCTGCTTAAGAACAGCACAATGCTCTTTCTGCCTTAAAACAAGGATTCATGAGTAGCAATAAACAAAAATGAAAAATGTCTACAAAAATTAAGTATACATCATTCCAAGTTAAAAACCTCATATTTATCATTTTTCTTTTTCTAAATAATTCTTTAATTCTATATGATCAGGGCTCAGATACCAAACAGGACTATTCCTGATTTCTGAGACTAAAATTGCTGCAAATTCTTTTCAATCAGCAGGTCACGATGCATTCTGATGCTGATGAAATTCATCACACTCTCCATGCTAGTCACTGACCTGCTATGCTCTAGCAGAGAAGGGGCAAGAAAGACCACCTGCAGGACTGTGTCCTCTCACCTTGGCGTGCACAGCGGCGGAGAAGGTGACCTCCACTCACTCCCAGAAGAAGGCCCGTGACCCCTCTCTGACCCACAGCACCTGGTCGCTGCTTGCACTGAGGATGCTTCTCAGCCTCACTGTCAGCTCTCCGGAGCCCTGCCCAGTGTTCTGGCTGTAGTCGGAAAAACACACCTGTAGGGGGCAGCAGAGATCACCTCCTTAGAACTTGGTTCGAACCACCACATCCCGATAAGGAACGGGGCGCATGTGGCTTTTCTCTGAGCAAACAGACAGGCTAGGTGGGTAGAGGAGGATGTAGAGGGAGGAACTGCTGATGTACAGTGCAGTTTACGCTGGGCAGTAAGGTGGAAGAAACCATTTCTGACACGTCACTCCGTCCAGGAATCGCATAGTGGCCTCTAAAGAGAGAGCGGTTTGCGATTCCTTACACCTGCAGGAAAAAGTTACATTTCTGACAGTAAGGCTACGTTCACACTGCAGGACAAATGTGGCAAAAATCTGATTTTTTGCTCGTATGTCACTCAGATCACATTTTTACATGACAATGTGAACAGCACAAGTCACATGGAATCAGATTTTTTCAATTCCGATTTGGGCCACTTCAGTATGTGGTCATAAATTGGATACAGGTCTGATTTCTTGCAATGCGACCTCAGTCTGAACAGCGAAATTGGAATTCATGCGACTTTTACGTCACTCTCGATTGACGTTCGTCACAATTCTGCGCAGGTGGAAGTCACCATATTTGTCCGTCAGAGTGCCAAACATGGAGAAGAGCACAGAAGTTGGCCAGTGAGGGGCTGGATTTTATTTTGAGCAGACACACCGGTACCACCATGCTGGAGATTGACTTCCTGCATCAATAAAGTGACGTCGTTGTTTTTGCGCATGTGCGTCATTGCGTCTTTGTTGTTTTGTGTGCATGCGGGCCAGTTTAGTTTAGTGAACCGTTCACATTGAAATCTGATATTGCCCACATTAAAAAGAGTAATGTGGACAGGCAAACAAAAAATCTGATCTGAGCAGGAAATCGGAATTGAGCATTAAGGCCGGCAGTGTGAACGTAGCCTAAGTGTTGGCAGGCAGCACTGGACTTATCTAAACCAGACTTTGTTAAATCAGGGCTTACAGTACATTTATCAGACACTCTTATCCAGAGCGACTTCCATTTCTGGACAGAAAGACAGTCCCCCAGGGGCAAATTGGGGTTAAGGGTCTTATTCAGGGACCCAATGATGGTGGTACCAGAGGTGGGACTCAAACCAATAATCCCTTGGTCCAGAGGCAAGCATTCTAACCACTAGACCACCAACACCTCAATACACATAAAGAGTACGAGTACAGAGTCCAAGGTTGAGCTTACAGAAGCATCAATGCAAAAAGGTGACATATGTGTTCTTCAGTACGTACTACTAGTAAATTTTACCTTATTTGTTTTTTGGCCTGAATGATAAAATATGGTAAAGCGAAAATGTTAGGTTTGACTTACACAAGGGTTTTTAGAACAGATTACTTATGTTATGCAAAAAATGCCTGTATTTCAATAATATAGATGGAGGAACCATATAAAAATGTGTGTAAGCATCAATACGCGCTTCTGATCTCAGCAGTTTTATTGAAGGAACAGTCCTCCAACAGCTCTTACCTGCTGCCGAGTTTCAGGTGTGGTGCACGGGGGGGTGGGGGCGGAGGTGAGGGGGGGTCCAGCTGGGCGGGGCTCTCTGCCTCACCCACTCGGCCCCGGGGGCCCCCATGCTGCTGGGCCCCCAGGTAGACAGGCCGTGCTCGAAGCCGCACCTCTCCAGGTAACCCTGTAGCTCTGCGTGGAGGTCGCGCCGTTAGAGGAGGGGTTCACTGAGCCGGTCTCTATGAAGGTGCTGCCTAATTCTGCCATTACTTCAGGAAGTATCAGCATTTTGCATTGAGGAAGGCCCCTCTCCACACACACACACACACAGTAATATGTCACTAAATAATAGTAAATATATCTTTGTGGGCACTCTCCATTCTTTTCTATGGGGAAAGCTCTAATCCCAACATGAAGACCTTAACCCCTACCCAGCCCTAACCTTAACCATAAGTAACGAAGCAAAATATAAGACTTTTGGAATTTCTATAAAATTGAATTTCCCTTGTGGGGACTGAACAAATTGTCCATACAATGTCAAAGTAACAGTTTTTTAATCAGAAATGTCCCCACATTGTAATGTATACCTGGACCCCCCTCCCCCCCCCCCCCCACACACACACACACATACACACTATCGGTTGTCTGGCCTCACCGCAGTCTGTCTCGTCGCTCCGGTCCCCGCAGTCATCGGTGAAGTCACACACCCTTCAGGGCCTGACACACACGGCACTGGAGCATCGGAAATTATCCGAGGGACATCAGGCCTGGGGCTCAGGGGCGGAGAGAAGAGGACTGTGACACAGCAACTCACTTCCTGCCTCTGTCCTGCCCTGGGGCTCAGGGGCGGAGAGAAGAGGACTGTGACACAGCAACTCACTTCCTGCCTCTGTCCTGCCCTTGGGCTCAGGGGCGGAGAGAAGAGGACTGTGACACAGCAACTCACTTCCTGCCTCTGTCCTGCCCTGGGGCTCCGGGGCGGAGAAAAGAGGACTGTGGCACAGCAACTCACTTCTTGCCTATGTCTTGCCCTGGGGCTCTGTGGCGGAGAAAAGAGGACTGTGACACAGCAACTCACTTCCTGCATCTGTCCTGCCCTGGCATCCAGGACATTTTTGCCAATAACAATTTAGTTGCAGCCAACCAGTATCCAGAGCTGCGAGCAATGCAGAAGGGAGATGTCGTCTATGGCGGTGTCTCCCAGCATGCTGTAGGTACGAGTCACCTCAAAGAGCAGCCAGAACACCACCTGGATGCGACCCACATGTACGGAGGCTCATCTCCACTCCCGGTCCTGGTCCCCCAAGAGGCTCCACAGCTGCGTGAACCCCAAGATCTCATGAAGGCGCACTCCCAGCTGGCCGATGCCTGGACACCCACACTGGACTGAATGATTCCCGCGCAGACAGAAGCAAATGCTCACAGACAGAACCAAAGGCACACCTACCTTTCCCATTCATGTGATAGTAGAACTACAGTTGGCACTGTGAGCTCACCTCTTTCATAGCCGGGCTCCACAGTGCCGCAAAGTTGTTAATGTCTCCCTGGCTCGCATCCACCTCCATGTACCACCCTGAGATGGTCACAGGTGTTTATTTAAATGTACTGTAGAGGGCAGTCTAACCTGAATTAATGTCTACAGTGTACGTCACTCACTTGTACAAAAGGCTTCGATAAATAAATAAATATAAATGTAAATGTACTGATATAGCCTCATATAGCTAAGTGTGTAGTGCTTACTGTAGAGGGCAGTCTCACCCAGCTCAGTGTGTGTAGTGCTTACTGTAGAGGGCAGTCTCACCCAGCTCAGTGTGTGTAGTGCTTACTGTAGAGGGCAGTCTCACCCAGCTCAGTGTGTGTAGTGCTTACTGTGGACGGCAGTCTCACCCAGATCAATGTGTGTCGTACTTACTGTAGAAGGCAGTCTCACCAAGATCAGTGTGTGTAGTGCTTACTGTGGACGGCAGTCTCACCCAGCTCAGTGTGTGTCGTACTTACTGTAGAAGGCAGTCTCACCAAGATCAGTGTGTGTAGTGCTTACTGTAGGGGGCAGTCTCACCCAGCTCAGTGTGTGTAGCGCTTACTGTAGAGGGCAGTCTCACCCAGCTCAGTGTGTGTAGTGCTTACTGTAGAGGGCAGTCTCACCCAGATCAGAGTGTGTAGTGCTTACTGTAGGGGGCAGTCTCACCCAGCTCAGTGTGTGTAGCGCTTACTGTAGAGGGCAGTCTCACCCAGCTCAGTGTGTGTAGTGCTTACAGTAGAGGGCAGTCTCACCCAGCTCAGTGTGTGTAGTGCTTACTGTGGACGGCAGTCTCACCCAAATCAGTGTGTGTAGCGCTTACTGTAGGGGGCAGTCTCACCCAGCTCAGTGTGTGTAGCGCTTACTGTAGAGGGCAGTCTCACCCAGCTCAGTGTGTGTAGTGCTTACTGTAGAGGGCAGTCTCACCCAGCTCAGTGTGTGTAGTGCTTACTGTAGAAGGCAGTCTCACCCAGCTCAGTGTGTGTCGTACTTACTGTAGAGGGCAGTCTCACCCAGATCAGTGTGTGTAGTGCTTACTGTAGGGGGCAGTCTCACCCAGCTCAGTGTGCGTAGTACTTACTGTAGGGGGCAGTCTCACCCAGCTCAGTGTGCGTAGTACTTACTGTAGGGGGCAGTCTCACCCAGCTCAGTGTGTGTAGTGCTTACTGTAGAGGGCAGTCTCATCCAGTTCAGTTCGTGTAGTGCTTACTGTAGGGGACAGTCTCACCCTGATCAATGTGTGTAGTGCTTACTGTAGAGGGCAGTCTCACCCAGCTCAGTGTGCGTAGTACTTACTGTAGGGGGCAGTCTCACCCAGCTCAGTGTGTGTAGTGCTTACTGTAGAGGGCAGTTTCACCAAGATCAGTGTGTGTAGTGCTTACTGTAGAGGGCAGTCTCACCCAGCTTAGTGTGTGTCGTACTTACTGTAGAAGGCAGTCTCACCCAGCTCAGTGTGCGTAGTACTTACTGTAGGGGGCAGTCTCACCAAGATCAGTGTGTGTAGTGCTTACTGTTGGGGACAGTCTCACCCAGCTCAGTGTGTGTAGTGCTTACTGTAGAGGGCAGTCTCACCTAGATCAATGTGTGTAGTACTTACTGTAGGGGGCAGTCTCACCCAGCTCAGTGTGTGTAGTGCTTACTGTAGGGGGCAGTCTCACCCAGCTCAGTGTGTGTAGTGCTTACTGTAGGGGGCAGTCTCACCCAGCTTAGTGTGTTTAGTGCTTACTGTAGGGAAAGTCTCACCATGATCAGTGTGTGTAGTGCTTACTGTAGAGGGCAGTCTCACCCAGCTCAGTGTGTGTAGTGCTTACTGTAGGGGGCAGTCTCACCCAGCTTAGTGTGTTTAGTGCTTACTGTAGGGAAAGTCTCACCATGATCAGTGTATGTAGTGCTTACTGTAGGGGACAGTCTCACCCTGATCAGTAGAGGTGTAACGATACGCGCATTCCTATTGAACCGCTTGGTACGAGCCCACCAAACATGAGACGTCCATCAGACGTGCAGATCATGTCTAGATGGGGTCGGTCGGTCCAGAACCATATCTGGATGTCTACACAACGTGCAAATCAGGTGCAGTATCTGCACGTCTAACTCTGACCCCTCTTGGACGTAGATATGTTGTTCAAGCTGAACGTCCAGGTAGGCGACTTTTGGACATTTGTAGACAGATCGTCAATTCCATGTAAACATTGTCAGCGTCTATTCTGGTGCCTATTGTAGCTCATGCTATTGTAATTTTAATGTTTTAAAATGTCCAAGAATAAACTGCTACACGTAAGCAAATCCCATAATCACAATTTGCCGATGCACGTCCGGTGTGTGGTTTGGCCAAGTTCTGTTGCCGTAGCGCTAAAAAAAAAAAAAAAAAGCCGACACTGTCGCACATGCGCTCTTGTGAGTGCGGGAACGACTTCCATTTTGCAGTAAAGCGGTTGTGAGAAACTGCACGTCGTTGTGGACAAGTTTAAAGTTTAAGGTAAGTAGTATTTAGCATTGTTTAGTTGTGTACATTGTTTAATAATCGCATTGCTGACTTTTTTGCAAACCAATATGTCCACATAATTAATCTGAAGGTAAGACACATCTGTACATATGGAACTCCAAAGTGTATTATGTATTATGAAATATATGAGAATGATATTGTGAAATACAGCTCATTATTGTGAAATATATTGCATTCTGTTATATAAATTTACTTATTGTGAAATATGATTTCATATATTTTTAGCGCTCTTGTGAGTGCAGAACGACTTCCATTTTGCAGTAAAGCGGGAAAAGTAAAGTATTTCATCATTCAGCGTCATGAAATGATGAAATAAGGCATCATGAAATGATGAAAAACGGCATTATGAAATAAATACTGACTTTGAAAAAAAATATATACATATTTCACAATAACCCAGCAAACATTGGTCCGACGGCGACGTTGTGTCCCCGGCCAAAAACAGTCGAGGTAAGACGGCATAAATCGGTAAAAATATGTGACACAGAACATTGCCTAAAAATGCATTCAGATACATTTGTACATGTCTACAGTTGTCTGGGGTTGCATGTATAGCTGTCACTTTGAGTTTTAGCTAAGTGCATTTTAATAGTGAGTGCATGTGTGAGCGAAGGTCCACTATGTGACGTCCTTTACACGTGCATTTACAGTCCATCATGATCCTTTATTAAATCCACTGTGAAATTGAGCACGAAACATGCAAATGCGATTGTGCTTACACCTTGGTTAATACTGCAATAAAAAGTAAGTGCCCGGAGTAGTTTTTAAGAGGTTGTGAAAAGACAGCCACTGACGTCCTTTACACGTCTATTCAAGCAAGACTCATTGTGGGGGGAAAAGGATATATTTTTTAAATGAAATGCACAATAATGTTTATTTACATATTGTTTTATGACAAATTATTCACAAAGTGCTCTGTGATTGTGAAGCCACTGCATTTGGCATTATGCGGCCCGTGTTTTTGAATATAAAAAAAATATTTTATTTTTATGAAATTTATGCATTTACATATGAACAGGTATATATCTGGTTACCATTTAAAGTCCGAATCGGTTGTGGATTGTCAAATAAAAAAAAAGTTTACTCGCTTTACTCTGCGTGCGTTTTATTTCTCCATGTGGATACATAAAGTTTTTTAATTTGAATTTGGAAACAGTGCCGCCACTAGTTGGCAGTCTCGCGATATACCGCGATATTCCAGATTATCTTGAGAGAGAGAAAGAGAGAGGAAAAGTTAACGCATTTTCACGAGTCTTATTTACTGACAAGAAGAGAGGAGAGTGAAAGTTAATATATCTATATAAAAAAACTACTGTTGGGTAAGTCCATTTTGTATTGTTTTATAAATTTTACGTTTGACATGAAGGAACTAAAATGTAGTTTGAGTTTGGCTAAAATTAACTAGCAGGCTAAAAGTTAGTAGTGTTAACGTTAGGCTGCTCCTAAAAACACAGCATGAGTTCGCAGGTATAAAGCCCCATGCGGTCTCAAGGACACCTGGCCTAATTGTTTTCTAATTATCCCTGCCCTACCCACTGCTGGTTACCTGGATCAGGTGTGTTCAGTCAATCAGAAGCTGGAAGATATCATTTCAGATAAGATAAGATTGGAGTGGGGGAGGGCAAATCAGTTGCGTTTGGTAGGGTAAGAAGTGCTATTGTAACTGCTTAAATTGACTTTAAAGCGAGATGTTTAGTGAAAGATCTTTTAAATAAAGTAAAAAAAATTAATTTGTTAAAACCCAAGCAAATGGTAAATATTGTAGTAGCTATGAAATGCAGTCGATAATAGCATACCAGTATGTTTTAATGATCCAGTAAGTTTTACTGTTCAATGTAGCCTTTTGAGATTTTTCAAAAAGTAAATTACCTGAAAGAGACTGTGAAATGTTGAGCAAAATGTAGGAAGAGCTCAAGAATAACATGGGCTGGTGTCTGTAAATGAATTTTAACATGGATGTTTTCAGTAACTACTTTAAAATAATTTTGTAATTTTAGATTTGCTAAACATGTCCTCTGAGTACCAGAGGAAGTGGAGACGACGAAGGGCAAAGGTTGATTCCTTAGTGGAATATGATAGCAGCTCTGATTCTGAGGGGTCAGTGGAGCCAGCCTTGGCGGGAGAGGGCAGTCCCCTCACGGAGGGATCAACACACGACAAAATACATCCTGTGGTGGCCTGTAGTTCTTCTGTTAGCACAGCAGTGGTGTCAATTAGACATGAAGAAGAATACAATTATGATACTGATTCTACTGAAACTGAGTCTGGCAACATACACGGCAAGTTGACGTCAAAGACGTCCGTTCAACTTTCATTTCGGAACTATTTTTCAACCATGACGGGACGTGTCGGAGGGACGTCATTTCAACGGTCATCAAACGTCCAAATGTTTGCTGGGATATTCAATGAAAGGAGCCAGAAATAGTGACATGAGTTCGGGTTTTTCTTATTTATAAATCCAACTGAATGTTGCAACTACACCATTTAGTCATCTTCATGTAGCCAAGACTTTGGTGATCAGATATCTGTGACCAAAACAAACTGCCAGCATTGCTTACTATGTACTTTTATAATGTGTCTGCAATTGTTCCAAACTGCATTTTGCAATGTCTATACTTTGATGTCAAATTACAAACTTAACATAAATCTGACATATTTACAAAGTACACTAAGATAAAGATGAGTTTAATGCCAAAACAAATATATAAGAAATAATTTATTTGCCATGAATTAAGTTTATGATATTGAATGAAATGTGTGACCATGCCCCAGTCAGTGAAAGTGTGTTCCCTACCCCTAGACTCCAGAGGGTTAACCACCCTGCCTACCTCAGCCCCAGTGATGGGCAAGTCCCCCCCAGCACCCTCGGGCTCTGTGCCCTCAGATGTCTCAAAGGCAGTCCCTATACTGTAGATGTATCTGAGGCAGGGTAGATGTATCTTAGGCCTACCAGGTCTGACCGGCTTCCTCCCCCGTCACCTCAGCCAACTCACCACCAGGTGGTGATCAGTTGACAGCTCTGCCCCTCTCTTTACCCGAGTGTCCAAGGTGGAAGGCTGCAGATCAGATGATACGATTATGAAATCGATCATTGACCTGTAGCTCCGGGCATGTTCATACCATGTACACGTATGGACACCCTTTTGCTCGAACATGGTGTTTGTTATGGACAAACCATGCATTGCACAGAAGTCCAATAACAGAACACCACTCAGGTTCAGATCAGTGAGGCCGTTCCTCCCAATCACCCCCCTCCAGGTCACACTGTCATTGCCCACGAGAGCGTTGAAGTCCCCCAGCAAAACGATGGAATCCCCTCGTGGCACGCTAACCAGCACACCACTAAGGGAGTCCAATAAGGCCAGGTACTCTGAACCGTCATTTGGCGCATAAGTGCAGATGACAGTCAGAGACCTATCCCCGACCTGAAGGAGCAGGGAGACAGCCCTTTCGTTCACTGGGGTAAACTCTGTTGTTAATGCACCGAGCTGTGGGGCTACCAGTAGCCCCACCCCAGCCTGGTGTCGCTCACCTGCCGCAACTCCAGAAGAAAAGAGTGTCTAGCCCCTCTCCAGGAGATTGGTTCCAGAACCCAAGCTATGCGTTGAGGTGAGCCCAACTACATCTAGTCGATATCTCTCAACCTCACGCACAAGCTCAGGCTCCTTCCCCACCAGAGAGGTGACATTCCATGTCCCGAAAGCCAGTTTTGTCAGCCGGGGATCGGACTGCCAGGGCCTCCCTTGGCCGCCACCCAATCCACAATGTATCAAACCCCTGACATTTCTCTTGCGGGTGGTGGGCCAACCTGGGGACAGTCCTGCGTGCCTTTTTCGGGCTGTGCCCGAGGAGGGGCATCAAAGCTGCCAAGACGGCACAGAAACTGAAAATGTAGGACCACTTCACAGACAGTAACCAGGGCGGGTGTGGCAGGGAATACAGCAGATCACATACTTCAAGGGCAGCAAGACCGCTACTGTTAATGCAGACGCCCTACTGGCAGGGGAGCTAAACAGCTTCTTTGCTTGCTTTGAGACACACAGGTCAGACACAGTCACACTGCCCCCCCCAGCCTCCAGCACTCACACACTGACTCTGCAGGAACACCAAGTGAGATGTGCACTCAGGCAAGTCAACCCAAGGAAAGCTAAGCTAAGCTAAGCTAAGATAAGATAAGATAAGATAAGATAAGATAAAAGATAAGATAAGATAAGATAAGATAATCCTTTATTAGTCCCACAAGCGGGAAATTGCATCATCACGGCAGAAAGTGGACAGTACAAGATAAGAGCAGCAAAAATGAAAAACAATATAATAAAAACTATACCAACAGTACAGTATAAAACATACACTATACAAACAATCTGGAAACATAAACATGGATGAGTGATTAAAAAATATAAATGTATAATATAAATGGAAATATTGATATATAGAAATATAAATAGAAATATTGCACATAGAAACTACCATGGGGTATTGGATGTGTGTGTTTGTTAGCCTATGTGTGTATGGTCAGCTGCAAGGACTTTGTTGTAGAGTCTGACAGCGGCTGGAAGGAAAGACCTTCTGAATCTCTCCTTCCCACATGGTGGATGCAGGAGCCTGCCACTGCTCAGTGCCATCAGAGTCTCCTGCATGGGGTGGGAGATGTTATCCAACAGGGATGACAGCTTGGATAACATCTCCCACCCCATGCAGGATGTTATCCAAGCTGTTATCTCCCACCCAAGCTGCTGGTCCTGACAGAGGATCAGGGAACGTACTCAAAGCATGTGCTTACCAGCTCTCTGGCATCTTCACCAAGATCTTCAATGTCTCCTTATCCCAACTCACTATCCCTCCCTGCTTGAGGTCATCCACCATCATTGCTGTCCCAAAAAAGTCTGACGTATCCTGCCTCAATGATTCCAGGCCAATCTCTCTCACCTCAGTAGTGATGAAGTGCTTTGAGGGGTTGGTTGCACATCACATCAAGGCCAGCCTCTCTCCCTCCTTCGATCCCCATCATCAAATTCCTGAGGATACACATCTCTGAGAAGCTCTCCTGGTCTACCAACACCTCGACACTTGCTAAGAAGGCACAACAGCGACTCCATTTTCTTAGAGTATTCATGAAAAACAAGCTGGATCAGAAGCTGCTTTTGGCCTTTGATCACTCCGCCATCAAACGCATCCTGGCGTACTGTATTACAGTGTGGTATGCTGGCGTACTGCATTACAGTGTGGTATGCTGGGGGCTCATGTGCAAAGAGGACAGTCCTCTAAAGGGTTATAAAGTCTGCCCAGAAAACCATCAGCTGCTCTCTGTCATCCCTAGTTTCATGACCTGCTCGTCCGGTCCTCCCGTGTGCCATGCCCCCCTTGCTACCTCGTGTTGAATCCCCGTGTTACCAGCTGTTTTTCATTGTGAATTAGTCTGATGTATTTAAGTCTCCAGATCCCTCTGCCTCTCCAGAGCCCAAAACATCATCAGAGACTCTGCCCGTCCCGCACGCCACTTGTTTGACCTGCTGCCCTCTGGTAGGTGCTACATCTAAACACGCACCTCCAGACTCAAGGACAGTGTCTTCCCTTGGGCCAAAAGATCACTGAACAACAACAAAAATATAATCCGTGTACAATATTAGTCTTTATCCATCCATCCATCCATTTTCTCCCGCTTATCCGAGGTCGGGTCGCGGGGGCAGCAGTCTCAGCAGGGAAACCCAGACTTCCCTCTCCCCGGCCACTTCATCCAGCTCCTCTGGGGGAATCCCGAGGCGTTCCCAGGCCAGCCGAGAGACATAGTCCCTCCAGCGTGTCCTGGGTCTTCCCTGGGGCCTCCTCCCAGTGGGACATGCCCGGAATACCTCACCAGGGAGGCGTCCAGGAGGCATCCTAATCAGATGCCCGAGCCACCTCATCTGACTCCTCTCAATGCGGAGGAGCAGCGGCTCTACTCTGAGTCCCTCCCGAATGACCGAGCTCCTCACCCTATCTCTAAGGGAGAGCCCAGCCACCCTGCAGAGGAAACTCATTTCGGCCGCTTGCACTCGCGATCTCGTTCTTTCGGTCACTACCCATAGCTCGTGACCATAGGTGAGGGTAGGAACGTAGATCGACTGGTAAATCGAGAGCTTCGCCTTTTGGCTCAGCTCCTTCTTCACGATGACAGACCGATGCAGCGCCCACATCACTGCGGACGCTGCACCGATCCGCCTGTCGACCTCCCGCTCCATCCTTCCCCCACTCGTGAACAAGACCCCAAGATACTTAACCCCGGCGGTCGGCGGTCCTGCCGGCGGGATCTGACAGAAATTTCGCAAAACCATCTAAATAACTCCGCGAGTTTTTGTCATATACACATTTAAGAAATACTCTCAGAAACCTTGGACGGTCTACTTTTCAAATATATATAGGTAGAAACTAAATATATTTTTACAGCTTCGTGATACGAATTGAAAGAACAAGAGTGACTGACTTAAGAACAAACAACGGTTGGTGAATGAGGCCCATTACTTTTAAGTAAAAGTGACTGCTCTAATAAATATTTCAATAATGACGCGAAATGAAGAACACCTTCCGAACTGTTTACAAGAACCTATACTCCTCAGAACAAGAACCAGATGCAGTTGATATAGAATAATTTTTAAATAATCTAGACTTACCCATATTAACCAATGAAATAGCAGATACCCTTGATGCACCATTAACATCAGAAGGACTCGATAAGTTCCTCAACCAAATGCCTAACAATAAAGTGCCCAGACCGGATGGTTTCCCTGCAGAAATCAATTAACATTTTTGGGATGTATTATCTCCAGTCTTCAACAGACAGATAGAGAAATTAAACACACATCACAAATCCCATCACATATGAGCACAGCGACCATTACAGTGTTATTGAAACCTGATAAAGACCCAACACAACCATCCAGTTACCAGCCACTCTCACTAATGAATACAGACTTGAAAATCATCACAAAAGCTCTCGTCACTTGGTTAGAGACAGTCATTCCTACTATAATCCATCCTGATCAGACAGACTTCATCAAGACAAGACATGCCTCGGAAAACATCCGTAGATTATTTAATTTAGTCAATATTGCTCAGCATATCCATACTAAAATCATAATTACATCATTAGAAGCAGAAAAGGCATCTGACAGTCAGTTGGACATTTCTCTTTAATACATTCCATAGATTTGGCTTCGGAGAGTCGTTCACCCACTGGGTTAAAATACTGTACACCTCACCCAAAGCTACAGTGGTCACAGATGGGATCATATCACCTGCATTCACACTCCGACGGGGAAGATGGCCTGCCTGCCCACTCTCTCCTTCATTGTTTGCCATCTTCATAGAACCACTTGCGGCAGCAATATGACAGAACATTGAAATAAATGGAATTCATACCGATAACTCAACAGAAAATTCTCTATGCAGATGATATCTTGCTGTTTGTACAAAACCCTCAACCCTCACTACATGAAATTTAAATTTTATTAATACCTTTTCAAAACTATCAAACTACATAATAAACTGGAATAAACAACAAAAGATGAATCTCCCACTCTGACTAATAGGACATATTTCAACAAACAAAATAAAAATTCTCCTCCAGATTAATTACTATTTCTCAATGCTTTCTATCATACCTTCAGAAAAATTCTTTCAAACTCTGAACTCATTAATTTTCCATTTTTACTGGAAAAACAAAAACGCAAAAATCAAACATTCCACATATGAAAATTAATCTCAAGGCAGATTACAAGCTCAGATTTTTCTTCATTTTTACTTAGCAAATCAACTGCAACACTTAACTAAATGGTCACACTACATGGTTAGAGCAGGAGCAGCTGTACTATAAAAATCTCAGACGTGCAGACTTACACTTTCTCAATATTTATTTAAAGAAACATAACTGCTTTAACAATACTGCCATTTGCACAATGCTGACAGCCCAGTGGAAAGCCATTAAAATCACAAACTGCACTCTCATACTCTGTAAATACACCACAATCTGGAATAATCCGAATTTACAACTTCACAATCTCACTATTCACGATCACTCACTGGAACAGAAAGGGATTACACATCTCCGCCTTCTTTTCGATAACAGTCATTTCATGACATTCAAAGACTCAACCCATAAATACGGAGTTGAGAATAGGCAATTTTTGGGTGTCACAGATGATTATCTGCATGCACTGTGGGCCTGTATACCTGCTCACAGTGCACCATGGGGGTCACAGAAAATTATCTGCATGTTCTGTGGGCCTGTATACCTGCTCATAGTGTACCATGGGGGTCACAGACAATTATCTGCATGCTATGTGGGGCTGTATACCTGCTCACAGTGCACCATGGGTGTCACAGATAATTATCTGCATGTTCTGTGGGCCTGTATACCTGCCCCCAGTGCACCATGGGTGTCACAGATAATTATCTGCATGCTATGTGGGCCTGTATACCTGCTCACAGTGCACCATGGGGGTCACAGATAATTATCTGCATGCTATGTGGGCCTGTATACCTGCTCACAGTGCACCATGGGTGTCACAGATAATTATCTGCATGCTATGTGGGCCTGTATACCTGCTCACAGTGCACCATGGGTGTCACAGATAATTATCTGCATGCTATGTGGGCCTGTATACCCAGTCACACAAAAATGTTTCTATGTTGGCTATCCTTCAAAATGTTATTTGTATCCAGGTAATCTACCATTTTCACTTGGATTATAGCTTCCATTACTTTTCCGGTTATGTGAGTTAAATTAATAATTATTTGCTGGATTACTTCTATCCCCTTTTCTCAATATGGGCATTATATTAGCATGCTAACTGTCCTGCCCCGCTTGTCCACTCCTCCCTTGTGCCACGCCCCCTCATCTACCCCGTGTGGATTCCCTATGTTCACCAGCTGTTTCCTGTTGCTGTCATTAGTTCAGTGTATTTAGTCCGCATTTCAGTTTGTTTCCCCAGTCCGGTCATTAACGTTATGTGTGTTCTATCGTGTTTTCCCCGCGAATAAAGTCGTTTGTACGTATCCACAATTCCCTTCGCCTGCTTCCGTGTTGGATCGTGACACTTCCAATCAGAAGGTATCACACCAGCAGATAAGGATTTCTGGAATAGTAAAGTTAAAGGTTGGCTAATAATATCCCTCATCTTTTAAAACTATAGGTAGTATGCCATCAGGGCCCTGTGATTCATTTATTTTGAGCTTAGCTGGGCTTTGTACCACATCAGCGTCAGTTATACATACTGTACAGTGCCCTCCGAAATTATTGGCACCCCTTTGTACAAGGGTAAGAAAAAAATCCACCTTGCTTCATCTCACACTGAAAAAAAATGAGAAATTCAACCTTTCACTGAAATAAATTTATTAAAAAAAAAAAAAAAAAACCTTCAAGAAATAGTTATTTTTAACAAAAACACATGTGGCAGCCCTGCAAATTATAGTGAACACAATGGGTTTGCCCAGATCCTGCCCATATGGGGCCCATTTCGTTCAGTCCACATTTAACCCATATGGGTTTGCCCAGATCCTGCCCATATGGGGCCCATATCGTTCAGCCCCATATGGGTTTGCCCAGATTCTGCCCATATGGGCCCCACATGGGTAAAATGTGAGCTGGGCCAGCCCAGATGGCCCATGTCTTTCCCATATGGGCCCCATATGGGAATGCTACCTGGGTTACGTCAGTTTGCAAACCCTACAGACTATTTACAAGGTAAAAAACTTACATACATGTAAATGTGTGTGTAGAACAGAAAATCTCACTCTGTGCAAGGGAGCTGTGTGCCCGTGATCTTCTGTGCTGAGTTCACCACACGCTGCAGAGCTCTGTTGTCCTGAACAAAGCAGCTGCTGTACCAGGATGTGATGCATCCTGTCAGGATGGATTCCACAGTACACCTGTAGAATCTGCACAGGGTTCTGGGGGACATCCGGGCTTTCCTCAGTCTCCTGAGGAAGTAGAGGCACTGTTGTGCTCTCTTGACTATTGTCGCAGTGTGACTTGACCATTTAAGGTCATTTGTGAGGGTGACTCCGAGGAACCTAAAGCTGTTGACCTGCTCCTCAGCCTCACCTCGATGTAGATGGGGCTGTGCTCTGTTGCCTGTTTGCGGAAATCCACAATCATCTCCTTAGTTTTGTTGATGTTGAGGGTGAGGTTGTTGTCCTGACACCATTCTGCCAGGAGTCTGACCTCCTCCCTATAGGCCGTCTCATCATCCTCGCTGATCAGACCTATTACGGCGGTATCGTCAGCAAACCTAAGGATGGTGTTGGAGCTGTACTTAGTCATGGGTGTAGAGAGAGTAAAGCAGGGGGCTCAGCACACTGCCCTGCGGGGTGCCAGTGCTCATGGTGATGATGGAGGAGGTTTTTCCACCAATACGCACTTGCTGAGGTCTGTCGGTGAGGAAATCCAGTACCCAGTTGCACAGTGAACAGCTAAGCCCCAGATCCAGGAGTTTAGTGATGAGCTGGGATGGAATGACGGTGTGAAATGCAGAGCTGTAGTCCACAAACAGCAGACTGGCATAACAGTTCTTGTTTTCCAGATGAGACAGGGTGGTGTGGAGTGTTATGGAGATGGCATCCTCCGTGAACCTGTTGCTACAGTAGGCAAACTGGAAGGGGTCCAGACTGTCAGGGATGATGTCCTTGATGTGTTCTAGCACCAGCCTCTCGAAGCACTTCATGACTATGGGAGTAAGTGCTACTGGGCGGTAATCATTAAGGCAGTCTGTTTTATTTTTCTTAGGGACAGGGATGATGGCTGAGTGCTTGAAGCAGGTAGGGACAGATGAGACTCTCAGAGATGTATTAAAAAATATCCGTAAAGACAGCAGCTAGTTGGTCGCAACATGTTTTTAAGACGCGAACTGAAACTCTGTCTGGGCCGGGTGCTTTACAGATGTTGAGTCGGGAAAAAGTCCTCTTCACGTTATCCTCGGAGAGCCTCAGGCTGGAGTCTTGCGGAGCTGCGGGGGGACGCACAGGCTTGTCCATGTTAGCGAGCTCAAAGCGAGCAAAAAACACGTTCAGCTCATCCGGGAGTGAAGCGGCGGTAACTGTGGCCGCGTGAGTCCGGGGTTTGTAGTCCGTGATCGACTGAATGCCCTGCCACATCCAACGAGCGTCTGCTGTGCTGTTAAACTGAGAGTCTAGTTCGTGGGCGTACTGACGCTTTGCGTATTTACAGTAATGGCTTTTCGGAGATCATACCGGCTCTTTTTGTATGCCTGAGTATCTCCAGAGTGAAATGCACTGCTGCGCTCCTGGATGTGCCAGCGAACTTCAGCACACATCCAGGGCTTCTGGTTGGGAAATACGCGTACAGACTTTGTGGGTACGCAGTCTTCCACACATTTCCTGATGAAGCCCGTGACCACTGTGGCATACTCGTCCAGATTTCCAGGGGACTCTTTGAAAACATTTCAGTCCACAGATTCAAAGCAGTCCCTAAGCGTCTCCCCCGCTTCCTGAGTTCATCAGTGCACCTCTCGCACGGCCGGTTCTACGTGCTTCAACTGCTGCTTGTAAACAGGGAGGAGCAGCACAGAGCGATGGTCTGACTGGCCGAGGTTCGGCCGTGGGAGCGAGCGGTATGCGTTTTTGTGTGCGGTGCAGTTGTGGTCCAACATATTAGCACCCCTGGTGGGGCAGGAGACATGTTGGTAGTATTTGGGGTAAATGGACCTTAGGCTTGCTTTGTTGAAGTCCCCAGCAATGATAACCAGACCGTCGGGGTGTGTGTTTTCGCAGTCCGTAATGAGGCGGTATAGTTCCTTAAGTGCGGTGCTGGTGTTTGCTTGCGGGGGGATGTAAACAGCTGCCATGTGCTCAGCTGTAAACTCCCTAGGCAGGTAAAACGGCCGGCACTTGATGATCAGACACTCCAGGTCCAGAGAGCAGCTTTGTGAGATAACTCCCACATCCGTACACCATGCATTGTTGATGAGGAAGCATACCCCGCCACCTCTCTTTCTCCTGGAGGAGACCGACCGATCAGCGCGATAGATAGAGAAGCCGTCTGGCTGTACAGCCGGATCCGGTGTGCAGGCGGTGAGCCATGTTCCTGTGAGGCAGAAAACACAACAGCCACGCAGATCTCGCTGAAGATGAAGTCTACCACGGAGATCGTCCAATTTGTTGTCCAGAGTCTGGACATTGGCCAGGAAAATGCTACGCAGTGGATGTCGTAGTCCACGGCGTTTCGCCCTCACTTGGATCCGGCCACGCCGGCCACGTTTGATCGGGTGAGTCGCGTCCGCCACCTTGGTTTCGAGTTATTGTGACGAGCAGCCCCTGGTCGATAATTTCAAAAGCCGCGACTTGTGCCTTTGTTGCTCCGATATTTATCAGTGTTGAATGGTCGTACTTAATGAAACAGCAAACAGGCAGTACAAACAGGGACAATAACAAAAATACAGACACAAAAACGAAAAGTCTACGAGGAGCCAGTGAATACCCAGTAAGACTGACCTCAGTATCTCCAGCTTACAGTGAAAGTCCCCCAGTCCATCAGAGAGCAGCTTCACTCCTGAATCCTGCAGGTCATTGTCACTCAGGTCCAGCTCTCTCAGGGGTGAGGTGTTTGATCTGAGAGTTAAAGCCAATGTGTCACAGCATGTCTCTGTGAGATTACAGCTGTTCAGCCTGGAAAAAGAAAATATGTTAAGACACAGACACATATTTGTTAATAGTACTGACAGCAACATTTAAATATATCATTGCACTTGACTGTAGTATCTTCTGTTCGCCTTTTCTTGGATGCTGTTTCAATCTGTCTCTCTTCATGTTCATCATTGACTCCTCCAGTTCCACCTTCAGTTATGTAGAGTTCTGTGTAAATCTCTTTGAGAAGTGTTGGCTGTCCTTCCTTAGCTTTCCCTTCAGTTACAAACTCAAATTTCTTCTTCAGGTTCCATTTTATTCTGTCCATCATGAGTTCCCCTGAAGAAATATGGGAGGAAAATGGACAATTTCTGACCAGTATAAACACACACACACACATTGATCATTATTTAACTATGATAAATTATAAATGTCACATGATACAGAGTTTTTTCTGAAACACTACATACATATAGATAATAGCGTACAGCTCTTACTTTTCTCTGATACGTCACCCAGCTCACTTCCTGCTTGGTTACCTGAAAAAAAAAAGAATTTCATATTCATTTCTGTCTTCAACATCAGTATGTATCAAACTTTTCATTATTTCCCATATAATGTTATTTAATATATTTTTCAAGACCTAAAAAAGGTTACATTTTATATGAAAAACAAGAAAGGTTAAAATATGATTACATTTCTGCATGTCTGCCTTCCGTCTCTCAGCAAGGTCATTCAGGGTGATATTCATCAGGATTTCAAGTGTGACCCTAAGAGCACCAACTTCCTTGTAGTAACTTATCATCGTGTTGGCGAGGTCTGTTCTATCCAAGTCCTTCACCTGACCCCTGGGAAGGGGCTTTAACTCTTTATACTTAGTGCGACTCAGTTTCCATTTAAATTTTTTCAGCTGTTCATCATCAAGTTCCTCCAGATACTCCAGCAAGAGGTCGGCGAGTGAGTTCTGAGTGTGCAGAATGTCAGAGATTAGTCCATGAGACTCACAGACCTGTTTATGGTCACTCACACACATGCACTGAACTTTCCGTTAACAGAAGTCAGTTTTCCTGCTCACAGTCTTATGTGGCTGCTGAAGACACCTGCTGTGATTTTTCATTACTATAGGAGACACACATGTGTTTATTTCTGCCTTATTATTTAAGCTTATTTAAACCTGTCCAATATAAACAGCAATAAAAATAGTTTAAGACCCAATAGAGCACATTAAAACAATAGGGTCAAAATTACATTTACATTTACATTTACATTTACATTTGGCAGCCATAGCCAGAGCGACTGACATCAGTGCTTTAAGACTCTACAATGAATTTTTCCAGATACTAGCTCAATAAAACCAAGGCTATGAATACCATCGATCTAATACTCTGTTGGGAAAGTGCGTTTTTTATAAATGCCAGAAGTGCTAATTCAGGTATTTCTGGAAAAGGTGTGTTTTAAGTCGTCTTTTGAAGACATTCAGTGACTCAGCTGTTTGGACATCTAGGGGGAGTTCATTCCACCAACTTGGTGCCGGAACAGAGAAGAGCCGAGAGGTGTGTCTTCCTTGTGCCTTGAGGAGTGGTGGGACCAGTCGAGCAGTGCTGGAGGACCGGAGAGATCGTGGTGCAGTGTGGGGTGTGATGAGGTCTTTTAGGTAGGATGGAGCCAGATCATTTTTGGCTTTGTATGCGAGCATCAGTGTTTTGAATCTGATGCGAGCAGCCACAGGAAGCCAGTGTAGGGAGCGCAGCAAAGGAGTGGTGTGGGAGAACTTGGGAAGGCTGAAAACAAGTCGAGCAGCTGCATTCTGAATCAGTTGGAGGGGACGAATGACGCTCAGTGGTAAACCCGCTAGAAGCGAGTTGCAGTAGTCAAGGCGGGAGATGACGAGGGACTGAACGAGTATCTGGGTAGCCTGTGTGGAAAGAAATGGACGTATCCTTCTGATATTAAACAGGAGAAACCGACAAGAGCGGGAAACGTTGGCGATATGTGAGGAAAAGGACAGACGATTGTCCATGGTAACCCCAAGGCTGCGAGCAGTAACTGAAGGACGGATCAGGGAATCAAAAATCAAATCAAAACAGACTACAAACATCATGTTAAGGCAGCATCCAATATAATTATACATATTTTAGTTTAAGTTATTCTTCTCCAGCCCGTCTGTACCAATTGGTGTATGCGGTACGGTAGTAATATAATTATACATATTTTAGATTAAGTTATTCTGTTGCAGCCCGTCTGTAACATTTGGTGTAGGGCGGTACGGAAGTAATATAATTATACATATTTTAGATTAAGTTATTCTGTTGCAGCCCGTCTGTACCATTTGGTGTAGGGCGGTACGGTATGGAAGTAGCCTGGGGAAGAGCACTGTGGAGAGGGAGCTTTTTGTCTGATATGTTCAGCAACCTTCAGCTGAAAATCGCTACTCAGCTTAAGCTTCCCTGCCGTTCAGTGTCTGGTATTTATGGACAAAATGCATCAAATGCCGAAATGCTGTAGCCAAACCTCTTGGTGAGCCATTGCTTAGATGTTTATGGCTGTAAGGAAACCAGGTCCTGTGTATCAGTCTGACTCTGTAATGAAAACCAAAAGTAATGTTAGCTTTATATTCAAAAGTCAGTTTAGTAGCTGTAATATCTTACAACCAAAGCAAACTGGTCAGTTTTTACTAAAACAGACAGTTTACAGTCGCTGGCAAAGATACGTCCACTGATCATTTGGACTCATAACTATGGGCCATATTTCACCCTGTGTTTAAGTAAAAAAAAAAGATATAGCCATTACACTGCATGTTCCTTCCATATTCAATTGGTACTTTGCAAATTAAACTATATGCTTTTCTATCAGTGTATTCAGTGCTTGAAGTGGGTCAGTACTCACAGGTATGCAGTACCAGCACCTCTTTGTTTTTCTCTTCAGAGTACCGGCACCTCACAGTATCTGCTGAGAGTACTGGCACCTGGCACTGAATAACAATAAAATAGAATAGAAGCTTTATTGTCATTGTATATAAAATACACAACAAAACTAGGCGTGCGGCTACTGTTCAATGCAATAAAGAATCAGAAAAATACAGTCAAACAAATAAATACTTGTCTGTGTTTGCATATGTAATAAACAGCCAACTAACAGAGGCAAGTAGCAAAAATCAATCCTTGGGAAGAATAAGATGAATAGAAATGGATTAGCATTATTAAACTGGGTTTTGCAATCACTAAAGACTCCCCTACCCTCCTGGAGCCGACACCTTATCGTGGTGGAGGGGTTTGCGTGTTCCAGTGATCCCAGGAGCTAAGTTGGCCGGGGCTATATGCCCCTGGTAGGGTCACCCAAGGCAAACAGGTCCGGGGTGAGGAACCAGACGAAGTTCGGCTCAAAAGACCCCATATGATGAGAAAAATATTGGAAACACGTTTTCCCTTGCCCGGACGCGGGTCACCGGGGCCCCCCCCTGGAGCTAGGCCTGGGGGTGGGGCTCGATGGCGAGCGCCTGGTGGCCAGGCCTATACCCATGGGGCCTGGTCGGGCACAGCCCGAACAAGGCACGTGGGTCCCCCTTCCAATGGGCTCACCACCCGTAGGAGGGGCCATAGGGGTCGGGTGCATTGTGAGCTGGGCAGTGGCCGAAGGCGGGGACCTTGGCGGTCCGATCCTCGGCTGCAGAAGCTAGCTCTTGGGACATGGAATGTCACCTCTCTGATGGGGAAGGAGCCTGAGCTGGTGCGCGAGGTTGAGAAATTCCGGCTAGACATAGTCGGGCTCACCTCGACGCACGGCTTGGGCTCTGGAACCAGTCTCCTTGAAGGTGGTTGGACCCTATTCCACTCTGGAGTTGCCTGCGGGGAGAGGCGCCGAGCAGGGGTGGGCATACTTATTGCCCCCTGGCTGGGCGCCTGCACATTGTGGTTTACCGCGGTGGACAAGAGAGTAGCCTCCCTTCGCCTTCGGGTGGGGGGACGGGTTCTGACTGTTGTTTGCGCATATGGCCGAGCGGCAGTTCAGAGTACCCACCCTTTTTAGAGTCTCTGGAAGGGGTGTTGTTCTTGTTCTGCTGGGGGACTTCAATGCTCACGTGGGCAATGACAGTGAGACCTGGAGTGGCGTGATTGGGAGGAACGGCCCCCCCGATCTGAACCTGAGTGGTGTTCTGTTGTTGGACTTCTGTGCTCGCCACGGATTGTCCATAATGAACACCATGTTCAGGCATAAGGGTGTTCATATGTGCACTTGGCACCAGGACACCCTAGGCCGCACTTCGATGATCGACTTTGTAGTCGTGTCGTCGGACTTGCGGCCGCATGTCTTGGACACTCGGGTGAAGAGAGGGGCGGAGCTGTCAACTGATCACTACCTGGTGGTGGGTTGGCTCCGCTGGTGGGGGAGGAAGCCGGCCAGGCCTGGCAGGCCCAAGTGTATAGTGAGGGTCTGCTGGGAACGTCTGGCTGAATCCCCTGTCAGGAGGAGTTTCAACTCCTACCTCCGGCAGAACTTTTCCTATGTCCCGTGGAAGGCGGGGGACATTGATTCCGAATGGGCCATGTTCCGCGCCTCCATTGTGGAGGCGGCTGACCGGAGCTGTGGCCGTAAGGTAGTCGGTGCCTGTCGTGGCGGCAATCCGCGAACCCGCTGGTGGACACCAGTGGTGAGGAATGCCGTCAAGCTGAAGAAGGAGTCCTATCGGGCCTATTTAGCCTGTGGGACTCCAGAGGCAGCTGACGGGTACCGGCAGGGCAAGCGGGATGCGGCTTCGGCGGTCGCTGAGGCAAAAACTCGGGTTTGGGAGGAGTTTGGCGAGGCCATGGAAAACGACTTCCGGACGGCTTCGAGGCGATTCTGGTCCACCATCCGGCGGCTCCGGGTGGGAAAGCGGTGCAACATCAACACTGTTTATGGTGGGGATGGGGTGCTGCTGACCTCAACCCGGGACGTTTTGGGTCGGTGGAGGGAGTACTTCGAAGACCTCCTCAATCCCACCAACACGCCTTCCGATGTGGAAGCAGAGTATGGGGACTAGGGTGTGGACTCCTCTATCTCGGGGGCGGAGGTCGCTGAGGTGGTTAAAAAGCTCCTCGGTGGTTGAGCCCCAGGGGTGGATGAGATCCGCCCAGAGTTCCTGAAGGCTCTGGATGCTGTGGGGATGTCTTGGTTAACACGCATCTGCAGCATCGCATGGACATCAGGGGCAGTGCCTCTAGACTTTCAAGAAAGGGGACCAGAGGGTGTGCTCCAACTGTAGGGGGATCACACTCCTCAGCCTCCCTGGTAAGGTCTATTCGGGGGTTCTGGAGAGGAGGGTCCGCCGGATTGTCAAACCGCGGATTCAGGAGGAGCAGTGTGGTTTTCGCCCCGGCCGTGGAACAGTGGACCAGCTCTATACTCTCCGCAGGGTTCTGGAGGGTTCATGGGAGTTTGCCCAACCGGTCTACATGTGTTTTGTGGACTTGGAGAAGGCATTCGACCGTGTCCCTCGGGGAGTCCTGTGGGGGGTGCTCCGGGAGTATGGGGTGCCGGGCTTCCTTTTAAGGGCTGTTCGGTCCCTGTATGACCGGTGCCAGAGTCTGGTCCGCATGAGCGGCAATAAGTCGGACTTGTTTCCGGTGAGGGTTGGACTCCGTCAGGGCTGTCCTTTGTCAACGATTCTGTTCATCTCTAGGTGCAGCCAGGGCGTTGAGGGTGTCCGGTTTGGTGACCTCAGGATTAGGTCTCTGCTTTTTGCAGATGATGTGGTCCTGTTGGCCTCATCGGACCGTGACCTTCGGCTCTCGCTGGGACAGTTCGCAGCCAAGTGTGAAGCGGCTGGGATGAGAATCAGCGCCTCCAAATCCGAGACCATGGTCCTCAGCCGGAAAAGGGTAGAATGCTCTCTCCGGGTCGGGGATGGGATCCTTCCGCAAGTGGAGGAGTTTAACCCCCTGGGGTCTGAGGCATGTTTTCCACTTTCGGGGTAGTCTGACATGCCTTGACATTTTAAAATATTTCACCTATCTAAAAAACATTTATCCCAAAGTGATACATTTGCTTTTATTCAGCACAAACTCAGCACCAATAATCTGAGACCTCTTAGAATGTTATTATTCTATTTTTTGTTAAAATCAACTATAAACATATACTTTTCAAAAACCTATTTTCAGACATGCTGAGAAATTGTAAAAAATCACATTATAGACATTTCTAGGTAAGACTTTTGAGCTCTGAAACTTATAGACACAGGGGTTGGCTACATATAGGTGAAAGTGACATTCTGAAATTTTATGTAGTTTGATTACTAAAGTGTTAGTACTTTAGAGTGACACTCTTTTTCTCAAAGTCAGTGGCCTTCACAATGAATATTGATGAGATAGGTGTCCTCACACCTGTAGTACTTTGCATGCTGTCAATGGCCCATCAGTCTGGAATGTCACTGCACCCCACACCCATCACTTTGGAAAGGCAGTTTGAAACGCAAGAAAAGTAGCAACAATAAAATCCCTTTCACAATTTATTGGTAGATGGAATGAAAAATGAAAAACTGTTACTATATAAATATAGAAAGCGATAAATATGATGTAGTGACTATTATTAACGCTCTGGGGACGAGGGCATCGTCGACCGCGTATCTTTCTCGTGTATTTCAGTTTATATCTCGCTGAAATCATTATGTAAAATCATGAAAAAAACACTGACTAAATCCGTTATCTGTCTTCTTTTCAAAACTTCCATTGTCAGAAGTATTAAACTTTTTAAAATTAGGTTAAATAGGCAAAAAAGCAAATCATGTCACCTTTCTTTGTTTTACTTGTATCGCGAGCGTTTAGGACCGCTCTCAGCGGAAGATCGCTATTCACGTTGTAAATACACTGCGTTTGAATCGGCGATCACATGATTGCAGGCACACAGGCTTAGCCCACTGAGCCATGAACGCAGGTATGAGCTTCGCTGCTGAAAGTGGCAACACTGGCGCAAAGCTTCAGCGGCAGAGATGTATCCGTGTGCTATATTGTAGCCGATCAGTATAAACACTACCCAGACATGTGCTCTTGTTTATTTCGGTCACGATGGGCGTATTCACATATTTCTTTACCCAATACTAACTGTCGGATTATCATGTTATTATCATGCGAATAGCGCGATTTGCAAGTGGGTGGGCGATCAGAGCCGCTTCAAGACACAGACGCTTAAACCCCACGTACGAATGTTTTTTTACGAAGATTCTGACATTCACTAGAGGTGTAACGGTTCACAAAAATCACGGTTCGGTTCGATACGACACAGTGGTGACACGGTTCGGTATGTTTTCGGTACAGCAAAAATTTAAAAAAATGCCAGATAATTTCTTTGATTTTTTTCACTTTTTTATTTATTAAAACATCAAAAAAGTATGATCTTGTTTTTTTCTTTTACTTTAAACAATGATGAAGCTATTCTTCACCCATCTTCTGAGGTTTCTTTTTAGCAGCAAATAAAACAAAACCTCCTTTATAACCAAAACCAAAAAGCTCCTGATAAAAAATATTTATGTCA